>NC_137011.1:14668193-14671292 GCF_032717465.1 Coenobita brevimanus
AGAAAAAGTGAGCAGATGGAGAGAACACTTTAAGGAATTTGTTGAACGTAGAGGATGGAAGTGATGCGAGTATAAGTGGCTGGGGAATGGCTGGGAGAAGGAGGGAGGTGAGAAGACAGGTGTAGAAATCAGTAGGATAGAGGTTGTGGGAAGCAATGAAGAAAGTTAAATCGGGGAAAGCCCCAGGAATTGATGGAGTGTGTGGTGAGATGCTGAAGCATGGGGGAGAGATAGTAGTAGAATGGATGTGGAAGATGTGCAGATTGGCCTGGGAGGAAGGTAGAGTCCCGGAGGATTGGAAGTCAGGTATAAATTATTCCACTTGTACAAAGGAAAAGGGGAAAAAGAAGTGTGTGGTAATCATAGGGGCATTTGTCTTCTTAGTATAATAGGAAAAGTGTATGGTAGGATACTTATAGACAGAGTTAGAGAAAGAACAGAGAAATTAGTTGGAGAAGAAAACAGGGAGTGCTTTAGGGAAGGGAAGAGGTTGTGTAGATCAGATATTCATTCTTAGATCTTTAGTGGAAAAGTTTCTAGAGAAGGGAAAGAAGTTGTATGCGGCTTTCATGGATTTGGAGAAAGCATATGACAGGGTGGATAGACAAGGATTGTGGAAAGTGTTAAGAATATATGGAGTAGATGGGAAGTTGTTGAATGCTGTGAAGAGCTCTGTATGATGGTGCTAAGGCTGCAGTGCGTGTGGATGGTGAATCTAAGTGAATTTTTCTCTTTGAAAGTTGGTTTGAAACAGGGATGTGTCATGTCTCCATGGTTGTTCTAATCTGTACATGGATGGGGTAATAAAAGAGGTACAAGGTAGGAGAGTGGATTGTGGAGTGGCCCAGGTGAGAGAGGTTAGTGTTTGGAAACTCCCTGTACTGTTGTTTGCAGATGTTACTGTGTTGTTGAGTGAAGATGAAGGGGAGCTGCAAGGCTTGGTGGATATGAGTTTGAGAGAGTGTGTAAGAAACGGAACCTAAAGGTGAATGTAGGGAAGAGTAAAGTGATGGTCTTTGAGAGAGGTGAAGTCAGTGAATGTATAGCTTATGGGTTGGATGGTGTGGAACTGGTAATTGTGAGTACGTTTAAGTATTTGGGTCGTGTGATGAGTAAGGATGGAGGTTTGGAGGGTGACGTGCTTGAAAGGGTACAGCAGGGAAGAAAGGTTGCTGGTTCCTTGAAAGCAGTGATAAGAAACAGGGGAAGTGAGGCATGGAAGTAAAAGTTACTACATGACAGTATTGTGATACCAACTCTAACGTACCACACTTCCCGAAAGTGAAGCTTGGACGTTGTTGGAAGGACACAAAGTCAAGAGAGTGAGAGCAGTGGAAATGAGTTATTTAAGAGGAGCTTGTGGAGTCACGTGGAGAGACAGGCTGACGAATGAGGATATAAAGGAGCGTTGTGGTGTTGATGTGGATGTGATAGGAAGCGTTGTGAGGAACACACTTTGGAGGTGGTTTGGCCATGTGGAGAGGATCGGAGGGTGAAAAGATCTGACGAAGGAGAGTGGTATAGGTGAGGGAGGGTGGAGGGTGGAAGAGGGAGGGGGAGACCGGAGGATGAGATGGAGGGATGGGGTGGAGGAGGTATATGAGAGAGGGGGTGTGAGTTGGGAGCAGGGTAGTGAAATAGATGGGGACAGAGGGCGACTTGGAGGCGATTTGTTTGTGGCCACCCCAAACGGGATTGAGGCGTCTGGCAATAGATATATATATATATATATATATATATATATATATATATATATATATATATATATATATATATATATACATATATATATATATATATATATATATATACATATATATATATACATATATATATATATATATATATATATATATATATATATATATATCATATATATATATTCATATATATATACATATATATATATATATATACATATATATATATATATATATATACATATATATATATATATATATACACACATATATATATTGTTACGGAACAGAGAAAGATAATGTACACTTTAAGTGAGAATACGAAGAGTCACTACTGTCCCGTAAAGTTCCAGGTTCAAAACAAAAGAGTTAGGTAAAATTACAAGTTAAAGTTTAATGCTTAAACTAACAACAAAACATTCAGAACTCATAAGGATAATGTAATGGCAAATAAACAGGTTAAATATATGGTTAACTGCAATAGCCTCTATTAACACGAAATTAGCAAGAGTAAATTTATCTAAGTCAGCCCTGATAAAATGAGATACCAGATAATACTCAGTGAATGCCAGATAAATTATTACAGATATAAACTATTATCAAAAATGACTGACGTAAAACCCGACATTAATCACAAAGACCTCACTAGGCCTAAGAACTAACCCTATGCTACACAGCACAAGAAAAAATACAACAGTTATACTCAAATTACACACAGCTGCTAGATGGTTGGAGACTTCTTGAGCACTCACAATAATAATATCTGTACAGGGGAGGACAGAGATGTGAACAAAATGAGGAGCAGATCTAAGTGGCAATGATGCAGAGACTGAGCTCATTATATAGGGGCCGGCAGAGCTTGATACAACTTGTAATAAGGACGCGTTAAAATGAAGCCAATGGGACAAAGAGATGAAAAATCCCTAAAGAAAGTATAACAGAGAGAACGACTTACTCTACTATAACGGTAGAAGGGGGGACTGAGGCAGGAAACACGCTCGTGATCAAACATGCAGCAACTGTGCGTTAAAATTACACAAAGGATGATGAAATCCATAGGCTATGCTAACACCTCCCACACAAAGAAAAAAGAAATTTACAAAGGAAATTTCTTGGTATTACTCTAAAACAATCTGTATATGGCATTACAACAGACCATGCAAAGGTCTTTCCTAATGGTACAAAACATGAGATCTCCCTAGCACGTTCAGTCATAGGTACTTGCCAGTATCCCTTTAACAAATCAAACTTACTTATGTACCTAGCCTTTCCGATCTTGTCTTCATGCAATCTTCCACACGAGGGAGGGTAAGTGTCTGTTTTGGTTATCTGATTAACACGTCTGTAGTCAATGCAAAGCCGCTGTGACCCACCTTGGCTTAGGGACCAGAGTGACAGG
>NC_137011.1:14671392-14723892 GCF_032717465.1 Coenobita brevimanus
AATAAAATTAGTGATCAACCGAAGCTATTTTACAGCTACATCAGAAGCAAAACCAAAGTAAAAGATATAATACAATCCATTACGGACGAGGGAATCACCTATACACAAGAGAAAGATATTTGTGGAGCACTAAATAAGAATTTCCAATCAGTTTTTACAGAAGAAAAAAATTTTGAGAGGGACTATGTGGAACATGCATGTCTACGCATACTACCAGATATACAAATATCAGAAAAAGTAATACAGGAGGAGTTAAGTAAATTAGAGGAAAAGCAAATGGTCCTGATGAAATTTCATGTTGGGTGCTACGAGAATGTGCAAAGGAGTTAAGTAAACCATTATTTTTAATTTTCAAGACATCCTTGAGTCAAGGTAAACTACCTGATATTTGGAAGAAAGCAAATATTGTCCCCTTATTTAAGAAAGAGAATAGACAAAATCCACTCAACTACCGACCAGTATCACTGACCAGTGTTGCAAGCAAGGTATTTGAAAAGCTTATAAGAAAAGTTTGGGTAAATCATCTAGAACACAATATGATAACAGAAAGACAGTTTGGTTTCAGAAAAGGAAAATCATGTGTTACTAATCTGTTGAGCTACTATGACAGAGTAAAAGACACAATACAGGAAAGAGAAGGATGGGTGGACAGTATCTATTTAGATTTCAAGAAAGCATTTGACACAGTATTACACCAAAGACTTTTATGGAAACTGTACCATCTAGGAGGAATTCGAGGCAAACTGTTTTGTTGGATGCAAGTTATTCTAAAAAAAAAAAAAAATGAGAACAGTACTAAGGGGAAACTACTCATCGTGGAAAGAAGTGACTAGTGGAGTACCACAGGGCTCAGTGCTGGCACCAATCATGTTTTTAGTGTATATAAATAATATAGACAGTAACACTGGAAATGAAAGCTATCTAAATATGTTTGCAGATGATGCAAAAATACAAAGGAGAATTACTAACACAGACTCTTGCAAAGAGCTACAAGAAGAATTAAATAAACTTCATGAATGGAGTAATAAATGGCAAATGGAATTCAATGTGGACAAGTGTCATGTAATCAAGTTTGGTAAAAGTGGAAAAAGACCTTATTGAGATTATACGTTAGGAAATAAAACCCTACACACATCAGAAAGAGAGAAGGACCTAGGTGTGATTATCAATAACAGACTATCTCCGGCTGACCACATCAGTGAGAAGGTACGGAACATGTATACATTGCTTGCAAATATGAGAATAGCATTCACATACATAAATGAAGACATGCTAAGAAGGATAATAACATCATTCATCAGACCAACCCTGGAGTATGCATCAGTAGTCTGGAGTCCTCATCTCAAAAAACACATAGACAAGATTGAAAAAGTTCAAAGGGCCGCTACAAGATGGATACCAAGCTTAAGGGATCAAAGCTACGAAGAAAGACTAAATAAACTGAATCTACCAACACTACAGGAGAGAAGGAAAAGAGGTGACATGGTAATGCTATATAAATGCATATCAGGGAAGGAGAAAATAGACATAAATGATTACTTAACATATGGGGATGCATCAACAAGAGGACACTGCAAAAAACTGCATAAGAAGAGAGGTGATAAAGACGTGAGGAAATTCAGTTTCCCAAACAGAGAAATTGATCAGTGGAATGCACTACCGAATGAAATAGTGTGTGCCAAAACAATTCACAAATTTAAGGATATGTACGATAAATATGGTTTAAGACACGAGACAGTACGAGTTTGACACATTCCTGTAAAAATACTATTAGGTAAGAACAATTAGGTAAGAACATACAGTTAGTTTAGTTCATGGGTGGTGGACGTGCATGAAGCCAGAATTAGCGTACAACAGAGATTATGCATAAATAATTTCAATTTTCCCAGTAAATGAATGGAAACATATCAGTATAGATGGGTACTTAATATGATTTCTCTTTTATATTCATATGGACAGTTTTTGCAAGTTTTTTTTATATATATATATTGATTATAATTTGCTCTCCCACATTCATGAGGTATTTTTTAATATAATTATCATTCCGATGTATATTACATGCCCTATATACTGTATATATATATATATATATATATATATATATATATATATATATATATATATATATATATATATATATATATATGCAGAGACTGCACTTCACCGTGAAGATATGTATGCAAACTAACCACAAGAGAAATGAAAGGAGGAAGGGATGACTTGATCAAACAGTTCTCTGTGCAAAATCCATCTGCACCATATATGTATGGCCTGATTAAAACTCACAAACCAAACAACCCCATTAGGCCAATTGTAAGCTCCGTAGGCTCTACGACATACAAGCTCTCCAAGTGGCTTGTAACACTGTTGTCCCCTGTTGTAGGCACTATCTCTGATTCATTTGTACAAAACAATGAGGATTTGGTAAGAAAGTTAAAATCTCTAAATGTCATGTACCCCTACAAATTAGTCAGCTTTGATGTTAAATCATTATTCACAAATGTCCCTGTTGATGATGTTTTAACTTTCCTGTCAAGCATTCTGGGTAGTAACACTGATGGCATTCCCTCTGAAAACATTATCAAGCTAATTGAATTGTGCATTGTGTGAACTCTTCTTTTACCTTTGAAGGCAAATTTTACACACACAAATTTGGTATGGCCATGGGTAATCCCCTCTCCCCAGTTCTGGCAAATATTTATTTGGAGTACTTTGAGAAACATTTACTGACCTCCATAAAGGAGCAAAACATAGTTTGGCTCCGATACGTTGATGATACCCTGTGCTTCTGGCTTAACAGTCTTCCCATTGATGAATTTCTCCTGCAATTAAATTCGTTAGTTCCATCGATTAAATTTACTCATGAGATGGAAATGGATAATGAATTGCCATTTTTGGATGTAAAAGTTATCAGGGACCAAAATGTTTTGAAGACTAAGGTATATATACAGAAAACCTACAAATATTATGTCATATGTTCATTACTATTCAAACCATCATATTAATGTAAAAAGATCTGTGTTCATATCCATGTACCTAGGAGCATATAGAATTTCAGACCCAGAATTTTTAGATGATGAACTAAAAATGATTCAGAGCATTGGAAAGAAGCTAAAATATCCACAAAGCATACTAACTCAGTGCCACAATATAGCCAAGAAACGATTCCTTGAAGGGAAAACTAATAAGCCAGATCGCCAGAACATTCAAAGAACCCTTTTCCTCCCCTTCCATGAAAAATTTTTCTTGATGTTGTTCACATACTGAGGAAACTCAGTGTACAAGTAGTATTCAAATATGAGAACACCATCAAAAAACCTCATCAAGAACAGCCCTTTCAGTACTTCAGGCGTTGTTTACAAAATCCCGTGTAAAAGCTGTAACAAACTTTACATAGGACAATCTGGAAAAGATTTGGAAACTAGACTCTCACAACATAAACACAGTGTAAGGACAGCCCAACAGAGTAGTGGTTTATTTCAGCACAAAGCATCCAGTGATCACCATATTGACTGGACAGGCTCCAAAATTCTAGCAAGATCAAAAAGCTTAGATGAAAGAAATGTAATAGGATCTTGTCTAATTTCTGGCACATATGAAAAGAATGTAAACATGAGCTATGGTCATTTTAAGTGTGATAAATTGTTAACTGAATTAATTTTAAAGCAATATCCCCCAGACTAACAAGTGATTGTTCCCTGTCATCACCTGGTGGTGTAGTCACACCTGTGTGGGACACACCAAGCATTAATCCTCTAGGTCTTAAGTTAAGCAGCAGTATTTATCCCTTCCTCCCTCCCCTCTCTCCCCTTCCCCGTCCCTCCCACTCCCCTTTCCTCCCTTCCTACTCCCTCCTCCTTTGTCACGTGCATTATTAGATTCAGGTCATCCTTTGTTGTGTTCCACTCCCTGCTGCAGGTGACCCTAAGTTAAGCCGCAGGTAAAAATTCAGGTCATCCATTGTTCTTTGTACCACTACCTGCTGCGGGTGTGCTTAAAAGACCTCTACTCTCTACGTTTCTGTCTCACTCTGTCTGAAGATGTAATATACGAAAGTACTCACTGTCGCTCCTTTATTTCTCCTGTGGTTAGTTTGAGAGAGTGTGTAAGAAACGGAATCTAAAGGTGAATGTAGGGAAGAGTAAAGTGATGGTCTTTGAGAGAGGTGAAGTCAGTGAATGTACAGCGAGGTTGGATGGTGAGGAATTGGAAAATGTGAGTACGTTTAAGTACTTGGGTAGTGTGATGAGTAAGGATGGAGGTTTGGAGGATGAAGTGCTTGAAAGGGTACAGCAGGGAAGAAAGGTTGCTGGTTCTTTGAAAGCAGTGATAAGAAACAGGGAAGTGAGCATGGAAGTGAAAAAGTTACTACATGACAGTATTGTGATACCAACTCTAACGTATGGAAGTGAAGCTTGGACGTTGTTGGAAGGACACAAGTCAAGAGTGAGAGCAGTGGATATGAGTTGTTTGAGAGGAGCCTGTGGAGTCACATGGAGAGACAGGCTGACGAATGAGGATATAAAGGAGCATTGTGGTGTTGATGTGGATGTGATAGGAAGCGTTATGAGGAATACACTGAGGTGGTTTGGCCATGTGGAGAGGATGGAGGGTGAAAGACTGACGAAGAGAGTGTATGTGAGTGAGGTGGAGGGGGGAAGAGGGAGGGGGAGGCCGAGGATGAGATGGAGGGATGGGGTGGAGAGGTATATGAGAGAGGGGGGTGTGAGTTGGGAGCAGGGCAGTGAAATGGCGGGGGACAGGGTGAATTGGAGGCGATTTGTTTGTGGCCACCCCAAACGGGATTGAGGCGTCTGGCAATAGATAGATAGATAGATTTATCCCCTCCTCCCTCCCCCTCCCTCCCACTCCCCTTTCCTCCCCTCCTACTCCCTCCTCCTTTGTCACGTGTATTTTTAGATTCAGGTCATCCTTTGTTGTGTTCCACTCCCTGCTGCAGGTGACCCTAAGTTAAGCCGCAGGTAAAAATTCAGGTCATCCATTGTTCTGTGTGCCACTACCTGCTGCGGGTGTGCATAAAAGACCTCTACCCTTTACGTTTCTGTCTCACTCTGTCTGAAGATGTAATATACGAAAGTACTCACTGTCGCTCCTTTCATTTCTCCTGTGGTTAGTTTGCATACATATCTTCACGGTGAAGTGAAGTCTCTGCATATATATATATATATATATATATATATATATATAGAGAGAGAGAGAGAGAGAGAGAGAGAGAGAGAGTATATGCGGGTATATCTATCTATCTGTCTATCTATCAATCTATCTATATTTCTATGGACCATTATTGTACATTTTAAAGTGTACCAGTATATTTAGTAGTAATTTACTCCTTGACTTGAAGGGCTTTTTAAGGCTGTTTTATGGCTCTGAATTGGCTTTTCAAACTGTAGAGGTTAGAAATATCAACTGTCAGTTACAGGGGCTTTTCTATGCTGAATAAAATTGCTTGGCATATTCATTTTTTTCCACTGCCGGATCTGAGCCACTCCGTTAAACTTACGCTACGAGGTAAATGTGTAAAATTCAGTGAGCCTTATGTAGCAGGAATGAGAGTCCTTGATTACCAGTCAAATCAACCCTCCAATTTGACTGCATCTGGCCATCAGCTGAGCTGTCAGATGAGAACAATCAATTCTATCTATCTATCTATCTATCTATATTCATTTTGTTTCCACTGCCGGAACTGGGTCACTCCATCAAATTTATGCTACGCGGTAACTATAAAATTCAGTGAGCCTTACTTACGTGGTAGGAATGAGAGTCCTTGATTACCAGTCAAATCAACCCTCCAATCTGACTGCATCTGGCCAACAGCTGAGCTGTGAGATGAGAACAACCAAATGTGTGTGTGTGTGTATATATATATATATATATATATATATATATATATATATATATATATATATATATATGTATTTATTTATATACATTTCTTGGCTTTGGTTCTATTAGGTTTTCCTACTACCTCCGCTGATTCTCTTAGCACTTTTGTCAATCTGTCATTCAGCTCATCAATGTCACACTCAATATTACTTAGAGCCTGAAATCTGTTCCTTGTTTCCAACTGAAAGGCTGCTTTATTTTCGTTTACTCTTATTGGGCATATCTTTTTATCGTTAATCATCTTCTTTCTTTCACTTCTGAAATTGAATCTGGCTGTGCAACCCACGATTCTATGATCACTACCTATATTTACTTTGTTGATAACTGTGATATTTGTGATCGTGTTATTCATATCTGCTATAATGAAGTCTTTTTCATTCTTTGTTTCTCCATTTGGCTTCTCCAGGTCCACTTTCTCCCTGTTCTTTTGTGGAAGAATATGTTCATTATTCTCATGTTAAACATTTCAGCATAATTTACTAGCATTTCTCCTCTTTCATTCTTTTCCCCCACTCCATATTTTCCCATACATGCTTCTTCATTCTTCGACTTCCCAACTTTTGCATTGAAGTCACCCATGAGTATAGTATATGTTGTCTTTTCTTCTTCCATAATCTGGGAAATGTCATCATAGAATAAGTCTATTTCTTCATCTGGGCTTTGAGAAGTTGGTGCATATACTTGTATTATTTTCAGGGTATAATTTTTGCACAGTCTAATGGCAACAAATGTTGCTCTGTCAGATACGCTGCTGAATTTAACAATGTTGTCTGCAAGATTTCTGTTAATTAGAAACCCTACACCACTAGCTCTTTCATTTTCCCTTCCTCTGTAGTAAAATAGGTGGTTGGTGTCTTTGCGCTGAATTGCTTTTTCTTCTTTTTTGTGGATTTCACTCAAACCTACAATATCCCAACTAATGCTTTCCACTTCAGTGATTAGGTTATCAAGTTTGTAATCTTCTGTGAGGCTTCTTACAATCATGGATTTCAGTTTGTTTAATCTCCAAGAGTCTAATTTTCCAACACAGTGCCTATTCACTTTCATTGGCACACTGCCCGCAAGCACAGGAGGCAGTAGACGATAATCCAACGGGAACGCCTGTCAAATCATTTGCAATAGAACTCATGCTTGGTTGGGAGGATTGTGGCAAATAATCTCACCTCCCTGCCACATAGTTTCTGGTGAGATGTAATTTTTGTGCCACTTTATTCGCTATATTCGGTGGAGTCCAATATATCTATAGGGGGTCCCATGGTCTGCGCCGCCTAAGTCGGTACCTCGTATATCTACAAGGCCTTCCCCTATCTGCCACCCAGGGACGCGCCAGGTAGCAGTGGGATCCTGCTCCTGGAAATAAATATATATATATATATATATATATATATATATATATATATATATATATATATATATATATATATATATATATATATATATATATATAATCTCATCAGCCGTTTGAGTGTCCACTGCAGGACCGGCATAGCCTATATATCTCTACCAAGTGGCTTAGGCTGACTGGTAGAGATTGTATGTAGGGTAAGAAGTGCTTGTAAATGTGACTGTGGTGTTGGAGTGGCTTTGGATGTGTGTGTAGCCTGTGAACCATGTATAATGGCCAGTGCAAATCGACTGGGTGCAAGCATACTTTATAGTATGCAACACTGGTTCAACCACAGCGCCCTTATGTCTGCCAAAGCAGTAGGTGGCTGGAAGAATGCTCCCAAAGTTTATTATCCTGGCGGGGTATGAACCTTTGTTCTTCAGTGTATGATAATGCACACTTTACCAGTGTACCACAGAGGCTCCATGTATATATATATATATATATATATATATATATATATATATATATATATATATATATATATATATATATATATATATATATATTGCCAGACGCCTCAATCCCGTTTGGGGTGGCCACAAACAAATCGCCTCCAAGTCGCCCTATCCCCCGCCATTTCACTGCCCTGCTCCCAACTCACACCCCCCTCTCTCATATACCTCTCCTCCCCATCCCTCTATCTCATCCTCGGCCTCCCCTTCCCTCTTCCCCCCTCCACCTCACTCACATATATACACTCTCTTCGTCAGTCTTTCACCCTCCATCCTCTCCACATGGCCAAACCACCTCAGTGTGTTCCTCATAACGCTTCCTATCACATCCACATCAACACCTCAACGCTCCTTTATATCCTCATTCGTCAGCCTGTCTCTCCATGTGACTCCACAGGCTCCTCTTAAATAACTCATTTCCACTGCTGTCACTCTTGACTTGTGTCCTTCCAACAACGTCCAAGCTTCACTTCCATACGTTAGAGTTGGTATCACAATAGGCTACTGTCATGTAGTAACTTTTTCACTTCCATGCTCACTTCCCTGTTTCTTATCACTACTTTCAAAGAACCAGCAACCTTTCTTCCCTGCTGTACCCTTTCAAGCACTTCACTCTCCAAACCTCCATCCTTACTCATCATACTACCCAAGTACTTAAATGTACTCACATTTTCCAATTCCTCACCATCCAACCTCGCTGTACATTCACTGACTTCACCTCTCTCAAAGACCATCACTTTACTCTTCCTTACATTCACCTTTAGATTCCGTTTCTTACACAATCTCCCAAACTCATCCACCAAGCCTTACAGCTCCCCTTCGTCTTCACTCAACAACACAGTATCATCTGCAAACAACAGTACAGGGAGTTTCCAAACACTATCCTCTCTCACCAGGGCCACTCCAACATCCACTACCCTACCTTGTACCTCTTTTATTACCCCATCCATGTACAGATTGAACAACCATGGAGACATGACACATCCCTTTTTCAACCCAACTTTCAAAGAGAAAAATTCACTTAGTTCACCATCCACATGCACTGAAGCCTTCGCACCGTCGTGCATACTCTTCACAGCATTCAACAACTTCCCATCTACTCCATATATTCTTAACACTTTCCACAATCCTTGTCTATCCACCCTGTCATATGCTTTCTCCAAATCCAAGAAAGCCGCATACATCTTCTTTCCCTTCTCTACAAACTTTTCCACTAAAGATCTAAGAATGAATATATGATCTACACAACCTCTTCCCTTCCTAAAGCCTCCCTGTTCTTCTCCAACTAATTTCTCTGTTCTTTCTCTAACTCTGTCAATAAGTATCCTACCATACACTTTTCGTATTATACTAAGAAGACAAATGCCCCTATGATTACCACACACTTCTTTTTCCCCTTTTCCTTTGTACACGGGAATAATTATACCTGACTCCAATCCTCAAGGACTCTACCTTCCTCCCAGGCCAATCTGCACATCTTCCACATCCATTCTACTACTATCTCTCCCCCATGCTTCAGCATTTCACCACACACTCCATCAATTCCTGGGGCTTTCCCCGATCTAACTTTCTTCATTGCTTCCACAACTTCTATCCTACTGATTTCTTCCTGTCTTCTCACCTCCCTCCTTCTCCCAGCCATTCCCCAGCCACTTATACTCGCATTACTTCCATCCTCTATGTTCAACAATTCCTTAAAGTGTTCTCTCCATCTGCTCACTTTTTCCCCCTTCTCCACTAGTAATCTATAATTTTTATCTTTCACTCCCCTGCTAACTTCACTTCCAACCTGTCTTACTCTTTCCACCTCTTTCCAGAACATTTTCTTACAGTCCCTCCACTTTACACTCAAATTCCTTCCAAATTCCTCATCCACTCTCTTCTTACTCTCTCTTACTAATCTTTTCACCTCTCTCTTTCTTTCTACATATAACTCTCTCTTCCGCCTCTTAACTTTTTCCACGCCCCTATTTCTCATCCATTCATTGTATGCTTTCTTCTTTTGTGCCACAGCCTGTCTCACCTCTTCAGTCCACCACTCTGTTCCTTGCACCCCCCTCCGTCTTCTCTTCCTTCCACACACCACATCACATGCTGCACATATTTCTTCTGTATATATCCTACACACACCTTCCACGTCTCCCATCTGCTCCAATTCATATTTGCCCAATCGTTCCTCCACTTCTCTCTTATACTCTGCCTTTTTCTCATCCTCTTGTAACCTTTCCACTCTCCTTGCAACTACTCCTTCCTCTCGTCTTTCCCTTCTTCTATTCCTCCATCTTACTTGGATCCTAATTCTGGCCACCACAAAGTAGTGGTCAGAAAGTCCACTCCCCCAACCTCTATAAGCTCTTGCATCCATTACACATCTTCGCATCCTTTCATCCACACACACATAATCAATCATTGCCTTCCTTTCATTCAGTTCACCACCCACCCTTCTCATCACTCGCCATGTATACCTGTGGATCATTTTATATATATATATTTATATATATATATATATATATATATATATATATATATATATGTATATATATATATATATATATATATATATATATATATATACAACTATGATACTTCCCCCAAAGAAAGGGAAGTAGCCGAGACAGGACGACACACGCCCATTTTACTCATCCACACACACACATTCATTCACATCTTAGCCCCAAGGGAAGAAGGGACAGATCCTCACCGCACCACGACTGCGCAGTGCTATCAGCGACATCCACAGCAGGGCCCGACAGCAGAGCTGGTTTACTCCTGCCACATCATAATGGACCTATCCCCTTACCTGAACCTGACCTGATCAGCTAATCAGGCCAAATGCAGTAGAATATCCTGTCAGGGCTGCGTCATCATTAATTCATTCACAAAGTCTCTCCAATCATTCCTATCACACGCAGCCGCTCGTGCTTGCTCAATAAACACACACACACACATACACACACACACACACACACACACACACATATATATATATATATATATATATATATATATATATATATATATATATATATATATATATATATATATATATATATATATATATATATATATATATATATATATATATATATATATATATATATATATATATATATATATATATATATATATATATATATATATATATATATATATATATATATATATATATTTATATATATATATATTGCCAGACGCCTCAATCCCGTTTAGGGTGGCCACAAACAAATGCCCTCCAAGTCGCCCTGTCCCCCGCCATTTCACTGCCCTGCTCCCAACTCACCCCCCCCTCTCTCTTATACCTCTCCACCCCATCCCTCCATCTCATCCTCGTCCTCCCCCTCCCTCTTCCCCCCTCCACCTCACTCACATACACTCTCTTCGTCAGTCTTTCACCCTCCATCCTCTCCACATTATAGTCAGTGGGTTAATACAGGGGACTTGGCTGTATTATTCTTTAACACTCATACAGCAATGACATCTTGTACATAGCAATGTGGCTCTTGTCAGAACATCAGTAAGGTCTCTCTCTCTCTCTCTCTCTCTCTCTCTTGTAAAGCACACTTACTCTGGCATCTCAGGTCTTTTCTGGATTAAACCGTGCTGCCTGTGAAAACAACTTGGTTTAGCGCAAGACTCTAAGGGGATTTGCTCTCTCTCTCTCTCTCTCTCTCTCCTTTTTCTTCTTTATCATTGCATTTTTAATAGGAATCAGGGAAGTTGCCGGACCATCCCAGTGGCTGACCTCGGAACGGAGTTTTGCCTGAGTCGCTAACTGTAGTCTGAAGTGTGTCACTTGTAATCGTACCTCAACTAGCGCCGTGCAGCACCACCAGTTCAGTCTAAATTGTCCTACAATGATTGTAAAACTCATATGTGAACATCGTGATTAGCGCGATCAGAGATATAATATATTTTTATATAAGTAGCAAAAAATACAGCTAATAAGGCAAGTAAATGAACACAAATAAATCCAAAATATTTTTCGGCTGGTAGACCTCTGCCATCCCATAATAAGCCAAACATCTCTCTCTCTCTCTCTCTCTCTCTCTCTCTCTCTCTCTCTCTCTCAGTGTGGTTTTAGAACTGGTTGGAAGACAATAACTGCTCCTCGCATTCCGTGTCTCCTTCCCCTGTTCCTTCAAAGCTAATGACTTACAAAGTAAACAAAACCCTTTCGAAGGGTCCGGCAAATACAGTGATCGCTGTTCTAGTTGGAACTAGTTGTCTTCTCTTTTACAATATATTTTCACTTTTTAAATTTTCATATATTCGTATGCGTTGTAGAGACAGAGATACTTGGAGATCCTTTTCTCGAGTTTCCAACCCTTGCCAACAGACATATTTATTCAGGAGATATATAGACTGATAGATAGATAGACAGGCAGATAGATAGATACGTAGACATGTAGATAGAATGATGGCTAGACAGATACTTTGGTAGACAGACCAACTGACCGACTGATTGATTGATCGCTTGATTGTTTGATAGACAGACACACACACAGACTGACAATTTGTATATGTTTGCAGGTTATTTGTGCATGTATGTATGTACTGTGTGTATACACACATATACATACATACATACATGCATACATATGTATATCTATCTATCTATCTGTCTATCTATCTACAGTATATCTATATCTATCTATCTGTCTACACACACACACACACACACACATACACACACGGTCTGATCGAAGAGTATCCAACATTTTTTTTTCTCGTAAACTAGTAGCAGGAGGGCATATGCCTCGGTGGCACATGACCTTGAATTGTTGTGCACGTGTTTTAATATATTCAGCGCTACCACCCAGCCCAGTCGTGGCCGAGCAGCATGTGTTTGAGAACGTGTTCTTGATCGTTGCATATTCATTTTGGGCCACGAATACCGAGTGAATTGAGCAATGTTATTGCATCAAATTTTGCCAAAGACTTGGTGACATGCAATCTGAAGTTATCAGAAAGATTCAGCAGACTTTTGGCGATGATGCTATGGGTGTTAAATTAAGGACTGGTACAATCGCTTAAAAAATGGCCGAACTTCCAGGGTGTTACAAATTATGAGTGTGCTCCACGAGGCTAAACAGTCAGAAAAAAAGTACTGCCTGGGGGTTTCCTGTTGCCTATGGACTACAGTGCATCACAAGAGACGAGTGTGGTGGCAGGCGGAGGACTGGCAGCTCCAGCGTGACAATGCTCCATACCATTCATCTCATCTCATCCAGGATTTTTGGGTCAAACATTGGATCATACTGGTCCGACAGTCTCCCTTGTCTCCTGGCATTGCTGCCTGAGACTTTTGGCTGTTTCTTAAACTGACAATGTCGCTGAAGGGTTAGACACTTGAGGATAGAAATGAAATAAAGACAAATGCAACAAAAATCTGCTTGGCGATCCCAAAAACTATCTATCTTTCTATCTATTGCCAGACGCCTCAATCCCTTTTGGGGTGGCCACAAACAAATCGCCTCCAAGTCGCCCTGTCCCCCGCCATTTCACTCCCCTGCTCCCAACTCACACCCCCCTCTCTCATATACCTCTCTACCCCATCTCTCCATCTTATCCTCGGCCTCCCCCTCCCTCTTTCCCCCTCCACCTCACTCACATACACTCTCTTCGTCAGTCTTTGACCCTCCATCCTCTCCACATGGCCAAACCACCTCAGTGTGTTCCTCATAACGCTTCCTATCACATCCACATCCACACCACAACGCTCCTTTATATCCTCATTCGTCAGCCTGTCTTTCCATGTGACTCCACAGGCTCCTCTTAAATAACTCATTTCCACGGCTCTCACTCTTGACTTGTGTCCTTCCAACAACGTCCAAGCTTCACTTCCGTACGTTAGAGTTGGTATCACAATACTGTCATACAGTAACTTTTTCACTTCCATGCTCACTTCCTTGTTTCTTATCACTGCTTTCAAAGAACCAGCAACCTTTCTTCCCTGCTGTACCCTTTCAAGCACTTCACCCTCCAAACCTCCATCCTTACTCATCACACTACCCAAGTACTTAAACGTACTCACATTTTCCAATTCCTCACCATCCAACCTCGCTGTACATTCACTGACTTCACCTCTCTCAAAGACCATCACTTTACTCTTCCCTACATTCACCTTTAGATTCCGTTTCTTACACACTGTCTCAAACTCATCCACCAAGCCTTGCAGCTCCCCTTCGTCTTCACTCAACAACACGGTATCATCTGCAAACAACAGTACAGGGAGTTTCCAAACACTATCCTCTCTCACCAGGGCCACTCCAACATCCACTACCCTACCTTGTACCTCTTTTATTACCCCATCCATGTACAGATTGAACAACCATGGAGACATGACACATCCCTGTTTCAACCCAACTTTCAAAGAGAAAAATTCACTTAGTTCACCATTCACACGCACTGCAGCCTTCGCACCATCGTACATACTCTTCACAGCATTCAACAACTTCCCATCTATTCCATATATTCTTAACACTTTCCACAATCCTAGTCTATCCACCCTGTCATATGCTTTCTCCAAATCCATGAAAGCCGCATACAACTTCTTTCCCTTCTCTAGAAACTTTTCCACAAAGATCTGAGAATGAATATCTGATCTACACAACCTCTTCCCTTCCTAAAGCCTCCCTGTTCTTCTCCAACTAATTTCTCTGTTCTTTCTCTAACTCTGTCAATAAGTATCCTACCATACACTTTTCCTATTATACTAAGAAGACAAATGCCTCTATGATTACCACACACTTCTTTTTCCCCTTTTCCTTTGTACATGGGAATAATTATACCTGACTTCCAATCCTCCGGGACTCTACCTTCCTCCCAGGCCAATCTGCACATCTTCCACATCCATTCTACTACTATGTCTCCCCCATGCTTCAGCATTTCACCACACACTCCATCAATTCCTGGGGCTTTCCCCGATTTAACTTTCTTCATTGCTTCCACAACTTCTATCCTACTGATTTCTTCCTGTCTTCTCACCTCCCTCCTTCTCCCAGCCATTCCCCAGCCACTTATACTTGCATTACTTCCATCCTCCACGTTCAACAATTCCTTAAAGTGTTCTCTCCATCTGCTCACTTTTTCTCCCTTCTCCACTAGTAATCTACCATTTTTATCTTTCACTCCCCTGCTAACTTCACTTCCACCCTCTCTTACTCTTTTCACCTCTTTCCAGAACATTTTCTTACAGTCCCTCCACTTTACACTCAAATTCCTTCCAAATTCCTCATCCACTCTCTTCTTACTCTCTCTTACTAATCTTTTCACCTCTCTCTTTCTTTCTACATATAACTCTCTCTTCCGCCTCTCAACTTCTTCCACGCCCCTATTTCTCATTCATTCATTGTATGCTTTCTTCTTTTGTGCCACAGCCCGTTTCACCTCTTCAGTCCACCACGCTGTTCCTTGCACCCCCCTCCGTCTTCTCTTCCTTCCACACACCACATCACATGCTGCACATATTTCTTCTGTAAATATTCTACACACACCTTCCACGTCCCCCATCTGCTCCAGTTCATATTTGCCCAATCGTTCCTCCACTTCTCTCTTATACTCTGCCTTTTTCTCATCCTCTTGTAACCTTTCCACTCTCCTTGCAACTACTCCTTCCTCTCGTCTTTCCCTTCTTCTATGCCTCCATCTTACTTGAACTTTAACTCTGGCCACCACCAAGTAGTGGTCAGAGTCCACTCCCCCAACCTCTATACACTCTTGCATCCAATATACATCTTCGCATCCTTTCATCCACACACACATAATCAATCATTGCCTTCCTTTCACTCAATTCACCACCCACCCTTCTCATCACTCGCCATGTATACCTGTGGATCATTTTATGCCTGAAGAGGGTATTGGCTATCACCAACCCCCTCCCAGCACAAATGTCCACTAACGCACTCCCATTCTCATCTATCTCAGCAGGCACACCCCACTCACCAACTATTCCATCCACCTTCACATTCCCAACTTTACCATTCATATCACCAATCAAAAACACTATCATTCCTTCCAAACTTTTCCATGCACACTTCTACATTTGTCCAGGACTCTTCTCTCACTCTTCTAGCACGATCTTGCGTTGGTGCATACACATACACAATCGCCCACATTTGTATTCCAACTTTCAACTTTACCCACACAATCCTTGACCCAACTGATCCATACTGTCTTATGCTCCTCTTCCATCTTTTACTCACAACTATACATACTCCTTCCTTTGCCCTCTCATTCTCATCTAGTCCTGCACATATACCCCATCCATACTCCCATTCTCTCACACTCTCACCTTTCCATTTTGTTTCAGTTATTCCACATACATCCACTTTCGCACCCTCAAGCACCTGGACAATCTCTCTCTCTTTCTCCTCATCATTTGCTCTCCTTACATTCCACGTTCCAATTGCAATGTCCTTTGTCCGGTCCTTGGTCGTCAACGTTTGGTCAGTCCTTGTCCGAGGCTTATTGTTTGTTTTTTTAGTTAGTTGTTTTCCGGGGAGGGGCACTAACCCTCCGCCAACCCTTTTAGTCGCCTTTTACGACAAGCAGGGATACTGGGGGAGTATTCTTGACAAACCCCCCTACCCCCAGCAAAGGAAAGACCGCTGGGGGTAGACTGTAGCACCAGTTGGGCAGGACATTACTCCCAAGGTGGATGGAGAGCTGGAGCTCCCGTTTCATCAGCCCTCAGGACTAGCTCCTGGCCATCTCCCATTGCTGAACTTTTTCAGTGTTTCAATAACACAGAGAGTAGGCCAGCATGCTCTCCAAGGCAAGCTCCTCTTACTGTGAACACCAAACTACATGCACATTACACACTACATTTCCTATTCAAAACTAGCAAAATGGCGTCTCAACACCAAGCTTCCGAGTCTCAGGGGAGGAGGGGGACCATAATTGCCCCCACCATCTGCCCCTCTCCTGTTGATGACCCAGCGAGATGCCTGGAACCACTGTCTGACACTTCTGCATTTCTGCAACATTCACGGCCTTTCCCTTAACATTCTCTCTATTGAGCACCACTTCTCCTCTAAACTTCGCCTTCTTTTCCTAACTGAGATTCAGCTGAGATGACTGGTAGCAAACCCTTCTCTGTATCCTCCTACTTTCTCTTTACTCAATTCAAAGCCAAAGGTGGCTGTTGTGCATAGGAATGCAATGATGTATCTTGGTTTTGTGTTCCTGAACTTGACTCTTCTGATTTCTCTACTCTCTGGCTTCGACTTTCCTGACATTCTCTGACTAAATATATTTTTGAACTGTTTACTTATCCTCTAATTCTACTGACTATGGAAAATTTTTCGACTATCTTACTTCAAAGATGGAACACATTCTATCCATATCTCCTTTCTCTGAAATCTCCATTCTAGGAGATTTCAATGCTCACCACCACCTTTGGCTTTCCTTTCATTGACCCACCTGGTGAACAAGATTACATCTTTTCTATCTTTAATGACCTAGAGCAACTTGTACAGCACACTACCCGTATCCCTGACCACATTGGAAAGAGTTCCAACCTGACCTATTCATTACAACTAATCCTTCTCCTTGTGCTGTTAAACTTTTCTCTCAGTTGGGCTCCTCTGATCACAACCTTATCACCTCAACCTGTCCTATCGCTCCAGTAAGGCCTGTAGATCCTCCAATGAAACGTTGGTTGTGGCATTTTGGAGCTAGGGATTGGTAGGCCCTCAGGCAGTATTTCTTTGATTTTCCCTGAAACGATTATTGTTCCCATGGCCGAGAGCCATCTGAATGTGCCCTGAGCTTAACGGAGGTTATTCTCTCTGGCATGGAAGCATACATTCCTTTCTTATATCCTTTGACTAATGCTAAATAACCTTGGTTTAATCACGCTTGTTCCAATGCTGTCCACAACAAAGAGAAGGCCTACAAAAGGTACTGGAGCCAACCCACCCCTGAATCTCATGTCTTTTATGTTTCTGCCTGGAATCATGCTAAATTTCTTCTCTCTGCTAAAAATAATTTCATCTGTACTAAATGCTCTGAACTCTCCAACTCAGATTCTTCCCACTCCTTCTTGCACCTTGCCAAAACCCTTTCTAACAACTTTACCTCATCATCCTCTCCTCCTCTGTTCGATCTTGGTGGCTCTATAGCCATTTCTTCTACTGATAAAGCAGAACTCTACTCAGACTTTCTCCTTCAGTTCCACCTTAGACGATTCTGGCACTGTACCTCCATTACTTTTCCCCTCTGACTTCCTCATGGCTGACATTAAAAGTTCTTCAATTGATGATTTCTCTGCCATCACTGGCCTCAATGCTAAGAAGGCATATAGGCCTGATGGGTCCCTCCTGTTGTTGTCAAGAACTGTACTTCTATGCTTATACCCAACCTAGGTAAACTTTTTTGCCTTTGTCTATCAACATGTACCTTTCCATTTTACTGGAAGTTTGTTCTCATTCACCCTGTCCCAAAGAAGGTTGACCATTCCCAACCCTCGAACCATCGCCCAATTGCTTTAACATCCTATATTTCTAAAGTTTTCTAGTCTATTCTTTACAAAAAATTGTTAAAGCATCTTTCCTGTCACAACCTTCTTTCCTATCATCAGTAGTGGCGCTGCCAGGGATGCTTCATTGGCGATCTTCTCACCTACGTTTCAGACCTGGTCATCCTCCTTTCGGGACTTTGATGAAACCTTTGCCATTGCATTTGGCACCTCAAAGGCTTTCGATCGAGTCTGGAATAAATGTTTGATTTCTAATCTGCCATCTTACGGTTTCTATCCTTTATCTCTAGCTTCCTTTCTGGTCATTCTGTAGTTGTGTAGATAAATTTGTTGCTTCTTAAAGTGGGTTTTGTAGATCAGTTATGCATATACTGTACTCGTGGATGAGCAGTAGTTATACGTGAGTAGGTTTGTAAGTGGATAATCTTAGTTCCTTTTTTAATGCAATGACAGGAGAAATTAAAGATGGATAATGGGTCTTGATTGTAGTTTATTATCTTCAAAGGTAAAACCCAAGTTGAAAAATCAGTGTGTAACATAAGAGCTGACTAACTTCTCACTGGACCCCTCTTCTCTTTCCCTCTCTATACAACTTCTTGCTCCTGTAGCTACCCTCCTTCTCACTCTCTAACTCTTCCTTCCTTCTCTAGGAGGGCTTGTGTCACGTGTATAACCCATATGTACGGGTTCTAGAAACTTGTGTGTGTCTGTATGTACGTAGCACTTCTGTTGCACCTCTGGCATTCTTTTGTTAAAATCATGCAAGCTCATTTCCTCTTCCCACACCTAGTTTGACTGGTGTTCCTATCTATTATGTTATCTGTTATGAGTTGTATTATGATAATGTAGATTCCTATATCTATCAATCATGCTATCTATTATGATTTGTATGACTTTAATATGGAGTCCTGACATCGCTCGGTCACACCAGCTGGAGAACCTATGACAGTATATATCAGTGACGCTAGTCTATTAATACATAATACTGATTATAAAATTGTATGGATATAATATTTATGATAATATTGTACTGACCTAATAATATTCTAGAAACATATTACATTGTAAACATATTGTACACATAATGGAGCAAATGCACTATAGTTAAAATGAGTATGGAATATTGTATAACATATTGTAAAATGTGTATGTATAACAGGCACATACATATACTGTATGCAAAAAATAGTTCAGAGTTAAGATTATAGTAAGAGTTATTAATAAATTTGTATTTTATATAGATTTAATGATATTGGTATAAGAATTGGATACTTGTATATCATATAATATTAATTCAATTGTTGTCCCATAATTTTCCATTGTTTTTTATATAAAATTAACACTATTGACAAAATATTTACACTTCATTCGGGAGGGTCTCTCTTGAATGTTCTCTTCCTCTAGTATGGCTCTATGTTTGCAATTCTTGCATGCATTCTGTGCATTGCGAACAGCACTACTGCAAATACAATAGAGAAGATTATAAAGACAGTAGATGCTGGGCTATACACATAATATGGGTTGAGCATACCCAAAATCAGTTCTTCCCAGGGCTTCATTGTTTCATTGATTAGTTGCATAGTTTCAAACTTAGGTGAAGTCAACTTAATACTTGTGCTCATGTTTAAATCCATCTTAGGGAAAGGATGGAAATATTTGTGTATGATTGAGGATGGCATAGTGATTGGTGGTAGATAAAGTGAACATGGATGGTGTAAGTACCGCACAGTAGCCTGGTGCTATGTATAATCCTGATGCTGAAGTATGAGATGGTGGTATATCTTATGTAAACTGATATGTTATGAGTGAAGTAAAAAAAAAAAACTGTGAGCATCCAATGCTCTGATGTTGTATAGGTTTATCTGGAGCAAATGTGAAGTTGCAATAATGATGAATGTCATGATTTCTTATGATAGCCATTTCATAAAGGACTGTTTCAGTAGGCTGAAACGTGAAGATGTACGCAGGACAAAGGTGAACAACATGTAAGGATGTATGGCACTTTCGTTCAATCGTTGATTCACTGGCGAAAGTGACAGTATTCCGTCTCTTGGAGACCATGATGAGTTCAGTGTCTGTGTCGATGTTGATGATGACCAAAGTGTCATTATTCTTAGATGGGAAGGGGTATATTTGATACACTGTGAACAGGTCGTCAGTTATGAATGGTACATGAACTATTACTGATGTTTGTGTTAGTGTTGCATCTAAATATGGATAATATAACATGAAATCTCTACCCTGGAACGAAGGCTACAAACCATGTTTATGTATGCCTTGACTAATTATCTGATGTAGCTCATGAACTGGAAGTAGGTCAGTTGTTATCGTACCATTACCAGCATTTGTAATTCCTTGCATATGTGCCCTGTAACGAACTCTAGTGTTATCTAACTGGAGTATAATTGTGTCAATATTTTCCGTGATGACTAAGAAGTGTTGAAAAAGTGTTATGTTTCCTTCCATGGCATTTATTTTGTCCACACTTTGGTGAGTTATAATTTCTGCCTCTTTCAGATTTTTCACGATTGTCTTCATTGCTGAGTTTTGGCGGCAACGAACTTGTTTTGATATGTTAGTGCCTGAGCTATTTTATTAAATTTGTTTATTTCTCGAAGGTCTTCCTCTGTTGCCAATCCAAAGATGTTCCCCAGAATTGCACCACCCAGGTCAAGCAAACCGAGTCTTTGGCGAGTACGTGTGATGTTGGGCGTGTCAATCAGTGCCTCTGTTCCATGAGATGGGAGATCTTGGACCATGATGAGCATAATTGACTTAGCCTGTCCTATCTTCTATTTCGCTAACTTCACTATTTCAGTCACTTCCTTTGTGTTATGAGGTTCTGAAACATAGCCTCCTATCATAAAGTCAAGGGTTCTCAGTGGTTTGGCAATGTTCTCCAAATAAGCAGATAATTCGTATAAATAATCCAAACTGATTTCAGTTCTCATGACATCTTTTACGATTGATGTCGTGGCCGTTGGAGCTATGAGGCATCCTTGCCGTACTATATGTTGAGGAGAATCCATGGTATAAGTCCCTTCATCGTTACCTACCGAAAAAAATAAAAACTATTAATTTCCTAATCCAGTCATGCTGTGGTCGATGATAGTGATGATGTGCGTTACGGATGGCTCATGGAGAACAATAACTTGCTTGTTGTTTCACTTATAGAAGGAGTTTAAATCGATATCTAGATCATGTAAATACTGTATTGTAGCCTTTTAAGGAACAGTTGCACCTATGTTTGTTTGTATGGTATGCGACCTTAGTTTATTTCTGTAATTATTGTTGTCTTCTTGATTGGTTTCATAAGTCATGTTCGGTTTTTCGGTGGTGTCCGAGGTTGTATAATTGCTGGCTAAATCCCTTGGGACCCGTTTTAACTGATCAACACGACTTTGTTTTTCTTTGCCACTTGTCAGTGACCTAATTACAATTTTGTTTGCTGTCTTATTGATTACTTTGTATGGGCCCTCAAATTTCGAGGATAATTTATTGTCTCTCGTATGACTGATACCATAGACAATGTCTCCTAAGCTGATAGGCGATTCTTTCGCCTTTTTATTGAATGCCTCCGTCATTTCTTCCTTGGACATCGATAATTGTTTTTTCACTCTCTTGTGTATATCCTGGAATTCACGTAAACGGAGTTTAGGGTAATCATCGTAGTTGTATATGGTCAGATTTTCACCTTCGAGAATTTCATACGGTAATTTCTTATCTGTTCCGTAGATAATGAAATGTGGTGTGTCTCCTGTAGACTTATTTATAGATCCATTAATTGATGCTTCTACTCTGGGAATCCAATCATCCCAGCTTACATAATTTTCATTGAGAATGTGTCGTAGTACAGTAGCTTGGGTAATTGTATGTCATCTCCACTTTCTAATTTGTATATAACTTTAGACCACGTTGGATCAAGTCTTTGTGCTTTCGCGATTTCATCGTGGTTTGGGATGTTTTCTTTGAGATATAATGCCGCGACATGAATTGTCTTCGGGTTTCTAGATAATGCACCAGTTACTAGATTCATTTTGCCTTGCTTGTAGTGAATATTTACACTGTAGTTTTTGACTGAGCATTTCCATCTTGCTCTCCTCCCAGAGAGGAGTTTTTCTTTGAACATACCCACTAGGGGTTTATGATCGATGAATAAGTGAATTTCGTAACCATATACCAAATCTCGAAACTTTTGTAATGCAAAGATCACTGCAAGTGCATTTAAGTCTGTAGTGCAATAATTTTTCCCTGCACCTTTTATTTGTCTGCTGGCGAATGCAATTGGTTGATGCTTTCCTCTCTTATCTTCTTGCATTCTTTAACAGATGCGTCTGTGCAAATTATAAATGGGTTTGTGAAATCAGGATAGGCCAGGCATGGTGCATTTGTAAGTTTATCTTTTAATTCACTAAATGCTTGTTTTTGTTCTTCTTCCCATTGAAATATAGCATCTTTTTTGAATAGCTGGAATAGAGGAAAAGCTATATGAGAGAACTGTTGGATAAAGACTTATAGTATCCTGCCAGACCTAAAAATTGTCTAACTTCGTCTATAGTAGTTGGTTCAGGGAAGTCTTTCACTGCTTGTATGCCTTCTGCATTCAGTTTGTGGCCTAAGAATTTTATTTCCTTAGGGCAAAATTTTCATTTAGACAGCTTAATTTTTAAACCAGCATCACCAAGCTTTTGTAAGAGTTGGTCTAATTTCCAGAGATGTTCTTTTATATCATTAATTGCGATAATTATATCATCAAGATAGACGAATATTCCTTGTCCTAGAATTCCGGACAATACATAATTCATCAAGCGTTGAAAAGTGCCTGGTGCTGTCATCAATCCCATTGGCATTCTCTTGTATTTGTAATGTCCTGTATTTGTGGAAAAGGCAGTGTATTTACGTGACTTCTCATCTAATGGTATTTGATAATATCCATTAAGCAAATCGAGTGTGGAAAATACATTATTTTCTGGTCCAATATTTTGCAGGACGTCAATTAGCAATGGCATGGGAAATCGGTCTGGGATTGTGTGATTATTTAGTTTATGGTAATCTACTACCGCACACATTTCTCCATTTCGTTAAGGCACGAAAAATAATGGGGCATTCCACGGGGAGACTGATGGCTCAATAATTCCAAGTTTTAGCATTTCCTCGACATACATGTTTGCAAGTGTACATTGTGAATGTGGGACTCTATAGACAGGTACAAAAATAGGTTGTGTGTCTGGGTGCACGTTAATTTTGTGATTAATCACCCTAATTGTTCTCCAGATAATGCTACCGTTTGCCGATGTTTTTCCAACAATTTTAATAAATCAGTTTCTTCATCAAATTCACCTGAGTGAATCAAATTCTCTTTTATGCATTCTCTATCCGTAGATTTTATCTTACTTGTCATCCCAGCTAAAACTATATCCCAGGGGCGGAACATTTTTCAATATTAACTATACAAGTCCTCTTTTTCAACTGTACTTCCCCATTCATGTGATTAATTAGGAACACCTGAGTTTGCCCATCATTATTCATCTGACATAATGCTTTTCTACTGACAATCATTTCATTTTACATAATTTTTCCAAGACATGAACAGTATTATTCTTCAATTTGCTCTTTATGGTAACTTTCATGTGTGAGTTAGGAGGAATAACTAAATCATTGTTGAGATGGGTGGGAAAAACTGATGAGTCAGTACTTGTTACCTCGGTCTCTACTGCAGGAGGCTGGGAGGGGTGGTGTGAGTGTATCTATACACTCGTCTGTTTGTGTATGTTTGTTTAGTCCTTTAATAATTCCAATTCTTTTCGGTTCTGCATACTAATCGGTGAGAAATCTGATGATAATTCTTCTATGAATTCATTATCAAAGTCTATTCCATTCATTTGTGTGAGTAAAGTTATTTTCTCTGTTCTCATGGATCTTAAGCCTAGTAGCATTTTAGCTTTTATTGCTAAGTTTTCAACAAAACAGAAAAATGCAGAAATTGGTCTTGTAGTCTCTGTGTAACTGATGTTTAACTGTATCATGCCTTTTACTGTAATTGGTTTGCCATCTACTGTATATGTCCAAATCAGATTCTTCCAGAAAAGTTACTTTCTTCTTATTTCTAAAAATTCTGTCTAATTCTTCTTGTGTTATTAAGTTCACTGGAGAGCCTGTGTCTAAGAATAAAGAAACATTTTGACCCTCACATACAGCTGGTATCAAGATACACTCACTTCCCAACATGCCTCCTATGTGAATTTTAGACTTGATTTTTTTACGGTTTATTGTTTTTTGTCATGACTTGGAATATGGAAAGTATTTTCTCTACCGTCTTACAGTTGCTGGTCCAATGACCTTGGGACCGGTGATGCCTACAGTATGGATCACATCCTTGCATCTTTTGTTTATCTCCTGTTTTGATAAAGCATTCATTCTTTGTGTCCTGGGTTCGCACAGTAATAACATAGAATGGACCTATCTCCCGAATTTGATCCTTAAGATGACTTCCCATATTTAGTGGTATCTGTGGCGCAACTTCTGCTCGAACTGCGCGCAGACTTATGTGACTGCCTGTGGCCTGGTTTTTGAGAACGCTGCCTCGAAGAGTGTAGATGCTTGTTCTATTTGTTTTCGGGTCGCGATCGATTTTGTTCTTTGTTTTGGGTTGTTGTAGCTGATACTGTGTCTGTCATTCTAATTCTAGTAGAATTTGACTGTTTCAATCACCCCTGTACATCTCTACCTCGTTCATAGAATCTAACAAGCACATTCCTGGGGTTTAAGGAATCATCTTAGCTATTTTGAGGACCCTATCAGGTGATTTTCACAAGGCAACTATATAACCAATGATGTCTGCGACAAGCTCTGGTGACATCTTTTCATCTTCTGTTATCCAGTTTGAGTTTTCTAAAGTAGCTAATAATGTTCTTTTAATTGTAGAAACATCTGCTGTGATTTCACTTAGCACATGATTTGTTGTATGTTCTCCTATAAGATCCACAATCTTATGTAATTCTGGGAACATACCTGACAAAAAGTTTATGCCGCTAGAGAATTTTTTCAGGAATTCTGCTTTAAACTCATCATATGTCTTAGCTCAAAGAAGCTTATCTGACCTGAGCAGATCACCTGCTGGAGATCTCTCCTGATTAATTCAGGAGGAAAATATTGCTATTTTCTCCTGTTCATCCGTTACGTGCCTCTTAACAAAGAGTTGTTCACATTGGTTGATGAGTGACATTACATCAATGCAATCTTTTTCTGTGCCTGAGAATTTTGGGATGTGTTAATCCTCATGATAAACGTAAACATGAGGTGGGGATGTTTGATTTGTGGCATTGCTTGCATTACTCATTTTCGTTGGTTGTTTTGTTATGTTCACCTGGAGTTCTTTATTGTTGTGTGAAGGAATAGTGGTTTAAGTTCTACCAGATTTATGTACTCTGCTAAGTAAATTTTCATAGATATGTAAGTCAGAGCTAAAGTCCTCACTTGCTACATCATAGGGAGTTTGCCAATCATCTAGAAATGATGTATTTATTTCTTTATCTTTACTTTGTGGAGAAATTTGTAGGGTGGGTGTGTTGTCCTGTTGTTCTCCTAATTGTGGATCTGCAGTGGCTGCTAACTGTGTATCATCTGGCACAAACACGGGCAGTATCGAAAATATCCCAGTCATAACACTCAGCTAAAATGAACTCATGTTGCTAGGGTATAGTGTTATGAAACATTTCTTTTACTTATATCTTAACTGAATAGACGAGTAAATGAGTTGTAATAAGTGAAAGATATTAAGTATATAAATGTATATATATAAATAAGTAAAGGAGGTGATTGTACCTAATATAAAGCACTGGGAAGAAATAAGTAAACTATAAACACCCATTTGAGACAGATGTTGCATCTTTATCTCTTTTCTATCGCTACTTTAATGGTCACTGCTCCTCTGAACTGTCTGCTTGCATTCCTCCACCTCTACGACGGGCGCGTAGCACCCGTCTGGCAGCAAACTCTCATCCCTTTTCTGTCCAACTCTCTAATGCAAGAGTTAACCGTTACTCCCAGTCTTTCATTTATGCAACAGGTCAGCTCTGGAACTGTCTTCCTCTGTCTGTATTTCCTGCTGCCTATGATCTCCAGTCTTTCAAACGCAGTGTGTCCAGGCATCTCAAAATGATCGGATCTTGAATTTTGCTCTCTATTGTATTTTGTTTTTCTCTTGGAGGGAACTGTTACTGCGGGCTCATGGCCTTTGGTTCCTTCTTCCTCGCATAAAAAAAAAAAAAAGATGATGTCACTCAGAGACTCAGAGACGTGTTGACAGAAGATGTCACTCTCGGAAGGTAAGTGCAGTGTTGATAGATGATCTCACTCTCGGTAGCTCCAGGGCTGTGTTGATAGATGATATTACTCCCGGAAATTCCAGGGTTTGGTGATCATAGTGTTGATTGCTGTGCAGAATAGCCTGTCATAGCGAACCTCACCATACAACGTCGAATTCCCACTCAATAACTGTTGGGAATAAATGAGTATGAGTAGGAATGTGTGAATAAAGATGAGTAACGAGCAGTGGGAGAGAGGTGCGTGGTGTCAGACACACGTTGATTGACCTGGTGTCGTCTCAGCAAATGCGCACAGCAACATCGACTTCCCACACTCTGGCAGCTGTGGTGAGTAAATGAGTAGCGATGAGTAACCTGAGTGATGAAGGGTGAGTAAGATGAGTTGCGAATGTTGGCTTTGATATTTGCTGCCGTCGTCTTGACCTCTGCACTCCTGCGTCAGTGTGGTGGTGGAGACGGAGGTTGAGGGACGGTTGTCGAGAGGAGGGTAGGGTCAGGTGGTTGTGAGTTGAGAGTTGTTGGTTGTATGCTCGCTTGTATTAGTGTCTGTAGAAGTGATGGTTTGTAGGCGTTTGTTCGTAAGTTACTGCCACCAAATCTTATAGATAGTTTTGTTGCTTCTTGTAGTGGGTTTTATAGATCAGTTATGCATATATTGTACTCATGGACGAGCAGTAGTTATACGTGAGTAGGTTTGTAAGTGGATAATCTTAGTTCCTTTTTCATGCAATGACAGGAGAAGTTAAAGATGGATACTGGGTCTTGATTGTAGTTTATTTTCTTCAAGGGTAAAACCCAAGTTGAAAAAACAGTGTGTAACATAAGAGCTAACTAACTTCTCGCTGGATCCCTCTTCTCTTTCCCTCTCTATACAACCTCTCGCTCCTGTAGCTAGCCTCCTCCTGACTCTCTAACTCTCCCTTCCTTCTCTAGGAGGGCTTGTGTCACATGTATAACCCATATGTACGGGCTCTACAGTAGAGACTTGTGTGTGTCTGTATGTATGTAGCACTTCCGTTGCACCTCTGGCATTTTTTTGCTAAAATCTTGCAAGCTCATTTCCTTTTCCCACACCTAGCTTGACTGGTATTCCTATCTATTATCAGTTGTATTATGATAATGTAGATTCCTATATCTATCTATCATGCTATCTATTATGATTTGTATTATTATAATATGGAGTCCTGACAGCTGATGCTATAGACAGCCACTGTACTCCTAGAGCTGTCAATAGTGGTGTTCCTCAGGGCTCTGTCCTATCACCAACTCTCTAGCTTTTGTTCATCACTGACCTTCTAAGCTGTACAACTAACCCTATCCACTCATACGCTGATGACTCCACCCTTTATCTTCGCTTCCCACAGCGTCCATCTCAGCAGTTACTTCAACAAACAAAGGATAAGGCTATGGCACATCTAATGTGTGACTTGGCTCATATATCGGATTGGGGTAACCGTAATATTGTTGTTTTTAATGCATCAAAAACTCGGTTCTTGCACCTATCAACCCGAGAAAATCTTCCACAGGAGTACCCTCTAATTTTTAACAATATTCAGCTTAATCCTGAATCATCTTTAAACATACCTGGGGTCTTATTCTCTCGGGATTTGTCTTGGAAAGAACATATTACCTCTCTCACTAAATTTGCTTTCAAGAGATTAGGTGTGCTAAGCCGACTCCGTGCCTTCCTTACCCCTGCACAGTTGTCGACTTTATGCACAGGTTTTATTCGTCCCTGTGTAGAGTACATGTGTGGGGAGGCTCCCCACATACAGTTCTTCTCAACAGGGTGGAGTCAAAGGCTTTTTGTCTCATCAACTCTCCTCCTCTTACTAGCTCCTTTCAACCTATGTATCTTCCCTGTACTGTTGCATCTTTATCTCTTTTTTTATTGCTACTTATGAACTGTCTGCTTGCATCCCTCTACTATGGTGGGCCCGTAGCACCTGTCTAGCAACAAACTCTCATCCCTTTTCTATCCAGCTCTCTAATGCAAGAGTTAACCCGTTACTTCCAATCCTTCATGTATGCAGCAGGTCAAATCTGGAACTGTCTCTCTTTGTCTGTATTTCCTATTGATTTCCAGTCTTTCAAACGCAGTGTGTCCAGGCATCTCGAAATGAACAATTATTGAAATTGGCGCTCATATATATATATATATATATATATATATATATATATAGTATGCATGCATGTCTGTTTCTTGATAACTAGAGGTAAATATGAACATTTTAGACACATACGTCTGTGCTTTCTGATTATTATTATTTTTTTTTAATAATAGGAAAATAAATTAATAGTATTCCGGCTAAACGTAAAACTGTTCCAGCATTTAGTTTGGCTAATGGCTTGTTGGGCTCTTTTGATCCAGGATTAGTGCAGAGCATAGAGATTATGCATCAGTCGCATCAATATATATATATATATATATGACAGTAATTTGATTGGTAGTTTTGTTTTACCCTCCACCTGACAAAGTCATAGGAGGGTATTGTTATCACTCGTGTCTGCCCGTAGAGTTGGCTGGCAGGGCGGCTAGCTGGGCATAGAGATTTCGCTTCCGGAGAAAATCTTAGAAAGTATTAAGTATAGAGTCATGATATTTTACACAGTTATGTGTCTTATGGTGAACTGGTGGCTTTTGATAGGTAGAATACCGTGTCTTAAGTACTTTTCCTTTTTACATATAATGAGAAAAGTAAAAAGATGTAGAGATTTCGTTTCCGGAGCAAAACTCATAAAGTATTAACTATAGAGTAATGAAATTTTCATATAGTTATGTCTTATAGTGAACTGGTGCCTTTTGATAGGTAGATTGCTGTGTCTTATTTATTTTTATTTTTTTAAGAAAATAATGAAAAAAAATAAGAAATTTTAACGCACCCTGCACATGGCATCTGATGTCAGGTGGAAGGTTGCAACGATGATGATGATGATGATGATGATGGTAGTTGGGATGATGATGATGATGATGATGATGATGATGGAGATGATGATGATAATGATGATGGTTTATTGAGATGTAGATGGTGATGATGACGATAATAGAGGTGGTTGTAAGTGAGATGATAATGATGATGATGATGATTTTCTCTGTCATCTTTTTAAGTTTTAAAGTCTGTGTTATACAGACGGGAGAGGGATGAGGGCGGTTATGCGCTTGATTAGGTGTGCAGGGAGGTGGGGGGGGGCGGTATGTGCCTGGTCAGATGGAGTGTAGCATTGCCCTATACTTTTCTATACGTTTGTGCATCCGCCAACATTTCCTCGCAATACACATTGGTACAATGCTGGAGCTGGACACCTTTATTTGGTGGCACCGATATAACTGGACGGTTGAATTGTTATGTTATTCAACCGTCCCTCAACTGCTTCCCTATCACCGGCAAGGAGGATAATGAAGTACAGGACAACTTGAGTTTACAGTCCACCGGGTTCATGTTTCAAATTAGCCTGTGGCCACATCAACAACAAAGTCAACAACACCACCTTGGTACAAATTCAAACCACTGGATGTGAAAAATATTAAGTATAAACAATTCCACTGAATCATTGAATCTGGTGGTAACATATCCGTAACATAGGCCACTGAGCTTGTGCTAGTCGTCTGGCTATGTCAGGTCGTGTGGGAGGACGTGAGGTTGATGTGGGGGAAGGGTCAGCATAGTGTGTGTATGTGTGTGTGTGTGTACATACATATATATATATATATATATATATATATATATATATATATATATATATATATATATATATATGTTATGAGTCCATATTATAATTACAAATCATAATAGATAGATAGATAAATAGATAGATAGACAGCTCCATGCAAGACTGGGAAAGGGAAATGATCTTGCAAGTTAACTGAGGAAATGTTGACCATACACAGGAAGTAGCAAGTCAGGGGATGATGTAGGTAGTGTGTCAGCGAGATAGCATATGAACAAAGCCTAGTGACATACACACATACTCACATACAGGTTTCTGGAACTTTCCAACCACAGTGTAACACACGTGACACGACCCCTGCTTCACCAGAATTTAGGAAGCAGAGGGCAGAAGGAGACAGGCCATAGAACTGGCAGGTATTAGGGAGAAGGGCTTAGCAACATGGAAGAGAGAGAGAGAGAGAGAGAGAGAGAGAGAGAGAGAGAGAGAGAGAGAGAGCGAGACAGGGAGGTAGCTAGCGGGACTCTATACTTCGCTCTGTGTGAGAGACTTTGTTAATATTACCAAGACAAATAAATATAGTCCCATACTCATCTTTACCTCTCCTGTCATTGCATGACAAATGGGAACGAAGATTATCTACTTACAAACTACTCAAGTATAACAACCGCTCGTCCACAAGTCTAATATATATATAACTAATCTACAAAACATCTCTACAAGAATATGCAAAGTCTTTAATGACATTTGGTTGGCAGTGAAAGTATGGACCTCGTCTTCGAATCAACAGTGAATTTCTACAAAAGCAGGCGAGACTCTACAAGATTTGCTTCAGTTCTACGATGAATTCCTACAATATACATGCCCACGAGTGTACAATTGATTCTGCATTATCAAGATCGAAAACAAAAAATACCTCTCACACCCAACAACTCACAACCAGCTCCTGACAGTTCTCTCCAACCCCCCCTCTGTCTCCACGATCATCACGCTGATTTAGAAGTGATCACACGACGTCTTGCCAGTAGTTTAACAAAGTACTGATACAAACAATCTTGCAATTTCTACAACGAACCAACGATCTACAACCATCTACAATCAACTAAAGTAACAACTCATAATCTTCTACATGCACCTACAAGTAGTGGCAGTCTTCATCCCACAACGAGTAAATCACAAGAAAAAAGGACCGAGAATACATCAAGAAAGAAAAAACAAACGAAGAGTGAGACATGACTCACAACTCACAACCACCAAACCTCATCCTCCTCTCTCTGCTACATCCACCCAACCTCCACCACTGACGCAGGTGTGAAGAGGTCAAGACGATGAAGCAAATACCAAGCCCATATTCACAACTCATCTTACTCACTCATCTTCACTCAAGTTACGCATCGCTACTCAGTATTCACCACAGCTACCAGTGTGGGAAGCCGACGTCACCATGTGCTGAGATGACATCACAACGCGAGTTTGCTGACTTAGGGCCACGCCAAGCAACGTGTGACTGACACCAGGCACTTCTCACCCACTACTCATTACTCATTATTCACATAGCTCCTACTCATACTCATTTATTTCCACAGTATTGTGTTGGAAATTCGACTTTCTATGCTGAGGTTTGCCTGTGACAGCTGTTAACCACCACAAGCACCAGGCCATGGAATTTCCTGAGTAATATCGTCCATCAACACAGACACTGAACTCATCATGGTCTCCAAGAGACGGAACACTGTCACTTTCGCAAGTGAATCAATGATTGAACGAAAGTGCCGCACATCCTTACATGCTGTTCATCTTTGTCCTGCATACATTTTCACGTTTCAGCCTACTGATACAGTCCCTTGTGAAATGGCTATCATCAGAAATGACAATATTCATAATCAATGCAACTCCACTTTTGCTCCAGATAAACTTGTACACCATCAACGCATTGGACACTCACAGTTTTTTTTATTTCACTCATAACACATCAGTTTACATAGTCTGTCCAGATATACCACCATCTCATACTTCAGCCTCAGGATCATACATAGCACCAGACTACTGTGCGGTATTTACACCAGCCATGTCTACTTTATCCACCATCAATCACTACGCCATCCTCAATCATACACACAAACATTTCCACCCACTGCCTGATATGAACTTAAACATGAGCACAAATATTGACTTCACCTAAGTTTGAAACTATGCAACTGATCAATGAAACAATGAAGCCAAGGGAAGATATGAGTTTGAGTATGTTCAACCTATATTATGTGTATAGCCCAGCACCTACTGTCTTTATAATCTTCTGCATTGTATTTGCAGTACTGCTGTTCGCAATGCACAGAATGCATGCAAGAATTGCAAATTTGGAGTCAGTATTTAGTGGGGGGAGAGTTAACATTCAAGTTAACCCCCCTGAATGAAGTGTACATATTTTGTATATAGTATTAATTAATCCCACTCTTATATATTATGGGTCATTCTTCTATTATATATATATATATATATATATATATATATATATATATATATATATATATATATATATATATATATATATATATATATATATATATATAACAAAGAAGAATGACCCATAATATAGAAGTATGGCATACCAGTACCATTATCTTTAAATGAAATATTAATAACTCTTACCATAATCTTAATTTTAAACTTTTTCTTTTTTTCTTGCATGTATGCATTTCACTACAATAACACATGTACATACTGTATTACAGTTAAATAGTTTACCTTTAGTGCATTTATTCAAATATGTATACAACTTGTTTAAAATGTAATATTACTGGATCATTGCAATTTACTATGAATATTATATGTATACAATATTATAATCAATATTATGTACTAATAGATTAGCATATGTCAATGATGATTGCTGTCGGAGGACCTTCAGCAGCGTGGCCGAGCAATGTTATAAGTCCATATTATAATTACAAATCATAATAGATAGATAGATAAATAGATAGATAGACAGCTCCATGCAAGCCTGGGAAAGGGAAATGATCTTGCAAGTTAACTGAGGAAATGTTGACCATACGAGGAAGTAGCAAGTCAGGGGGTGATGTAGGTAGTGTGTCAGCGAGATAGCATACGAACAAAGCCTAGTGACATATACACATACTCACACACAGGTTTCTGGAACTTTCCAACCACAGTGTAACACACGTGACACGACCCCTGTTTCAACAGAATTTAGGAAGCAGAGGGCAGAAGGAGACAGGCCATAGAACCGGCAGGTAGTAGGAAGAAGGGCTTAGCAACATGGAAGAGAGAGAGAGAGAGAGAGAGAGAGAGAGAGAGAGAGAGAGAGAGAGAGCGAGTGAGACAGGGAGGTAGCTAGCGGGACTCTATACTTCGCTCTGTGTGAGAGACTTTGTTAATATTTCCAAGACAAATAAAAATAGTCCCATACTCATCTTTACCTCTCCTGTCATTGCATGACAAATGGGAACGAAGATTATCTACTTACAAACTACTCAAGTATAACAACTGCTCGTCCACAAGTTTAATATATATATATAACTAATCTATAAAACATCTCTGCAAGAATATACAAAGTCTTTTATGACATATATATATATATATATATATATATATATATATATATATATATATATATAGATATATATATATATATAATATATATATATATATATATATATATATATATATATATATATATATATAAACTACACTGTTATTCACCAAATTATCACACGAATCTTCACAACAACTACTTCGCCCTGACGGAGTCCGCCAGGAATTGTTTTTGGTCGTTTGTTTGTTTCTTTGTTATCAACATTATGGAAAAAATGGCTGAATGAAATTACATGAAACTTTCAGGATATGTGGGCACTGGCTCAAAAAAAAAAAAAAAAAATACAGTTTTGGAGGCAATCGAGTGACTCTGAGAGGTCAAAATCAAAGTCAAGGATTTTCAGAGGGCTATAACTTGAAACCAGCTGAAGATAGAGGTATTTACTATATGAATATATGGGAACTCGTGATATGGGCTTTCATTTGGCACCAAGACCTTTGACCTTGAGTGACCTTGAAAGATCAAACTCAAGGTTTCGGATATTCAGGGGGCTATAAGTCGAAACTGGTTGAATATAGATATTTACTATTTTCAGCATACAGTATAGGAAGGCCCATATAGGTTTTTGATTGGTACCATGACCTCTGACCGTAAGTGACCTTGAAAGGTCAAACTCAAGGTCACGGATATTCAGTGGGCTATGACTCTAAACTTACTTACTTACTATTATCAAGATATAGGAAGTCTCATATGGGCTTTTATTTGGCGCCATGACCTTTGACCTTGAGTGACCTTGAAAGGTTAAATGCAAGATCACGGATTTTCAGGGCGTAATTGCAAACATTTGCGCCTTTACCTTCGACATTTATTGTGTATTGTACTGACACTAAATGGAAGTATCTTTTTTTTTTTTTTCACTATTGAGGAGCAATAAAACAACTATCAGGCGAGGTTTGTTGTGCCTGGTACCACTTGTTATAACATTTGACAGTGAACTTGTTGTGAATATGGCTGGCATTACAGTATATGCAACACGTCTCAAATTTTCTGAAATTCAAGGATATGCAAAAACTGTGATAAAAGATTAGACATAATGTACGGCATTTTTCACTAATGCAAAGCCATTATGTAACATTTATTAAATAGTCAAATGTGAATACTAATGAACACTTTTGAAACAAACAAATTCATCATAGCCTGCACTGAACAGGGAATATTTCACAGTAATATAAATGTTACACTTAAGCAATCTAAACTGAATGAAAACTAAATTTATTTATACTTTTCTTGTGTATGTGTTGGGATTATTATTTCTTCCATTATTGTCATTGAGCGAAGTCTTGTTCCCGAACTTATCCATGCGGGGTGAGTGAGGGGGCTTCTGGAAGGCACCAGCAATTTGTGGGGGCGAACTCCCCTGCCCCCCTCCCCCCCGTAGCTACGCTGCTGAGCTTGTGGTAGATAAATGAGTGAAAACACGGGAGCGAAGAGTAATGGAGGAAGAGGGTGATACACACACACACACACACACACACACACACATATATATATATATATATATATATATATATATATATATATATATATATATATATATATATATATATATATATATATATATATATATATATTCAAGAGCAAAGCTGGGAATAACGCTGCTACTATTTTAATAGCGATAATGGTAACGCCATTACTTTGTTTAGCCAGTAGCCGCAGTAGCGGAACTGAGAGCGCCGCTACTTTTTGGTCGTACTCACGCGTTACCACGCTCCTCGCTACCCATGTGACGAATAAAGGTCCGGAGTCGGTGAGCACATACTGTACAGATATGCCGACGGCTTGGTTGTATTTATTAATGACGAAAAATAATACTTTCGTCAATTCTGTCAATTAATGATGTTTGTTCTACATTACATCAGTAATTTATTAATTATTATTTATTAGTAATGTGCAATAATTAGACAGGAATTTGCTAATTATCAATCATTTAAATTAAGAAACTGGCAGCTTAGCGTGCAGCACTGGGACAGAGTGCTTCCCAGACTAGCAGTCTCAATTTATTCTGTCGTGGTCAGCAGACTGTGATATTTCGAAATATCGTTGCACACACACACACACACACACACACACACACACACACACACACCTCTAACTATCCCCCTCTCTAATTCCCGCTCTCTTCTTCACTCTCTCTTTCAGACTAATTCTTCCTCACGACGTTATTATTTTGTAACAATATGTTACTTGCAATTTAAAATCCTGGAAAAAAAAAAAAGCCCCAGTTCATTTTTACTTTCGTTTTCATACATACCTTAAATAGGTATCACTGAAAATATAATAAATCTATAATAATATGTATCAATGGTAGGCCACATTTTTTTGCCTTTTATTTACGCATGTTTCTTTCAGTAGGTATACTAGGTAACAATGTAAAAGAACATTTGTCACATTATACAGTAAATAGCTTTTTCCTGTACCTTCGGCTCTAAGCTTCATTAAAGTGACACCGACATGTGATTTTTTATTTTTTTCAATTATAAGTATATACTGACATTATTGGTACACAACATAACCACTCAGACTGACTAATATTATCAGAACAGTATATAGTGTATTGCTATATCACAGATTTTTGTTAACCTTTTCTTCGTGTACCTTTTTCTTTTCCAAAGTAGCGGGAACTGGAGCGGGAGCGCCGCTACATTACGTATCAAGTAGCGAAACCAGTAACACCACTACTTTTTCGAGGAATGGGAGAGCCGCTACTTTTTATTAGTAGCGTTCCCAACATTGTTCAGGACTGGTGTGGTTGGCATGTGATATTTTAGACGTAGGTTATTTCATACATAGCGTTTCTCTCCCAGTCTGTCGGGCAATTTCTAGTGTGTTGTGGGGACGGCTGAGTCAGCGTTATCCGAGTCTGTTCGGCATCATCTATTCATTTCCTATACTGCCACACCTGCAGACTGAGCCATCCCTCAACTCTTATGATACCAAAAGATGGGCTTCTAGATGAACACTGTTTATGGGCCGTCCTATATTTAGTCACTTAAAGCTACAATGATGTATATCTTATATAAATGCTGCTGTTTCCAAACGACTTTATTCAGGTTAGGAGAGATTTCTTGGGCTGGAGGGGTTACATATAGACTTGCAGAGTTCTTTCATTACTGAAGATCCTTCCTAAGATCAATAAAATCATCTGAAAATGGGAAGAATAAGAAAAATTCGTCATCCAGCTGATGGGGTTCAGAGAAATAGCGACAAATTAGACCCATCCTAACGTAACTATATTTACCATCATTAGGTACTCAAAGTCAAATGGCCACCCCTTACGGGATTATGGCGTCTGGCAATAGATAGATAGATAGGTTTGTCTTGACTTAACCCAGTCTGTCCTACCCTAGGAAAATAAGAGAAAAGAGCAGGGTGTAAGGGATATAAAACAAAGAGAAGGATAAGGAAGAGAGAGAGAGAGAGAGAGAGAGAGAGAGAGAGAGAGAGAGAGAGGAAGCAAGGAATGGAGGACAGTGACAAGCAAAGGTAGCGGAGACCGTAAAAAAAAAAAAATCTCTTTTCGTTTTTATTTTATAGCCACGTGTGATTAACTCTGGGAGTAGACCTGATAAGCCGTATTCTGAGCTCCACTAGTCTTCCCACGTACCCCACATCTTCACATGATACCATCCTGGCACTAACATTAAGCGTCCATACTGGGTACGTGCTAGGGCTGCCTCATTCAGCATTTTTTTTTTTTTTTTTTTTAAATGTGAGGACGAAGGAACCAAAGGCAATAAGCCCGCAAAACTGTTCCTTCCAAGAGAAAAACAAAATACAAGAGAGAGCCAAATTCAAGATCCATTCATTTCGAGATGCCTGGACACACTGCGTTTGAAAGATTGGAGATCATAGGAAGCAGGAAATACAGACAGGGGGAGGCAGTTCCAGAGTTGACCTGTTGCATAAATGAAGGACTGGGAATAATGGTTAACTCTTGCATTACAGAGCTGGACAGAAAAGGGGTGAGAGTTTGCTGCTAGACGGGTGCCACGCTCCCATCGTAGAGGTGGAGGAATGCATGCAGACAGTTCAGGGGAACAATGCCCATTGAAGTAGCGATAGAAAAGAGATAAAGATGAAACTGTGGTGAAGAGACAGAGGTTGAAGGGAGTCAGTAAGAGCGGGAGAGTTAATGAGACGAAAAGCCTTTGACTCCACCCTATTGAGAAGAGCTGTATGTGGGGAGCCTTCCCACACATGAGAGTTGTACTCCACGCTGGGGCGGATAAAACCCCTGTATAGAGTCAACAATTGTGCAGGGGCAAAGAAGGAACGGAGTCGGCTTAGCACATCTAATCTCTTGGAAGCACATTTTACAAGAAGTGTAATATGATCTTTCCAAGACAAGTCCTGAGCAAATGAAACCCCAAGCATGTTCCACGATGATGCAGGATTAAGCTGAATATTATTGAACATTAGTGGGTATACCTGTGGAAGATTTTATCAGGTTGATAGGTGCAAAAACTGAGTCTTTGATGCATTAAAAACAACCAGATTATTTTTACCTCAGTCAGAGATACGAGCCAAGTCAGACATTAGGTGTGCCATAGCCTCATCCCTTGTTTGTTGAAGTAACTGCTGAGATGGACGTTGTGGAATCGAATGGAAAGGTGAAGGGTGGAGTCATCAGCGTATGAGTGGATAGGGTTAGATGTACAGCTTAGGTCATTGATGAATAAAAGGAAGAGAGTTGGTGATAGGACAGAGCCCTGAGGAACACCACTGTTAATAGATCTAGGAGAAGAACGATGGCCGTCTACAACAGCGGCTATAGAACGACCAGAAAGGAAGCTAGAGATGAAGGCACAGATAGAAGAATAGAAACCGTAAGAGAGCAGTTTGGAAATTAAAGATTTGTGCCAGACTCGATCGAAAGCCTTTGAGATGTCAAGTGCAATGGCAAAGCTTTCGCCAAAGTCCCGAAAGGAGGATGACCAGGAGTCTGAAAGGTAGGTGAGAAGATCGCCTGTGGAGCGTCCCTGACGGAACCCATACTGACGATCAGAAACAAGGTTGTGATAGGAAAGATGCTTTAAAATATTTCTATTAAGAATAGACTTGAAAACTTTTGAGATACAGGATGTTAAAGCAATTGGACGATAGTTAGAGGGTTGGGAATGGTCACCCTTCTTTGGGACTGGCTGAATGAGAGCAAACTTCCAGCAAGAAGGAAAGGTATAAGTTGACAGACAAAGGCAAAAGAGTTTGCCTAGGCAGGGTGTAAGCACAGAAGCACAGTTCTTGAGAACAACAGGAGGGACTCCATCAGGCCCATATGCCTTATTAGTATTGAGGCCTGTGATGGCAGAAAATACATCAGCTGAAGAAATTTTAATGTTAGCCATGAGGAAGTCAGAGGGGGAAGTGATGGAGGAACAGCACCGGAATCATCTAAGGTGGAATTGGAGGAGAAAGTCTGAGCAAAGAGATCTGCTTTACCAGTAGAAGAAATAGCTACAGAGCCATCAGAGAAGAAAAGAGGAGGGAAGGATGATGAGGTAAAGTTGTTAGAAAGGTTTTTGGCAAGGTGCCAGAAGGAGCGGGAAGAATTCGAGTTAGAGAGTTGAGAGCATTTTGTATGGACGAAATTATTTTTAGCAGAGTGAAGAACAGACTTAGCATGATTCCTGGCAGAAATGTTCAGGGGTGGATTGGCTCCGGTACCTTTTATAGGTCCTCTCCTTGCTGCAGACAGCATTAGAACAAGCGTGATTAAACCATAGCTTTCATGCATTAGTCAAAGGATATGAGAGAGGAATGTATGCTTCCATCCCCAAGAGAATAACCTCTGTAATGCGCAGGGCACACCAAGATGGCTCCCGGCCATGGAAGCAACAATCATTCCAGGGAAAATCAAAGAAGTACTGCCTGAGGGCTTCCCAATCAGCAGCTCCAAAGTGCCACAGACGACGTTTCTTTGGAGGGTCCTCAGGCTGTACTGGAGCAATAGGACAGGTTAAGGTGATAAGGTTGTGATCGGAGGAGCCGAATTGAGAGAAAAGATTAACAGTGTAAGCAGAAGGATTAGTTGTAAGGAAGAAGTCAAGTATGTTGGAGCTCTCTCCAAGGCGGTCAGGGATACGGGTAGGGTGCTGTACAAGCTGCTCTAGATCATTAAGGATAGAAAACGTGTAGGCTTGTTCACCAGGTGGATCAGTGAAAGGAGAGGAGAGCCAAAGGTGGTGGTGAACATTGAAGTCTCCAAGAATGGAGATTTCAGAGAAAGGAGAAATGGATAGAATGTGTTCCATTGTAGAAGTAAGATAGTCAAAGAATTTTTGATAGTCAGTAGAATTAGGAGATAAGTAAACAGCACAGATATATTTAATCAGAGAATGACAGGAAAGCCGAAGCCAGAGTGTAGAGAATTCAGAAGAATCAAGTTCAGGAATACGAGAGCAAGATAAGTTATTGCGTATATATACATAACAGCCACCTTTGGCTTTGAAGTGAGTATAGAGAAAGTAGGAGGATACAGAAAAGGGTCTGCTGTCAGTTGCCTCAGACAGCTGAGTCTCAGTTAGAAAAAGAAGGTGAGGTTTAGAGAAGGAGAGGTGGTGCTCAACAGAGAGAAAGTTAGAGGAAAGGCCACAAATGTTGCAGAAATGAAGAAGACAGTCAGACAGTGGTTCCAGGCATCTTGAGTCGTCACCGGGAGAGGGGCAGAAGGTGGAGGCATTTATGGTCCCCCCCCCCCCTGGGGACTCCAAGGCTACGTTATTCGACTTCATTTTTTTTTTTTAATTTTTGAAAAGGAAGTGTGGTGTGTACTGTGCATGTAGTTTGGTGTTGACAGTTAGAGAAACTTGTATTGGAGAGCATGCTGGCCTACTGTCTGTGTTACTGAGGCACTGAAAAAGTTCAGCAAAGGTGGATTGTCGGGACCTAGTCCCAAGGGCTGATGAAACGGGAGCTCCAGCTCTCCCTGTCATCAGCTTTCCATCCACCTTGGGAGTACTGCCCTGCTCGACTGGTGCTACAGTCTACTCCTCTACTGATGTGATAGTATTAGCAAGGGCGGTTAAATGACGTCCGTGGTTCTTGTGGGAAATTAGTAGTCTGTTTTAATGATATTCATATCATCACATTATTCTCTGTACTAGCCTATGACTGGGCTTGGTTTCTTTCAGGTATGGAGGGGATGGATGGAGAACAGAAAGAGAGCGGGAAGCATAAGAAGAGAAAAGATTATGAAAGAAGATAACGATGGAGAACTAAGAAAAGGTCAAAGAAAACTCTCAGTGCACACACATTTGCAAATGAGATCTCAGGAAGGTACACATGAGCTCTGAGGGAATAGCTAATATGCACCCAAGTTTCCGAGTGTGTACTGTGCGTGTGTCTTCATACACTCCTTTCCCTCCTGTGTGCGTTAGAGCCAAATGGTGTACTGTTATCGCAACTTTAGCATTTTTATTGTTACGGAGAAGAAGGAACCAAAGGACGAAACCCGATAAAATATGTCGACTCCAAATATGGCTAAACAGAAGTAAGCAAAAACCAAGATAGTTCAATTATACTCTGCACACTTTAACTAGGCGTCAAACTGCCATCCCTCCATCATGACTGTAGAGCTGTAGCAAGATTTAGCTGTTGAAAAATGGTGCTAGTCAAGATAAAGTGCCATGGAAATGCTGTAGAACTGAATTATAGTCTTATTTTGCCATTGCCCTAAGTGAAATAGGCTACTATTAGGTTCCGGCAAATACAGGTGCACGAACCATAGTTGTATTTACCTGAGCAAACTTGAGTGTGAAAGACTGCGATCGTAGACATGGGGAAAGATAATCATTAAGATATGATATTTATAAATATAGACTCTCTCTCTCTCTCTCTCTCTCTCTCTCTCTCTCTTTCATGCAAGACTTAACTGGTATACATTTGTGAGTCAGCTCGTCAGTATTCCCTGAATCCGAACACTTTTGCTTTATTCTCACTATCTTCCGACGATTTTATGCATGCTGGGGGAGACTTTTCTATCTGGAGAAGTTAGATATAGCCTTCATTAAATTCTTCACTGCAAGCGCCTCCTTTAAGTTGAAAATAATTGGTTGGGGGTAACGCGAACAATGACACAGTATATGGCCATTCAGAAACATAAAATTCATCACCCTAACAGTCCATAAACCATGAAGCATAGGTCCAATTATCAGTCGGTTGTACAGGTGGTATTGTTACGCCTGAAGCACCAATTAAATAACACAATACCTAAACAATGCAGTCTTTAATCCTTTCACAACAAGCCTGCTATTTTTTCTCTTTAGTCGTATTGTCGTGAGATTCTTCAGTTTAGTGGAGATTCCTTGTTGTGAAAGGGTGAATTATATTAATACATTCACTACCATGACGTATTATAGCAAATTGTTCTTGCTATCGCCGGATGACTTTACTAACCTTTGGAAACGTCTCATACTAAAGGGGTGACGAAAGCTTTATCCAACCCCCTAAAAATCTGCCGAAAATTAATATAAATCATCTGAATGTAACACAGATTAATTAACGCCCTCATGGTGAAGGAGTTAACTTTAACACCTTAAATCCGGTGGCATCTTTCGATACCTCCAGACGATTTTCTTAAGCACTGGAGAGATCATTTGAAGCTATGGTACCGTATTAGAAAGCCTCCATCAACCGTATATAACCTAATTTCTCCCGCAAGACTAATATGTAATCCGATTTTACCCTTAATAAGCAGAGTAGTTCGTAAATAACACCCCACTAGAATTTCGCTTGGCAAAATCTTGTGTGCTGTGTGAAGGACTTAGCATACTAATGTGGTCGTGGGTGTGACAGTGGTTAGAAAATGAATAAATAATGCAGGGAATGCACTATTCACGCTGAGGTGTCCCCGTGGCACATGTAACATCACCCGAGGAGAGAAATATACCCTACAGTGTATAACCTGATTTATATCCCCAAAATGAACAGTATCGTCTTGAGGTAGCTAGAATAAAGATATAGAATAGTGTGTATCATGTCATCGTATTGAAGGGCTTAACCCATTCAGTATTAACAGTGTCTACACCTATATCACTTGGTATATGGTAGGGCGGGACTTTATATAGGAGTGGTTGAATATTTCCTTTCCAAGACTGGCTAGGTACGATTGAGGAAGTGTTTTTTTTTTTTGTAGTAAGAGCAGTTCATTGAATAACGAAGTTTTGTAATGGTTGTGTCTGTTTGTGTTAAAGGCTTTATACAGGGTGGTCAGTAAACAGCGCGCCACTAGTAACTGACCTGGCGGAATCATATGTTTTGCGCGGACAGTTCAGTTTGATGGTAAATGCGTGGGTGTTGTAGGGGGAAAAAAAAAAAAAACGCATGTTACGCACTGGTAACACGACTGAACTTGTCCCGCACCACACAATAAATCACCCAGCGAAGGGAAAGAGGGGCGTTGTATGTGAACCATCGTGTATGTCATCTGTATCTATGAACAGGGTGTGAACATAACGCTACAGTACAGAAGGACATACTATCAGCATCCAGTCTGTAATCTTCCTGCAGCCAGACTGAACAGAACAAAAAATTTATGTAAAAAAGGAGACTTAATTACGACAGTGCCTTGAGATCAGACTCGGTGTTCCAAGAAGGCCTGAGCTAACATCAGAGTCGATTGATTTTTTTTTCTTTCACTTTATGTTTTCCCCTTGATGTGATACAGGGCCAAATTCTGAGTGGCCTTGGGATATTTCGTCTCACTTTTTTCTTATCGACTTATTGTGTGTAGCGGTATTAGGCTACACCCGAATCTCTCTCTCTGGATATATATATATATATATATATATATATATATATATATATATATATATATATATATATACACTGGAGTAAGAGAGACAGAGAGAGAGAGACACACACACACACACACACACACACACACACACAACACAAGGTGATTCGTCAAGGTCTGTCAAAATGTCAGGGTGAATTCTAAACTTTATGACATCATTGCTCTATGAGCAAACACCGATAACACCGTCGTGTTCACATATTGGCTGTGCAAACATATCTGTTGGAAAGGGAAGTGAAACAACTGTGAAGTTCATATCTGAATCTTATTTTCACCCAAATTACAATAAATTTGGATTAATGCTCATCATTATTGCCTGTACGTACCACGTCAGTGCGAAATGATTGTCGGATGCTTTGCCACATACATGAACTTTCTCTGATTAGCTAACAACCATTTCATACATGTAACCTTGTGTCTGGACCGAGTTTGTTCTGTTAGAACAGGAAGTGAGACAGCTGTGGGGGTCATGTCACAGTATTTGTTTTATATGACAACAAATTACAACAAATGCTTAAAGTATCTCCCTCGTACTTGATTAGTATTTTTTTATATGACAGTAAATTACAACATATGCTCAAAGTATCTCCCATGTACTTGATTGCATGCCTCAGCACGTTGATACATTGATTGTCGGACCCGTTCCAACATGCCTAGACTATCTCTGATTAGCTGACACCCATAGAGCACTCGAACCCACAGTTCATCTTGTGTGTGAACCACAGAAACAATGCTCTTTAGATCGCTTCAAAAGAGGTAATCATGAGGACTGAGATCAGGCGAACGAACATGTCACGGAACAGGGCCGCTGCACCACATGCCATCAAGGTAGTTGACAGTCTGCCGGGCGAAATGTGCCGGAGCCCCATCATGCATGAACCACATAGCAAACCTAGTCCTGAGTGGAATATCTTCAAGGAGCACAGGAAGATTTTCATATTGAAACATTTTGTAGTGAACCGCTGTAGTAAATGAAATGTGCCAACGACATTATCACCCAATATACTAGCCCACACATTGATGGAAAAAAGTTGCTGATGATCTGCAACTTCATGTACGTGAGGATTGTGCTCTGCCTATATGTGGGTGTTGTGAGTATTACAAACCCATATCTTGTAAAGTTGTAAATGTTGCCTCATCTGTAAACGTCGTACCACATGATCTCAGAAACCAATGACAGAAGTCCACCCTCCGTGAATAATCATCAGAAGACAATGACTGAACTTTCTGGTGGTGGTAACGATACAAATTGTTTGTATGAAGACACCCCCAAAGAGTAGACTGTGACATCTGCACAGCATGAGCAATCCTTCGAGTGCTGGTGGTAGGATCGGCATGTATCAAGTCCAGTATTTGCCCTTGTCAGTCATGCACCTGTTGATCACATTGTCGCCTTCCACAGTCTCTGGATTGTGGCTGAAATGAACCTGTTTCCCACAGCCTGGGATCCACGGCCAGGAACGTAGGATGGGATGGCATCCTTCTTTTTGGGAATCGCTTTGCATACATCCTTACTGCATGCTGAATTGCCACCTGCTGCACCTAGAGAATGGTGGATATCCACATATTCACGATTGCTGTACACAGCCGTCCAATAACCCAACCTGAAGTTGCAATATTAACACTGCTTTAAGTTAGGTCAGGCAAGGTTAGTCACATCCTGAATTATGTTAGGCTGGGTTAGACTAGGTTAGGTTAGGCTGAGGTAGGTAGCATTAGGGTGGGTTACTTTACATTAGGTTAAATTAACTTGTTGAAGATTTGATGACTTGTTCCAATTACATACAACCCTGCTGATTACAGATAGCTAATGCAGTAGTGACTGCCTCGGTCATATACCAAACATTCATCTACCATCGTACTCTCACATACAGTACTACAGTACAGTATGGCCTTAGTGCTTCCCTTTAATAGCAGTGACTATCTTCTCCAGACAAATGCACCGGTAGGAGTGATCCTATGGCTAACCTTTTTTTTTTTTTTTTTTTTTTGGCTTAATGACCATCACCCACAATGAGCGGTATTAGGCCAACCTTTTTCATTCTCGCAATGATAAAACTCACTCCCGCACTGCATGAGACAGCCAATCTAGGGGACCAATCGTGGAGGAAACATAGATGCACCTCTTTCCCCTGGATGATCAACTTTGGTCAAATTGAATCTCCTCACCCTGATCAGCAGCCAGAAGCAGATCGTTGAGGTTGGAGTAGATCGTGGCTCAGAGCTGGTAAGACTGGGTGTGGGCATTGAGGGTCAGTAAGTGTCTGTAGGAGGCTATGATCCCTGAGGTCGATGATGGGAGGGCGAGATGTGGTGCCCTCCACTGCTGGAGGAGGAGTGGACTCACTGACCTCCTCCTCGGCCGAGTAGCCGGTCAATGCATTCTCGGCCACAGAGGCAGTGTCAGATGAGTCCTGCCCTTTCTCAGTCTTTGATGGTGGGTGGTGGACTTCTGCCGTGGTCTGTGCTGTGTTCATTTCTGGAGCCAGGTTGGTGATCGTGTGGCAGTCCTGCTGTTGAGGGGGGCCTCCAGCCTCAGCCTCTTCCTCGGTGTTGTGCGTGGGGCAGCAGGTTGTGGCTGCCGGGCCCAACACTCCCATCGGCGAGGAACTGAGTGTACATCGTGGCTGAAGCACTCAGGGATGACAAGGCAAGGCAGCCCATTCTCCTCAAAGATCTTGGGTAGGAGAACGCTTAAAGCCCCCTTGTCATCCCCATAAAAAGCCTTCGCCATCGCAATGCACATCTATTCAATGGTGCTTATCTCCCCAGGATTCAAAGGATCTCTACACTGGTGTCCCTGGGCCGTGAGACGTCGCCATGCAAGGGCAGAACCCTGCACAGCCACACCTCCTGGCCCAGTAACATCCCGAGCCTCAGGACCCTTAGGAGCCCCAAAAAGACTAAACTTCACCATCTCTCCATTCCCAATGGAACATTGGAGGCGCCATGGGTTTGGCTTAATTACCACCTGGCGGTGCAGAAAAACATCAATGCCAGTATCCTGGCATTTGATGAATCCGTACCCCGCCTGGCATTAAACCAAACCATGGTCCCTATGATCTTCTGGGCTGCTGGAGACTGTGGTCTGCTGGATGCACCACTTGACAGGTCGCAGGCAATAGCAGTAGCAGATGCATCTGCCATGGCTGTTGGTCATCCTTTCTTTCTCTCTCTCTCTCTCCCCTCGGCTTGTCTCATCCTCCCCAAAAGACTTCACACTCAGGCTCCGATTCCTCTCGTTTACTTCATTTAGAGCCATTGTAAAGATCCACATATATGGAAAAGTGCCTGAAGCAGAGGATGGACAATGTTTAAAACGAACCATTGGGTATTAGGTTACTCGGTCCAGACACAAGATTACATGTATGCAATGGTTGTTAGGTAATCAGAGATAGTCCATGTGTGAGGCAATGAATCTGACATTCATTTCGCAGTGACGTGGCACGTACAGGCAATAATGATAAGCATTAGTTACAATTTATTTAAATTTGGGTGAAAAAAAGATTGTGATATGAACTTCATGGCTGTTTCACTTCCCTTTCCAACAGATATGTTTGCACAGCCAATATGTGAATGCGACTGTGTTATCGGAGTTTGCTCAAAGAGTACTGATGTCTAAAAATAACCTCAAGTATTCGTCCTGACATTTTTACAGACGTTGATGAATCACCTTGTATATATATATATATATATATATATATATATATATATATATATAGGGTGTTCAGAAAAATCGAACCTTCAGGAACTTGAAGGGCATAGTGCTTATTCAGTTCCACTACTGGTGGGAACTACACCATACTTTTCAATTTTTCTTTGGCCTTCTCAAACCCATGCCTCATTTCATCATGAGTTGCAATGCATGTGGTAACTCCCACCTTGATCGCAGCAGAGCTTGACGTGGGGGAACTCATGTTGTCTGTCGGATCTCTCCAGTTTGTTCAGAAGGAATCAAGGACTGAGATCGCTGAAAAGTTATAAAAAAGAATTTCAGCCACAAACACCCTTGATTCTCCTTTTTGATGGATAGCTCTAGCCCAACATCGATGGTAGCAGCCTCAGTGATTGCCTGGCGATTGTTGTTACAGGGAGTGGTATGGAGAAGATCCTGGCGATCCCTAAGATCCCCGCTGGAATGAGCGAAGCAATGGGAGCTGCAGTGCTAAGGACTCTAGATGGATGGCCGGAAATGAAGCCCTGGATTGCAGGGCTCTGTTTTGATACTACGGCGCCCAACACCGGGGTTCACAGCGGAACTTGCTTTGTCACTGAAAGAGGTCTCCAAGTCCCACTGTTGTTCTTGGCATGCAGGCACCACATGTGTGAACTCATAGTGGCAGGGATCTTTGACCTCTTGCTCTCTTCTTCTGCTTCTGAAATTCCTTTCTTCGGTCGATTCAAAGATTTCTGGAACAAAATTGACACAGATTCCTTCGATCCCCTTGATGATGATCTAGATGAAAAATCCCAGTCGTGGATTACCTACAGAGCCGAGGACATTGAACACTTCATACTCAGCCACATGGATCATACAACCCCGTGATGACTACCATGAGCTCCTCCAGCTGTCTTTGGCTTTCCTCGGCAAGAAGCCAGCACGGATGACCTTTCACCATTCAGGTAACTGTCACAGAGCACGTTGGATGGCCAAAGGCCTCTGCTGTCTCAAGATCTTCCTTTTCAGAAATCAGCTGAAGGATGCAGCAATCCTTTCCCTTCACATGACATCAAAAGGAGACCATCAAATGCATCTGTGTCTTCCTCGTCACCATCTATGTGATGCACTGGTTTGAAGACCCAAACACTGTCGACACTCCAATCAGTGACCTCAATCTCCTGAAGAAGACTGAAGAATTCAAAGAAGTGGATCCCGTTGTAGCAAAGAAGGCACTAGACATAAGTCAAAAGCCATCTCTGGTACCTTAGTGAGGACCTGGCTCCACTAGCCATGTATTCTGACAAAGTCTCTGCTGAGGAAAAGCAGGAAATGCTGAAAATTATGACCACAGCACTGCCGAGGAAGAAGTGTCTGCCATTTGAACATGAAGACGATTGATAAGGCATCAGATCTGAGAATCTCTAAGTTTGTTATCCAGAAGTTGGAAAACCTCATCCAGTGTTTGACGCTGGATACTCCGACAAGCATCAATGACCTCTGCCCCATTCCTGACGTCATGGCCCACCTCAAAGTGGTCAGTGACCCTGCTGAGAGGGCAGTCAAACTGGCAATGGGCTACAACAGTGGTCTGACAAAGAATGAAGAAGACAGACAGCTGATCTTCCACGTTGTGCAGCACCACGGAGCCCTCTACGACTCGATCAAAAAATCTCACATATAATAAACTGATTATGCTTGTTGTATACCTCAAAAATATTGTTTCTTTTTGTACGACATTGTTTATTTTTACCTTTCTCCACCGTACCCTTCACATACTCAGATCAGTTAGATTTACAGAATACATGGGTAGTGAGTTACAACTTTTCACTGATAAACAAAACAAAAAAAGTGCTTGAATGCCTTGTTTGTAATGTGGAATCGATTGCATACTTTGCCAACCTAAATATCCATTTTTTTCTTCCCTATTAGTGCTGAACACCCATATATATATATATATATATATATATATATATATATATATATATATATATATATATATATATATATATATATATATATATATATATATATATATATATATATATATATATATATATATATAATTATCATCAGCCGTTTGAGTATCCACTGCAGGACCGGCCAATCCCGACTGAAGTCGGGACGATACAGCCAATGTATCTCTACCAAGTGGCTTAGGCTGTCTGATAGAGATTGTATTTAGGGTGAGGAGTGCTTATAAGTGTAATTTTAGTGTTGGAATGGCTTTGGATGTGTGTGTAGTCTGTGAACCAAGTGTAATTGGACCGCGCAAGCCGACTGGGTGCAAGCATACTTTATAGTAAGCGACAATGGTTCAACCACAGCACCCCTTGTGTCCGCCAATGCAGTACGTGGCCGGGTGAACACTCCCAAAGTTTATGGCCGTTGCGGGACACGAACCCTGGCTCACCCGTGTACGAAACGCACACTCTACCACTGTACCACTGAGGCACATATATATATATATATATATATATATATATATATATATATATATATATATATATATCTCTCTCTCTCTCTCTCTCTCTCTCTCTCTCTCTCTCTCTCTCTATATATATATATATATATATATATATATATATATATATATATATCTATCTATCTATCTATATATATAGATATATATATAAATATATATATATATATATATATATATCTGTACATGGATGGGGTAATAAAAGAGGTACAAGGTAGGGTAGTGGATGTTGGAGTGGCCCTGGTGAGAAAGGATAGTGTTTGGAAACTCCCTGTACTGTTATTTGCAGATGATACTGTGTTGTTGAGTGAAGACGAAAGGGAGATGCAAGGCTTGGTGGATGAGTTTGGGAGAGTGTGTAAGAAACGGAATCTAAAGGTGAATGTAGGGAAGAGTAAAGTGATGGTCTTCGAGAGAGGTGAAGTCAGTGAATGTACAGCGAGGTTGGATGGTGAGGAATTGGAAAATGTGAGTACTACTTGGGTAGTGTGATGAGTAAGGATGGAGGTTTGGAGGGTGAAGTGCTTGAAAGGGTACAGCAGGGAAGAAAGGTTGCTGTTTCTTTGAAAGCAGTGATAAGAAACAGTGAAGTGAGCATGGAAGTGAAAAAGTTACTACATGACAGTATTGTGATACCAACTCTAACGTATGGAAGTGAAGCTTGGACGTTGTTGGAAGGACACAAGTCAAGAGTGAGGGCAGTGGAAATGAGTTATTTAAGAGGAGCCTGTGGAGTCACATGGAGAGACAGGCTGACGAATGAGGATATAAAGGAGTGTTGTGGTGTGGATGTGGATGTGATAGGAATCGTTATGAGGAACACACTGAGGTGGTTTGGCCATGTGGAGAGGATGGAGGGTGAAAGACTGACGAAGAGAGCGTATATGAGTGAGGTGGAGGGGGGAAGAGGGAGGGGGAGGCCGAGGATGAGATGGAGAGATGGGGTGGAGAGGTACTGTATGTGGGAGAGGGGTGTGTGAGCTGGGAGCAGGAATATGAAATGGCGGGGACAGGGCGACGTGGAGGCGATTTGTTTGTGGCCACTCCAAACGGGATTGAGGCGTCTGGCAATATATATATATCTATATATATATATATATATATATATATATATATATATATATATATATATAGATAGATAGATAGATAGATAGATATAGATATATAGATATAGATATATAGATATATAGATAGATAGATATACATATATAAAATGTATATATATAAAATATAGATAGATAGATAGATAGATAGATAGACAGATAGATATAGATATATATACGCATTACATAACAGTAATGTATGTAATAACATGCTAAAAAAAATGTCATAGGACTTAACGAAATCTCCGATGCAACTAGAATCCGGCACACAAACTCTCCTCTCTCCTCCCGGAACCTGTGCAAAATATTTCCCTTTTTTTGTGTCGTTTTTCTTTCATCCTCAGTTCAGTTGGCTTTGACCGTGTTTTCCCAATATAAGAGTGATGGAAAAATATGTCTGTGAAAAACTCAGGCAGATTTGAGAGTGGAGCGAGGACAGGAATAGGCTTCGTGGATGAGATTAAAATATGTCAGTGAACTGGATGACGAAATTGGCAGTGTGGAGGCGGACTGGGATGTTCCCTGACTTGTAAAGGAAAAAATGTTTACGTGAGACCAGAATATCTGTTTAATATATTACGGTGGTGACCACACGTGCAGATGGTGTACAAGAAAGAAATAATCTCATGATGGGCTGCCATATGGATCGGCATTTGGGTACGTAAATAAAAATAAATAAATAAATAAATATATATATATATATATATATATATATATATATATATATATATATATATATATATATATATATATATATATATATATATATATATATATATAAGTAAAGATAGACGGACAGATAGACATAGAGATGGATAGGTTTGTGTGTGTGTGTGTGTGTGTGTGTGTGTGTGTGTGTGTGTGTGTGCGCGCGCGAACAGACGTTGGCAGACAGCTGTATACTATAACCCCGTTTTACAGATCCCTAAGAACATTTGATCCGTACAACCGTGGACGGTCATTGTTGTCAGTGGTGATGCAATATTCCCCCAGCCACAGCTTCACGCACGGGTACTGGAGTGTAGGGAAAGAATTACTTAAGGATCCATCAATCCATCATCCAATCCTATGTCGCCCCATAAAGAGCGTAGGAACCCGGGGTTAGGGAAGTTGGTCCTGACATTTGAGATGAGAGTGACCAGCTCACTCATCCCTGAATGGCATGATGTGAGCAATAAACCCCAACCACCCCTTGGCTATAAGCCTACATAGGCTCAATCCGATTGGAGCACCTTACTTACCCACTAAACCACCAGGTGCCATAATTTGGTTATATTGTTACCACCCAGCGTAGTAAATGGTTTCCTGGGGCAGCCTAAGAGAAACCATTTGGCTTGTTATTCAGTGTACAATAGAGTCACTCACAGGTAGAAGGAAGAGGGAAGAACGAAGGAAAGAAAGACGGTATGTCACTCGTAGGCAGAAGAAAGGGGAAAGAAAGAGGGAAAGAAGAGCAGAAGAGGAAGGATGGAAGAGAGGAAAATACAGTCATCCAAAGCAGCACTACATCGAGTGAGTGGATGGTGAGCGCCGCCACCTATCATAAGGAAATTTGATTTTAAAGTGGTTGCATTCGTGAGTGACAGGGAATTTATGTTATGCGGGAACATGGACAGGGTGTAAACATGT
>NC_137011.1:14726392-14786392 GCF_032717465.1 Coenobita brevimanus
ATTCGGTAGTGCATTCCATTGATCAATTGCTCTGTTTGGGAAACTGAATTTCCTTACGTCTTTATCACCTCTCTTCTTATGCAGTTTTTTGCAGTGTCCTCTTGCTGATGCTTCTCCATATGTTAAGTAATCATTTATGTCTATTTTTTCCTTTCCTGATATGCACTTATATAGCATTATCATGTCACCTCTTTTCCTTCTCTCCTGTAATGTTGGTAGATTCAGTTTATTTAGTCTTTCTTCGTAGCTTAGGTCCCTTAAGCTTGGTATCCATCTTGTAGCAGCCCTTTGAACTTTTTCAATCTTGTCTATATGCTTTTTGAGATGAGGACTCCAGACTATTGATGCATATTCCAGGGTTGGTCTAATGAATGATGTTATTATCCTTCTTAGCATGTCTTCATTTATGTATGTGAATGCTATTCTCATATTTGCAAGCAGTGTATACATGTTCCGTACCTTCTCGCTGATGTGGTCAGCCGGAGATAGTCTGTTATTGATAATCACACCTAGGTCTTTCTCTCTTTCTGATGTGTATAGGGTTTTATTTCCTAACTTATAATCCCAATCAGGTCTTTTTCCACTTTTACCAAATTTGATTACATGACACTTGTCCACATTGAATTCCATTTGCCATGTACTACTCCATTCATGAAGTTTATTTAATTCTTCTTGTAGCTCCCTACAAGAGTCTGTGCTAGTAATTCTCCTTTGTATTTTTGCATCATCTGCAAACATGTTCAGATAGCTCTCATTTCCAGCGTTACTGTTTATATCATTTATGTACACTAGAAACATGGTTGGTGCCAGCACCGAACCCTGTGGTACTCCACTAGTCACTTCTTTCCATGATGAGTAGTTTCCTCTTAGTACTGTCCTCATTTCTCTTTTTATGAGAAAGTCTTGCATCCAACAAAACAGTTTGCCTTGAATTCCTCCTTGATGGTACAGCTTCCATAAAAGTCTTTGGTGTGGTACTGTGTCAAAAGCTTTCTTGAAATCTAAATAGATACTGTCCACCCATCCTTCCCTTTCCTGTATTGTGTTTGTTACTCTGTCATAGTAAGTCAACAGATTAGTAACACATGATTTTCCTTTTCTGAAACCAAACTGTCTTTCTGTTAGCATACTGTGTTCTTCTAGATGATTTACCCAAGCTTTTCTTATAAGTTTTTCTAATACCTTGCTTACAACACTGGTCAGTGATAAAGGTCGGTAGTTGAGAGGATTTTGTCTATTTCCTTTCTTGAATAAGGGGACTATATTTGCTTTTTTCCAAATATCAGGTAGTTTCCCTTGACTCAAGGATTTCTTGAAAATTAAAAATAATGGTTTACTTAACTCCTTTGCACATTCTCGTAACACCCAACATGAAATTTCATCAGGACCACTTGCTTTTCCTCTGTCTAATCTACTTAACTCCTCCTGTATTACTTTTTCTGCTATTTGTATATCTGGTAGTATGTGTGGACATGCGTGTTCCACATATTCCCTCTCAAAATTTTTTTCTTCTGTAAAAACTAATTGGAAATTCTTATTTAGTGCTTCACAAATATCTTTCTCTTGTGTATAAGTGATTCCCTCGTCCGTGATGGATTGTATTATATCTTTTACTTTGGTTTTACTTCTCATATAGCTGTAAAACAGCTTCGGTTGATCACTACTTTTATTTATTATATCCTCCTCAAACTGTTTTTGGGCTTCCCTCCTTATTCTTGTATAGTCGTTTCTTGCCTGTTTGTAATTATTATACGCCCTTTCACGATTGTGTCTTCTGTATCTATTCCACAACAAATCTCTTCTTTCTTTTGATTTTTTACTTTCTGTATTGAACCATTTCTGTATTTTCTTATCTGCTTCTTTGTGCTGTGGGATGTACTTCTGGACTCCTATTTCATAAAATTCACAAAATTTTTTATATACAGCATTTAAAGCTTGTCCTCTAAGCTCATTTTCCCAATCAACTTCTAAGAAATACTTCTTTAGGTCTTGATAATTTCCCTTTTTATAGTTTAGTCTCTTTATGTAACTGTCATTGCTGTTTACTATGTCATATGCTATCCTGAAGTTATAATTTAGTACTGCATGATCGCTTTTGCCGAGTGGAGGGTGATATATTAAATTGTCAATGTCATTTTCTTGCCTAGTAAATATTAGATCTAGCACTGAAGGTACATCAAGTCCTCTTTTTCTAGTGGTTTCCCTCACATGTTGCGTTAAGAAAATCTCTTGTACGAGATCCAGGAGCTTTTGGTCCCAACAGCTTTCTTGGCTATTTATATCTAGAGTATTCCAATTTATATTTGTATTGAAATCCCCAGTTAGTATAATTCTTTCCGATTTCTCTTCCATTTTATGTAGCAATGATCTTATACTCTGAATTGTACTCTCTGCCAGGTCCTCATATTCGTCTCTTTCCCATGTGTTTGATCTGGGTGGCATATACAAATTGGCTACAATTACTTTACCTTCAGATGTGTCGATCTCTACTGCAATCAGTTCTACTTGTGATGGTATATCTAGGTTTATTTCCTTGACTTTTAGATTTTTCTTAGTTAATATTATAATTCCTCCTCCTTTTTTTAAATTTCTGTCTCTTCTCCATATATTGTATTCCTCTAAGTTTAGTATGTCATTGGATATTCTTGGTGTTAATTTTTTCTCAGTTAGGCATATTATATGTGGTTCATTTTCTCTGACATAATCATTCATCTCTAGTAATTTAGATACCATTCCATCCACATTTGAGTACATCAACTTTATCATCTTGTTTATATACTTGTCATGACATGGTTCTACTAACTTCCTCCTTTTTCTACCATCCTGTTTGTGTACCACTTTCGTACCTGCAATCTTATTACTTTGTAAAAAAATTTCTTCTTGTCCTCTTCTGATCTTCCCTCATTTTTTGTTTTTGCTTCCTCCCTTTTCTCTTTCAGTAATTCCAGTTCCTCTTGTGTTAGACATCTTTTTATCCATACATTTTTGAACTCCTCTTTTTCCATAAGATTCTTTGCATTTTTTAGTATCTCTTCCACATTGTTTACACTCTGGAAAGTCACCTTTAGAGGTCTTGTCTTGCTTTTCTCGTAATTCCCTAACCTTTTGTGTTCCTCTATGTCTTTACTACAGATTTCCTCTGATACTTCTTTCAGTAAGCTCATTACATTTGCCATCTCCTTTTTGTCTCTAGTGATTTTGTTTTTAATTTCTTCCTCTTCTATACCAGTGATTACTATTGATTTATTTATTTCTACTGAATCTCTGACTAACTTTGGATTGTTTTGGATTATTCTTTTCACTTCCTTTTTAATGTTTTTTTCCTCCACCCTTGTTTCTAAGTCTTTCTTTACTTTCACCATTTCAGCATACGTGATTTCTACATCATTTTTGTAGCTTTGCACAGCTTCATTCACCTGTGTTATCTTCTCCTCAATATCACTGCTCTGGTCCATAAGACTGCTTGCTTGTCTAATTGTCTCTGTGTCATTTTTTAACTCTTCCATAACACTCTTGTGATTAACTACTGTACTTCCCATTTCACTCACTTTCTTCCTAAGCGTATTCAATTCCACTGTTAGTTCACTGATGGCTGTGTCTTTCCTATTGGCCTCCCTTCCTAGTTTTTCTATTTCTTCCTTTTGCAAGTGCATCTGCTTCTTTATTTCATCAATTTCATTTTTGAAAGCCATTTCTAGTTTGTGTACACGTTCAACCAGTCTATTGTGAGTCTCCACTTCAACCAGTTCTTGGTAGAAATCATCATTTTGATTTTTACTTTTATCCCTTTTCTTTTCCAAATTTGTTTTACTGAAGTATGGATCCATTTTGTAATACTAAATGAACAGAGTGTGTACTTACAAAGTATGCACGCTTTCCTCGTGTTGCTGTAGTATAAACAAACCCAGCTGACTCAACGCATCGTGGTTCTTTGTTGTTTGAACCAGTCTTATTTAAACTTATTATTTCTTTTCCTTTTAATAATGAAAAATCATTTAGTCTAACCTGGTAACGAGCTTGACTCATTCAAAGATACTTATTTATGTAATGCCTCTGGCCGTGTTGGGCTGGTATGGAGCGCCGGTAACAGACGTCTACCTCGGACGATGCCGTGTGTGTGTGTGTGTGTGTGTGTGTGTACATGCCTGTCACCCCACCAACCAATCATAGTGAACTGTAGGTGGAGCGATTTTGACGTCAAATCCCAGAGGTGGAGCATTTACCTTCAAACCAACTTGGACCGAGTATAGTCTCCACCTACTGTTACAAAAACGTTGACCCTATTGGGGAGATTTGGCATAATTTAAATAAAATGAAATCAACTCTTAGGAATCGGTCTGCCAAATTTCATTTTCAGATTACTGGCTCAGGTCCCGTTGAAATCTCCAGTAGACACCACCGCCTTATTTTGTCCACTCATAATACTGATATGACACTTGTCACTGCACGTAAGGGATTAGGATTTTTTTCTTTCACCATTGGCCCATGCCAGGACGCATAACCTGGGTCCTTCAGATTCCCTCCACAGCCTCCGGTTCTGGAATCATCATGAAACTCTGAGGCTGGAATAATAATAATACCAGCAAAAACAATAATCTCCACCTATATAACAGGTGGAAACTATTAAGTGATGTCTTTGGGAAGAAGAGATTGAAGCTGAAGGCCTGGAATAGTGTCTTACAGTGAAAATACTGAAACACATGGAATCGTCACTCATTCCCTGCTCAGTTAAATGTATTATTCCGAAGACACACACACACACACACACACACACACACACACACACACACACACACAGACAATACAGCTCTTCAACTGAACACTGCATGATTCTTTCTTTAGACACCCCTTCCGATTCGTACTTAGGTAGCATGGGAAATGGTTGATTTTGGCTATCACTTCCTCCAGGGAGAGAGTCTGATCTGGTAGTGAATTTAACATGGCTTGATAAAGATACAGACGGATGGGTAGCAGTTTTTTTTTTTTTTTTTCTTTTGGCTAAACCGTACTGGAGAAAGAGGGTATACTTGGTAACATGGCATGATGACTCCCTAGACTTTACTCTGCCCTTCTCTAAAATGGTTGGTAAAAATGCTTGGGTTGTATCATCATCATCATCATCTTTGTCCTCCTCCTTCTATTCCCTATCCTCTTCTCCTTCCTCCTTGTCCTCCTCCTCCTCCTCCTCCTCCTCCTCTTCTTCATCATCATCATCATCGTCCATAATTTTTTCCTCATCATCAGGCGTCGTCTGAGCTGAAAAAAAAAAAAAACAAGTCGTTTGGCGCTTACCAAAATAAAACTATAATAGAGCCTCGTCATACTGAGCCACTCTAATACATTCCATGTCATCTTCTATCCTGACTCAAATACTTAATTTAGTTTTTAGTCATTACAAATTCCTATCCACAGTAGGCCTCTCCTTTCCTCTCCTCCCTCCCTGCTTTGCTTCTCTCTTTCCTTCCTGTTTTCTGCTTTTTATTCCCTTGTCTTTTCTCCTGTCCCTCTTTTTCTTCTCTCTCTTCAGTTCTTTGCCTCCACTCGTACCCCCATTCCGTCCTTCCTTCTTTCTTTCGAGTTTTCCACATCTCCCTCCGTCTGTCTGTCTGTCTGTCTGTCTCTGTCTCTGTCTGTCTCTGTCTCTGTCTGCCTGTCTCTGTCTGTCCGTCTGTCTGTCTGTCTGTCCGTCAGTCAGTCAGTCAGTCAGTCAGTCAGTCTGTCTGTCCGTCTGTCTGTCCCTCCGTCTGTCTGTCTGTCTGTCTGTCTGTCTGTCTCTCATTTCCTGTTCTGGGCCCAATTCCACTCGTTCCATCAACTGATTTTAGCTCTAATTTAATCTAATCTTCAGTCCATTACATATTCTAATCCATAATCAGGCCTCTCCTTCCCCCGCCCCCTTTTAATTATCTAGTCTCTCTCTCTCTCTCTCTCTCTCTCTCTCTAATTACTCAGTTCTCACCTCCCTTTCACCTTCCCCCCCCCCTCACTTTAAGCCTTCCTTCCTCCATCCGTCTCTCCTTCCTACATTCTTTTCTATAATATTTCTCCGTTTTCTCATTGTCGTGTCCCTCCCTTCATCTTTTTAACTTCCGCTCCTCCCGTTTCTCCCTTCCTTCTTCCTCTTTCTTTCCCCTCCTCTTCTTTGCTTAACCTCTTTCCCTCATCTTTCCATTCTTTCCCTCCCAACATCTCTCTCTCTCTCTCTCTCTCTCTCTCTCCTTCCAAGCCTCTCTGTCTCCAGTTCCTTTCCTTCGACCCCTTTCTTCCTTACTCCTTCCTCTCCCTTCCACTCTGTCTCCTTCGCTCCCTCTTTTCGCCCTTTTTACTCCCACTCCCTTCTACTTCTTCTGTTCTTCCTCCCTAACGTCCTCTTTTCTTACTTTCTTCTGGGGTCTCTCTCTGTCTCTCTTGGTCTTCTAATTTTTCCTTCTCCTCGTCCATCCCCACCTGTTCCTTTCTGTACTCACCTCTTCACACATCTCCCTCTTCCACATCTTTCTCCTTCCCTTCCTAATTCTCTCCCTCTTCCGCATCTTTCTCATTCCTTTCCTCCTTCACTCCCTCTCCCTTCCTCCTCTACTTCCATCTCTCCATCTCTCCTGATTTTTCCCTCTCACTCTCTCTGTCCTTCGTGATCTCTCTCTATTCATACCCCCTTCCTTCCCTGCCTCTTTCCGTCACGCCCTAGCTCCCTCCCTTCCCTCTTTCTATCTCTCCTCCTGATCTCTGTCTATCTGTCTGTCTGTCTGTCTCTCCTTCTGATTTCTCTCCTTCCATACCCCCATCCTTCCCTTCCTCTCTCCTTCACGTCCTCCCACCCTCCCTCCTTCCCTTACCCTCTCTCCCTCCCAATCCCTCTCCATTTCCCTCATTCTCTCTCCTTCCGTCCCTCCCGCCTCCTGAACTCTCTCCCTTTCTCTCCTTTCCTCCCTCTTCATCTAATGTCTCCCTTATCTGATCTCCTGAGCTGCTTCCCGTGTGATGAGGCAGGGAGAGGCAGGGTAAGAGTGAGGCAGGCTGAGGGTGAGGTAGGGTGAGTGTGAGGCAAGTTGAGAGTAAGGCAGAGTGAGGGTGAGGTAGAGTGAGAGCGAGGATATGGGTGAGGTAAGGCAGGGCGAAGTTAGGCAGGGTGAGTTTAGGATAAGGTGAGGCAAGTTGAGGCCGATGGAGGTAGGATAGGTTAGGGAAAGGAAGGATGAAGAAGGGTAGAGCGAAAAAGTGTGAGGCAGAGGGAGGTAGGGAGGGGATTAGAATGATACACGAAGTCAGGGTGAGCCAGCAGAGACAGAAAGAGGAAGAAAAAGGCGGAGGAAGATAGAGGGTGAGGTACATACTAATGAAAGAAATGATTACCCCTGACAGGGAGTTGAGATTGACTGATATATATATATATATATATATATATATGGAGCCTCTGTGGTACAATATATATACATATATATATATATATATATATATATATATATATACAGATGCAATAGATTCACCATGGGGAAGCGTAGTCTCAATATGAAGATAAACACCAACGTAATCAGGAACATCTTTAATAAATTGGTGACGTTTCGACAACTCGTTTGTCATTTTCAAACCTATAGAAAATACAATAATTTATTGTATTTTCTATAGGTTTGAAAATGACAAACGAGTTGTCGAAATGTCACCAATTTATTAAAGATGTTCCTGATTACGTTGGTGTTTATCTTTATATATATATATATATATATATATATATATATATGGAGCCTCTGTGGTACAATGGTAAGTGTGCTTTTTCGTACACTGAAGAACAAGGGTTCGCGCCCCGGCAGGGTAATAAACTTTGGGAGCGTTCTTCTGGCCACGTACTGCTTGGCGGACGCAAGGGGTGCTGTGGTTGAACCAGTGTCTCATACTATAAAGTATGCTTACACCCAGTCGGCTTGTGCGGGCCGATTACACTTGGTTCACAGACTACACACACATCCAAAGCCACTCCAACGCTACAGTTACACTTACAAGCACTTCTCACCCTACATACAATCTCTACCAGACAGCCTAAGCCACTTGGCAGAGATACATTGGCTGTATCGTCCCCATTTCGGTCGGGATAGGCCGGTCCTGCAGTGGACACTCAAACGGCTGATGAGACGAGATATTATATATATATATATATATATATATATATATATATATATATGGGGGGGGGATACGTACAGTACATCACCAATTTTCCAGCACCCTTGTTTCCAGAGCCTTGCTGGATGAACCGTTTGTCCGGATTAACAGAGGTCACATATGTCACATAATGATTCAACGAGGATCAAAGGAGATCACGTATAATAATTCAACTGTATACCTCTGACCAACTCTTGTTTAATGCAGCCACATTCATATTCTAATTTCAATTCTTTATGGAACACCTGAGCCTGCTTCATTATGATGCTACACAACATCACTCCAACGCCCTCGAAGTCATTCCGTCATCACTCGATCATACTCAGTACTCTTATAATCTTTCATAGTTTTTCAAATAATATTTTTTTTTAAATCAATACCTGCGTAGAATTTCAGTATTCCTTCCCTTTGCATCTTTATATCATTAACAGTTGACGAACCAATAACTACCATAGGTGTCACAACTTCCGCACGTGAACACCATGGTCCAGTTTTTCAACAGTTCTACCTTATCCTGCCTATTTTTTCGCGTAATAAAACTGTTGTACGGCATTAAATGCCTCCAAACAGCTGTTAATACACCATTCTGACCATATAGGTGAGTGAAAATATATGTAAAAATATGGGCGGCCTGTGCAATAGGTCACTGGTTGCTACATATCAGTTACTTTGGTAACGGCGTGCCACGCGGTGACTGGCTTCCACATGTAGACAACCCTGAAATGTAATAACATTTTATGCACTCCACGAGTCCACACTCATAAAGTGTCTTAGAGGATTATAACCTTATAATATGACTGTGGTCGTATTCCAGAACAAACAAAATTGGTGATACACCTGCTGGGCTAATATATGGCCCTGGCCTCAATCGGTGGCTCAATCGGTAGAGAGGTGGCCTGCAGCCTTAACGGACCCAGGTTCGAATCCCGGCTGGGGCAGGGAACAGTTTAAGGATATGAATTTCATTAAATCAGGCTTTACTGATCTACCAGAAGACCCGCCGACATGTCTTAAAAATACCCCCGCTAATACCAGTACACCAGTCCTGTATGAGACAGCCCTAGCATGTATTCAATATGGACGGTGGGTGTTAGCGCCGAAGTGGTGATATGTAGAGGTGTATGGTACGTAGGAGGACTGCTGGGCCTTGATAGCAGGCTGTGAAGCCTATGCCCAGAGTCGGACACATAAAAAAAAAAAAAAAAAAAAAATCGGCGAGGCAATCTATAACGAACGGTGATACACCGTAGTATTTAATGGTAAACTTAAACAAAAGAATGAGAAATGTTATGAGAAGAACAGAAATCGATTGTTGAGAATGGTTAATTGTGAGAATTGCGCTTTCACAGATAAAATACGTTGATAACAATGGTGGCTCACAAAATTAGTTATGAGAAATAGTTTTGAGAGAAAAGGCTCGTCTCGCGAACAGTCGAGAGTAGCAGTACCGGTGTAAATAGCAAATGCAGTCCCTCCAGTAATTTGTTGGGTTATTATTTGGATATTAAGCAAAAATGTAAGTGTAAACTTGTAGACTCTAGCCATTTAACATGTAATCCCATTTATTGCTTAATGTCGTTATTGAGAGGCTGTGTCATTGCAGTAGTTTGGTGAACCATTAGCCATGATCAAGGAGGCTTGACGGTACTGAAGTACTGTGGATTGGTGTTTATACTTGACACCACTACTGGCACTTGCATGTTTCTAAGAAGCCATTGCTAGGGTTAAATGTACCGGTAAGTAAAATAAACTAAAAATCAGACAAAATACAGAGACCACCACAGAGCCATGCAGTGTAAGCAATCCAAATCAGCAAGCACTACACTCACCACTATCTGTGGCCACTTAATATAAACTAGCATGGAGGCCGTGGGAATTTCAAGTGCCCTATCAGAATTTTGTCCGGATGAAGAGGTACTGGGTCACTCGATGACAGAAAGTAGGTTGTGTATCACAACATTATATAGATACATACTGTACATACATCTCTCTCTCTCTCTCTCTCTCTCTCTGTATATATATATATATATATATATATATATATATATATACACAGAAAGAGAGAGAGAGAGAGAGAGAGAGAGAGAGAGAGAGATTAAAGGAATTAGAGTTCTGTTTCTTTGTTACTATAACAACCCTTGATATGATATGCTGGAATGACATTTGACCTCAGTCTAACCTCACCCGACCTGACCTAACCCAACCTAACTTAATGTAACCTAGTCTAATTTAACCTAGTCAACTTTAAGATTATCCTGCTTGAACCAACCTAACCTAACCTAACCTAACCTAACCTGACCTACCCTAACCTAACTCCAAAAGCTACCACTGACCTTCGGCTTCACGACTTCATGTAACTAGATTAATGTAACCGAATTAAATCATCAGGAACCCATTCATCTGGACAAGAGTCAGTCACCCGGCCATCCTTTTTACTCTCTCTCACCGGCGCCGCGGATATCTGACTTCACTTGTTCAGTCTGGTGAAAAATTTTCTTTTTAATCAGACCACCACCACACGATTGTTTTTATGGAAACCTAGAACGGCATTGGTGGGGTCACGGAAGGCTATATCTAATTTTCCTAGTTCAGAAATTCCCTATCAAGCTGATTAAAATGGTCTGTGGGTAGCCGCAACTAAATGCAAAATTACATCACTGAACTGAAGGGGAGGAGGGCATAGATGTCACTTGATGATTTCATTCAGTTTTGGAAAGACCTCTCTTACTGGAAGTGGTTACTGAAGCCTATATCTAACCTCTCCAACCCAGAAAGTCTCTTCAAAGCTAAATTGTATCGTCCAGTGACAGCAAAAATGAAATGACCTTCGGCTCCTTGCTCTCCCTGCCACTCCCTGCTCTTAGTGACTTTATGTTAGTTTATTCCTTGTATCTCCAGACGATTCCATTCATCTTGAGGGATACTTTGGTAATGAAGGGGTAGGATGAAGTTCTATCTGATGCCTTCAGTTGTAGAAATATCTTCCAGACTGAACAAAATCGTCTGACAGAAAGAATACACTTGTACGATAACCGGATAATAGTAGTAGTAGTAGTAGTAGTAGTAGTAGTAGTAGTAGTAGTGGTAGTGGTAGTAGTAGAGGTAGTAGTCGTAGTAGTAGGAGCAGCAGCAGCAGCAGTAATAGTAGTAATAGTGATCTGTGGAGGACAGGTGTGGCAAATCGTTCATTAGTCACTAGGTGTGTGCTGTGACTCTCACCTCTGACCTTGTGATAGTCTTTGTATACATGCTATTATCCTCCAATGTCACCTTATCTTGTCCCTCAACATTCTTGTTCGTTTCCTCTCTCATCCCTTCGAGTCACTCCCTGCTTTCTCTCTTTCCTATTACTATAAAATATCGTATCTAAGGCAATCATTGTTTTATTTCTTTCTTTTATGACTCCCTTCTCTATTGTTAACATGCATCCAAGGTTAGTGAATAATTTTTGTTTTTAATCATATTTATTTCTAATCATATTTATTATTTATATTTATTTGTGGAGACAACTGCTTGTGTAAAGAACCATTACACTGATGATGCCTGTATATATTATTAGAATTGTAACTTGTCCTGTTGGGTGTAGTACACTTTGAATACTTTGTTTCCTCCACAGCTAACCTATAAGGCCAGTAAAATAATGCACCAGTCTGAGAGTTAGAACCTATAATACCAGTGGCCTGACTAAGTTGATGCAAGGCATAGCCTTTTTATTGAACTAAGCTATTAGTGCATTAAAGTCCATATTGCCTATTGGTGTCATGGGTCACAAGAATACCAGCATTATACTGTATATACAGTAGCAAAGCAGTGCCTGACACACTCATGTTGGCTGAGGCCATGTGTAACAAATAGGGCACATCAGCAAGAGTTACTAAACAAAATTACTGCTGAGGCCGTGTCTAACAAATGGGGCACATCAGCAATGAGGTACTAAACAAAACTATTGCTGAGGCCATGTCTAACAGATGGGGCAAATCAGCAATGAGGTACAGTACTAAACAAAACTATTCCTGAGGCCATAGATAACAAATTGGGAACATCAGCAATGAGATACTAAACAAAATGGTCTTGCTGTATGTGAACATGCATCAAGGTTTTGCCTGTGCCCTTTGTTATATTGCTACTTAACACAGCTTGTAATAATCTAACCATTAAGACACTAACTGCACTCCCATGGCTATGGCCACACTACGGTTCTTAATATTACATAACAATACTGGAGTTACAAAAATACTTCCCTACATCAGTCTCTACTTTCATTTCTATTGCTCTCTATTTTCTGTTGCCGGACTACACGGTGGACTGAGCCAAGTCCATTCTCAAAGTGCTTAGGTTAGTGATTTTCAATGTTTTTCGTCTTGTGTGCCACATGAAAATTCTGCAGTGGTGATGTACCCCCCACCTACCATGAAAAAACAAATGTATGGCTTACTGACTTTATCATAAAATGCCAATTAAACTAACAACAATGTATGGTTTACTGATTTTATTATAAAATGCCTATTAAACTAACAAAATGGATGGTTTACTTACTTTATTATAAAATGTCTATTAAACTAACAACAATGTATGGCTTACTGACTTTATTATAAAATGCCTATTAAACTAACTAAAAAAAAATATGGCTTACTGGCTTTATTTTTTAAGATGCCCATTAAACGAACAAAAATATATGGCTTACTGACTTTATTTTAAAATGCCTATTAAAATAACAAAAATATATAGCTTACTGACTTTATCTCAAATGCCTATTAAACTAACAAGAATATATGGCTTACTGTCTTTATTTTAAAGTGCCTATGAAACTAACTTTCTTATTTAAAGTGCCAATATCTCTTACTAACCTTGGTAAGGTACTGTGTAAGTACTACTGTTAAGTGCCAATATCACTTACCAACCTAGGGATGTTGCTGTGTAAATACTACTGTTAAGGGCTAAGATCACTTACTAACCTAGGGAAGTTACTGTGTAAATATTACGGTTAAGTCTGTAAAGTTAATGAGATGGCTGAGCTTGTTTCTTTGCTACCAGTAAGTCAATACTCAGTACAGTGTCTGGAAGGGAAACTCTCATGTCTTCCTGTCGCCTACCCCAAATATTCTTATTGCCTACCCCAGCTTGTTGACAACCACTGGCTTAGAGGGTTAGCCACGGAACACACTGCATTTCTAGCATCGCTCCTATATTTGAAATGGGGGCCTAGTTGACTGCATTATTTCTTATTAAGTATGTTGTTATTAATGTTAATAGTTATCAATGAAGGTTGATGTGATGGTAGAATCAGTGTTGTTCTCTGCAAATTAGTTAACGATGACAGATGTAGCCTATTAGGGTAGTGCAGGTATTGGGGAAGCAATCGTTGTGAGTATACAAGACTGATATTGTAATTGTTATTAACTGGATTTCCTTTGTTCCATGGAATGTTGGAGTCACTGTAACTGGCTAATCTTTTTTGGCTGACAAAAGTTAAGTAATAAAATGTCATTATTTACCGTACTTCCATCTGTCATACAACATACCATGCAGAAAGTCAAGTTACTTAGGCTACTTTGACATGTTCGAAAATTTTCGCCAATTCTGTATTACGAAAACCAACCACTCCTTATGCCTGCCGCCACGATCATGCACAATCCAGGGGTCACTCCGCCAAAACACACCACCTTCTGAACCAAGTTTGTTTGTTTGTTTGTTTTTTGCATGGACCTATTCAAACAAACCATCCAACCTTTGACAACACAAAATTTATGTTTCTTGTGTAATCCTTATTTAACTTCAAGTCACTCTGCCACGGTCGTAACAATATTCCCATATATTTAAATCTTAATCCACCCGTCTCTTCAAGCACCTCACCTTCCATTATTTATTCTCAACATTTCTTCTTGTTTTGTCTATCCATTACTCTGTTATAAAATGTACTATTCTAATGTGTCTTTATATCATGAGGTTGTGTTAGGGCTGGTATGGGTGGCGCCGGTGTGGTGGGGTCAGGTGGTGTTAGGGCTGGTGTGGGTGGCGCCGGTGTGGTGGGGTCAGGTGGTGTTAGGGCTGGTGTGGGTGGCGCCGGTGTGGTGGGTCAGGTGGTGTTAGGGCAGGTGTGGGTGGTGCTGGTGTGATGAGGTCAGGTGGTGTTAGGGCTGGTGTGGGTGGCGCCGGTGTGGTGGGGTCAGGTGGTGTTAGGGCTGGTGTGGGTGGCGCCGGTGTGGTGGGGTCAGGTGGTGTTAGGTCTGGTGTGGGTGGCGCCGGTGTGGTGGGGTCAGGTGGTTTTAGGGATGATGTGGGTGGCGCCGGTGTGGTGGGGTCAGGTGGTTTTAGGGATGGTGTGGGTGGCGCCGGTGTGGTGGGGTCAGGTGGTTTTAGGGATGGTGTGGGTGGCGCCGGTGTGGTGGGGTCAGGTGGTAAAACATGTTAATGTTGAAGATCTTCAGCCACAGCCGGTAGATAAGGTAGCCCAAGACGGCTGCCAGGCCAATCTGGCTTATTATCATCCTGGCCACCGTCTTTGGCAATATCTTCTCAGAGTTGATGGCAGCAGTGGTGGCGTTTCATATCAACACCGATGGTTCTGTAATATTAATGGATTTATAAATACCGTCTAATACCATTGTTTGGTCATTCTTGCAGCACAGCTCCTATTATACTCTGAAGGTGGTACACCTCCCGACAAAACAAACACACATCTACACCCCCCCAACACACAGACACTGGCTTTTTTCTACTGACAGACTGAACTGTGGGAAGAGGGAAGGGATAGTAGTGGCCGGGAAGGGGTAGGGTGGAGAAGCAGGAGGTAGTTGTAGCCGGGAGGAGGAGGGAGGGAGGAAGGGAGGGGGAGTATGGGGCACAATGGTGGGACTGGTGGGGGTAGAGGTCATAAGGGAGATGGCGGGGAAGGGAGAGAGGAAGGGGAGTATGGGGTACAATGGAGGGACTGGTGGGGGAAGAGGGCATAAGAGAAGGGGGAGGAAGGGAGAGGAGTATGGGGTACAGTGGAGGAGCTGGTGGGAGTAGAGAGCATCAGGGAGATGGTAGGGGAGGAAGGGAAGGAGGGGGGTATGGGGTACAATGAAGGGACTGGTGGGGGTAGAGGGCATAAAGGAGATGGTAGGGGAAGGGGGATTGAGGTAGTGGGTATATGAAAGGGGGATTGGGAGTTGGGGGCTACCTGACATGACATATTTCAAATGGATTGTATTGCCCCAGTGATGACAGCCATTGCATAGAAGGTTATTTAAACATTTGCATATGTAGTAAATAAAGGTATTACAATGTATATTAAGTTATTCAGGCTTAATGTTCAGGAAGAGGAGCATGGAACAAAGCAGCTGTATCACACGTGAACACATAGGAAGTGATTTGTACCCTGCCTGGGACTGTACAATCTGTGTATGTTGGTACCTGTAAATCTAGGGAAGTACGTCCAAAGATCATTGGGAATTAAACACACCGCGTTGTTCACGGGTTGTCTGAACGATTTAATGACATAAAATATTAGAGAGGTAAGATTTAATGACATAGAATATCAGAGAGGAGAGATTTAATGGCACAGAATATCAGAGAGGTAAGATTTAATGGCACAGAATATCAGAGAGGTAAGATTTAATGGCACAGAATATCAGAGAGGTAAGATTTAATGGCACAGAATATCAGAGAGGTAAGATGTGATATTGGCCGAGCATTATTGCACACAGCACTTTTGCACCCAGCACTATTGCACACAACACTGACCTACACACTGCTGTCACCAAGAGTCTGCACGCACATTAACACTCTCTGCCTGACTAGCCACTTATCTATCTAGCTTTAGAGCCTTCTGTCTATTTATCTATTTATTTAGCTTTCTGTCTGTCTATCTATGTATCTTTCCATCCTTCTGTCTGTCTATTAATCTTTCTAGCCTTCTGTTTGTCTATCTACCTGTCCTTCTAGCCTCCTGTCTGTCTATCTATCTGTTTCTAGCCTTCTGTCTGTCTATCCATCTACCTTTTTAGTCTTGTCTGTCTATCTATCCATCTTTTTAGCCTTCTGTCTACCTTATCTATCAGTCTTTCTAGCCTTCTGTTTGTCTATCTATCTTTCTAGCCTTCTGTCTGTCTATCTATCTATATTTCTGGCCTTCTGTCTATCTATCAATGTATCTTATCTATGAATCTACTTATCTGTTCTTCCATCCATCCATTTATGCACCCATCTCTTTCTGTGTCAATATATTTATCTGTATATATATTTCTCTTTACAGAAAGATATATTGATATATAGATATAAAGTTGGAGATTGATAGACTGATGGATTAATAAATAGTTAGTCAGGGCAAATCAGTAATAATGTCTGGTAAGTACTGAATAACTGAGTAACATAGGAGAGGATGGAAGTCTTAGCACAAAAAATACAAATAAATTTTTCAGTTTGCCATATAGACAATACAATGTAGTTGGGTACAAAGATTATCAAGAAAACTAATAGAACACAATTTTTTTCTGTATGTCCTCAATAGACTCCCGAGTCCAACCTTCCTTGCAGAAGGAACTGAAGAGTCCACAGCCATGGACACCTGCACACATACCACGCAGCCACAGGTCTGGGATGTCTTCTAGATCTTGACTGCAGTTATGTTGGTGTACGGCATTCGTCTGTCCATAAGTTTTTTCATACAGAGCAATCCATTTTGGGCCCACCTGCAACATCAAAGTACTCATGATCATGGATAAGTACCGTAGCAAACACTTGAAAATGATGGTCTGTCAACGAAGAAATGTGGCGAAGTTAATAATTATCGGGTAAATGACAGTCATTCAGAGGGACAAGCAAAGTTTTGCCAAATGCCAGTGTTGTTCAGCAATGCCACCCACAACAGTCATTTTGACATGGAGGTCTCACCTGTACTGCTGGGTAAACAAACAAGTATATACTGTATAAGTGTCACTGGGACAAAAATCAGTCTCAAGTTCATACATTTGCCAGTTAAATATGCTAACCAGTACATCACCAGTTTCCCCTAATACTGTCAGCTTTCTGGAATTTACAAAATGCTCCAAACTGCACACTGAGGGGTGAACAAAGCTAATTACTGACGAATACAATGGCCCTGACAGTGAGAACACAATACAATAAATCAGCAATGCTATATAAATATAGGGGATAAGGTCTTGTGACTAGAATAGCAGACGAAGGATGAAACAAAATGAATGCAAGAAAAACAACAATACATTAGAAAAAAAATATTAACTAGAGAGAGACAATATATAACTGTAAAACACCGTAAAGAGACGACCAAAGAATGGGATGCAATGAAGCCGATAGAACTAGAATGTCACTCATGCATTAAAACAAATAGAAGTGACTATATATCGTGTTTATAGGCCAAAAGGTGCCATGTATTATATTACTCTTTGCCAGCTTTGATGCCACATTGCTTTCCACTTTACCTAACCAATGCCATTAACTTAGCCCTTTACCATGATAAAATATGACAAGTTCATGAATAAGTAGAACAAATGTTTAGCAGTTGAACACTTACCCCTTTACAAACATAGCAACTTTTATTACTTTACCCCCTCCCCAACCATTACCCCTACCCCATCACTATCTTACCACCCCCTCCCCAACCATTGCCCCTACCCCACCACTACCATACCCCCTCCCTAACCATTACCCCTACCCCACTGCTACCTGACCCCCTCCCCAGCCATTACCCCTACCCCACCGCTATCTTACCCCCTCCCCAACCATTACCTCTACAACACCACTACCTTACCCCCTCCCCAACCATTTATCCCTACCCCACCACCACCTTACCCTCATCCCAACCACCATTTTTTCCTCACCCTCTGATCAGCATAAACCTACACTCCCACCACTTCTTTACCCCATCCCTACCACAGCTGTTCCCCCTCCCCAGTGCTGACCCTCTCCCAACCACTAATTTACCCCCTACACAACCACCCCCTCCCCCATCCAATCTTCATCACGTACTGACCTGGATCGTGAGGAAGCGAGTGAGTGAGGGGTGAAGGGTGCTCCGGGGGTCAGCAACATGGGTCACAGTCTGGCTGTCCTTCTCACACCCGATAATTATACACGTCGTCAACAGTAGCATTAATGGCAGGTTCGTGGCGTATGTGTAATTCGGCTCGTGTGTAATTACTCTCTTGGTCATGGAAAGCAATGTGAAGGTACCAGGATTCATTGTGTGAAGGTGGGTAGTGTACCAGCTGGGCCTCGTGTGTGGTGTCCCCGCCCTCCTGGCCAGACTGAAGTGTCAAGGATATATTCTTGGGGTCCTTTGGCACATGGGTCATCTGGCACCCTGGGGTAAAATTACAGAGGTTACCACTACATTGCTAACCCCATTACTGTTAACACCCTAATTTTGTTAACACCACAACTACTGACAAACGCACTATGTTAACACCATTGCTATTATCACAATACTGTGGCATCAGTATTATCAACACCACGACTCGGCTGACACCAGTGCCACTAACACCACTACTTGGTTTACACAAATGTTGTGAACACCAAAAAATTTAACCATACCACCACAGTTCTCACTTCAGCTGCGTTAACACCAGTATTGTTAACACCACTACTCTGTTTACATTACAGATTAACACTACGTCTTTGTTATTATCAGCGATAATGTTTTTGCCAGCGTGTGTGTGTGTGTGTGTGTGTGTGTGTGTGTGTGTGTGTGTGTGTGTGTGTGTGTGTGTGTTACCATTATATCTCATGAGCGGCTTGAGCTATCAACATGAAACCTTCAGGGTAGGTATCAAGATATGGCTAAAATCTTGGACGAGTTCGAAAAAATGGGCATTCGGCGTCAAGGTCAACGTCGCCAAAATGACTGCCAAGGTTCAAATATACTAAATTTTTTCCAGCTGATGATCCACTTTCGTGAATGTGGCACCTGCGCACTCCTGCCGCGTGATTGGTTGGAGTGAATGTGTCCGAAAACGCCACTTAACCATAATAAACACATTGATAATGGCTTCAATTTCATACCTGAGTATCATATTTACAAAAAACAATTGTACCTTATATTCCACTCCCTCAAATTCCTTGACCGCTTGGGTGAAGCACAGATACATACTCATTTCATGTCTGTTTGTATAGTACAATGACAATGCAAAACAGTATTTATGAGAATTGTAATATACGGTACAACCGTTTTCTGCAAATATGATACTTCAGGTATGAAATTGAAGCCGTTATTAAAATGTTTATTATGGTTAAACGGCGAATTCGAACACATTCACTCCAACCAATCACGCGGCAGGAGTGCGCTGGTGCCACCTTCACGAAAGTGGATCATCAGCTGGAAAAAAAATCGAGGAGGCCTATAGTTTCTTTAAAAATAATTGGCTTCGGTGAAATGTGGTGACTGAACACCGTAGAGTTTTACGAATTGTCCTCGCATTTGATTCGTAAGTAGCTCGTAATTTGGCCAGCAACATATTCTGGCGGGCGATTAGCATTCGGCTCCCGAATGTTTTTCTTTCATAATATTACTGTTAACAATAATAATAATAATAATAATAATAATTATTATTATTATTATTATTATGTGCCAAGAAAGGATGTTGTGCATTTGTAACTCGTATTTCAAACAAAGATGCACATAAATATACATGGTATAGAGGGAACGGGGACTGTGCTGAAAGGAGCTTGATTGATTACGTGCTCGTAGAGAATGGTTGCTGATACGAGGGCCGTGAGAGGACGATGTGGAGGTCTGTCAGATGATATGATCATGGTATGCAAGATCAAGCTGAGAGGAGTGAGGTGGATCAGGAGAGAGGGGAGCAGTTAGACCGAAAGACTGAAAGTTGAGAAGGTAAGGATTAAAGAAATGGCAGATGAATACAGAATCAAAGTAGGGGAGGAGTTAGAATTAGTGAATTGGAATGTAATGGATGTGGAAAGCTTGTGGAATGCATATAGGGACTGCTTAGTTAGAAATGCTAAAGCGGTGTGTGGTGTGGCAAGAGTAACAACAAATAAGAAAGGTACGGCATGGTGGGATGAAGAGGTTAAGAGAGCAGTGGAGTAAAAGTGAAGTAAGTGGCTAGAGTGGTTTCAGGACAGGGGTTTAATTGAAATAAGAACTACGTATACTGAGAGCAAGAAGCATGTAAAGAAACCAGTGAACAGGAAAAAGAAGGAGGTAAATGATGATCTACGAAGAAAAATGAATGAACACTACTCTGAAAACAGGAAGTTATTCTGGAAAAAGGTGCGGAAATGTAAAAGTGAAAGCGGAGAGAAATGTAAAGATGTGAGGGATTTATGTGGTAGATTATTAACCCAAGGGGATGAAGTAAGAACCAGATGGAAATAATAGTTTGAAAGCCTGATGAATGGGAATGGAGAGAGCAGAACCACTGTAAACACGATTGGTTTGGGGGGTTTGCAGAGAAGGAATGCAGTGCCAGGAAACGTGACACTTGTACAGGTGAAGAGTGCTGTGAAGTGGCTGAAAAATAGGAAAGCAGCTGGGGTTGATGGGGTGTATACAGAGATGATTAAGTGTAGTGGAGAGAGAGGACTGAAGTGCTTGTTGGAGGTTTGTAAGAAGGCATGGATGAGTAAAACTGTGCCAGCAGAGTGGAGAAAGGCTGTGATTGTACCCCTGTACAAAAATAAAGGTGAGCAAAGTGAGTGCAAGAATTATCGTGGCATAAGTTTATTGAGTGTGGTAGCGAAGGTATATGGACGAATTATTATAGAGAAAGTAAAAGAGATATCAGAAGTCCTAGTGGGTGATGAACAGGGTGGCTTTAGGAGTGGCAGTGGATGTGTGAATCAAATATTTGGAGCGAGACATAGTGGAGAAGGTTTGTGGGAAGGACTATAAGGTGTTTATGGTATTCGTGGATCTAGAAAAGCATATTACAAAGTGGACAGGGAAGGATTGTGGAAGGTTTTGCACATGTACCACGTAGATTGTAAGCAGCTAGGTGCCGTCAAGAGTTTTATGATGGGAGTAAAGCATATGTAAGGGTTAATGGGCATCTAAGTGAATGGTTCACGATCGGCGTGGGCGTTCAACAAGGTTGTGTGATGGCCCCATGGCTGTTCAATTTATATATATGGATGGGGTGATGAGAAGTCAAAACACGGGTAATGGAGCGGGGGATGGTGTTGGTAATGTATGGTGATAGATGGAATATCTCAAATTATATTTCTGTATGCTGATGATGCAGTACTATTTGCAAATACCGGACAAGAACTTGGTAGACTAGTGCAGCGTTTTGTTGATGTCTGTGAGCGTCGTGCCTTGGGAGTAAAATTAATGTAGAAGAGTAAAGCGATGGTTATTGAGAGAGAAAGTGACTCCCTATGCGATGTTACAGTGAATGGAGAGAGACTGGAATTGGTGAGAGAGTTCAAATACCTGGGTACAGTGATAGAAAAGTGATGGAAAATGTGCAAAAGAAGTGGAAAGTGGAGTGAAACGGAAGGAAAGTAGCTGGTGCAATGAAGACCTTGATAAGAAACAGAGGATTGAGTTTTGCAGCTGCACGAGGCTTTCATGAGGGAGTGTTAGTGCCAACATTAACATATGGATGTGAGACTATGGTATGTCATGAAAATGAAAAGTCACGAGTGAGAGCAGAGAAGATGGGACTGCTGAGGAATGAGTGTGGATTGCAGAGAATGGATAGGATACGAAATAATGTAATTCTTGAAAGATGTGGAGTGAGGAAGTCTGTGGACACCAGAATAGAAGAGAGTGTACCGAGATGGTTTGGTCATGTGGAGAGAATGAATAACAATAGAGTGGTGAAAAAGGTATATCTGAGAGAATTTGAAGGAGGGAGGAGGCGAGGTAGGCTAAAAAGAAGATGGAAGGATGTGGTGGATGAATGTGTGATGAAGAGAGGTTTGGAAATCGGTGAGGCTAGGGAACTGACAAGAGATCGAGCTGGCTGAACGAATATTGTGAGAAGAAGCGCATGATGAGGGATTTGGCACCCTATTTTAACGTAACATCGTCCGGATTGACTCTATCGGATACATTTATGTGAAGCTGCAGAACGTGGTGAATGTTTCTGGCGTATCAGATGCAGCCAGGGTTCCGGGGGCTTGAATAATGAGTGAAAGGAAGCGTGGCCTATTGGACTGGGCAAATTTGAGCTCTCTGGACATTGCTACTCCTCACCCTGCTCTAGGGTGGGAAAGGAAGTCCGGATGATGATGATGATGATGATGAATACCACCACTGTGTTACCAGTACAACTAACACCAGTGCTATTAATAACATTATGTTTAACACCAGTATCCTGTTAACACCAATAGTACTCTGTTATTAACAGGTCTTTTTTACAGCAAAAGAACTCGTTTTATACCGGTTTTATTAACACCACTGCTTTATTAACCCCATTACTGTTAATTTCATAATAATTAATACCACTGATTTACTAACAATAATACTGCTAATAACACATTAACACCACTACTTTACTAATATTAATACTACTAATTATACATGATTAACACCACTACTTTCCTAACACTAATACTGTTAATATCACATCATTAACAACACTACTTTACTGACACTAATACTGCTAATATCACATCATTAACATCACTACTGTTAATAACACAATTAACACAACTACTTTACTGACACTAATACTGTTAATATCACATCATTAACACCATTACTGTTAATAACACAATTAACACCACTACATCACTAACACCACCACTGTTAATAACACTTACATACTGTAATTAACACCACTTCAAAACTTACATAATTAACACCACTTCTTCAGTAACACCACTACTGTTAATAACACCTACATAATTGACACCCCCACTTTACTAACACCCATACTGTTAATAACAGTTATATAAATAACACCACTACTTCTATCCACAATCTGATCGAACCTCACTCTACTCCATAAATATCTCTCATCAGCAAGATACACCTGTGACTACTGATCAGCACTGTACGTTCACTCTCTCACTACACCTGTGACTATTACTCAACACTGTACTCTCTCTCTCTCTCTCTCTCTCTCTCTCTCTCTCTCTCTCTCTCTCTCGTACACAGGTAACAAAGTTCTCAGTGCAGTGGTGGTCAGTGGCTGGTTTTGGCACAGTGGTGGGCCTCACCTGTCTTGCAGGGATGTATGTACCCACAATCATTATATTCAGCACGACACCACACCACCGCCGTAATGTTGTGTGGTAGGGCAGAGAGGCAGGTGGTCTGTCCCAACACAGTGATCGAGTTGTCAGTCAGGTGTGATGCCCGTAGCCACCTTGTGCCCCCCTGCAGCAAAGTATGGTTCCCTCATATTAACATCATCCCTCCAGTCATGCAGCATTTGATACAGCAAAAGTTAATACCGTATATACCAACCACCAATGCCTTGTTCATATTAATTACCTGGTATGAAATAGACCTTCGTGAACATTACCACTGCCTATCATGAACCATAATTTTTTTTTTCTCTCTCTCTCTGTTTATATGTCTAGCCTATAATGGCATAGCTCTCTTTTGGTGTTATTATTATCGCCCGCCTGTAGAAGGCGGAGGGATAATGTTTTTGCCTGCCTCTGTGTGTGTGTGTGTGTGTGTGTGTGTGTGTGTGTGTGTGTGTTCCCATTACATCTCATGAACGGCAAGATTGATTGATTGATTGTAGTAGAAACTGGCGGCGCAACTGCTAAGGTCATATGCCGCCGGACAACAAGCTAAAACACATGGCAAATAAATTGTGCATAGTTAATAACTTTTTCTAGAAATAATACACTGAAAATAAAAGAATAGTTAAAAGAGAAAACAGTTTCTTATAAAAGTGGAAGGAGGCCCGCCTCCTGAAGAAAACCAAAAACATCAGTAAAAACGCTATGGGCTCCCCCAAGCATCGAGGAGAGACAGTAGGCACCATCTACCCCTGTATGTCTATGGAGGAATCTCTGACGCAGGTCCCCCAAACTTGGACACTCGACCAGCAAGTGACGGACAGTAAGGTGAACAAAGCAATCATCACAGTACAGTTGAGTCTCGCCACTCATCAGGAACCCATGTGTAAGCCGAGAGTGCCCAATGCGAAGCTTAGCAAGAGCTACCTCCAATCGCCGAGGCATGGAAGGGAGAACCCTTGGCACAACCACTCTCTGGAAGACCTCTTTCAGCTTATTATGAGCAACACCATCCCAGCGTCTCTGCCAACACACATGCATTCTGTCCCGCAAGTAAGGTGTTAGATCAGATGCAGGAAGTGGATATTCTGTTGGGGGCTGTTGAGTAGCCACAGCCTTGGCCAATGCATCCGCAGTCTCATTGCCCACCACACCAACATGTGCGGGAACCCAGCAAAAATCCACTCTCTTCCCCCGACGACGAATGAGGAACAGCCACTCCAAAATAGCTAAAATTAAGAGATGGGAAGAGTTAAAAGAGTCCAGGGCCAAAAGCGCCCCTTGAGAGTCGCTAAAAATAGTAAAATAATTGTCAGGATGAACAAACACCAACTTCAAGGCTAAAATGATCGCTGACAACTCTGCAGTAAAAACTGAGGCAACCAAAGGAAGACTACCTCCACGGCTAAAATTGGGAAATACCACTCCAAAACCAACACCTGATGCGGATTTAGAGCCATCAGTATACACAGGCACAGAACCACCATGACTAGAAGAATGTTCTAAAAATAACCTTAAAAGACACTGAGGAGCGACAAAATCCTTTGAACCTGCAATGGGCCTGCAGAAAGTTACCTTGGGCAATATCCAAGGCGCATCCCTCGGGATCCGAACAGGACTGACAAGTACTGCCGACAAACCAAACCCCTCCATTATATCCTGAACCCTATAGCCAAATGGACGAGGCATGCGAGGGTGTCTACTGTAACACAAAAGACAAGACTGTTTCGTCACACCCTCACAGACAAGTGAGTCTAGAAGGCGACGAATCCAGAGCCAGCACCGTACTGCAACAGACTGACGCAGTAGATCTAAGGGAGGCACACCAGCTTCCACCAATAAGCTGGGAATTGGAGAGGACCAAAAAGCCCCAGTTGCAAGGCGAAGACCAGTATGATAGACAGCATCTAGAGTTTTTAGTCTTGATTCTGTGGCAGAGGAATATACCTCACAGCCATATGACAGCTTAGAGGTTACAAATACCTGAAACAAATGCAAGAGTGTCCTTCGATCAGCACCCCAAGAGGTATGGGACAGAACCCTCAATAGATTGAGAGCCTTCATACATGATGTTTTAAGATTTGCCAAGTGTGAGACCCATGTCAAACGACAATCAAAAGTCAGGCCCAAGAATTTCGTCTCTGTCACACAACGGAGTCTCCTGCCACAAAGCTGGAGATCAGGGTCCAGGTATACCCCTCTCATCCTACAAAAGTGCATAGCCACAGTCTTTGAAGGGGAAAACTGAAAACCCTTGGAAGTGGCCCAGGCAGAAATCTTGTCCAAGGCAAGTTGCATCCGCCGCTCAATAGCAGACATGCGGGAGCCAGAAAACCATATAGCTAAGTCATCCACATAAAGGGATGAGGATACCCCAGCAGGCACAGTGTCAATGATACCATTAATGGCCACTGCAAACAGGGAAACACTTAAGACACTCCCCTGCAGGACACCTTCCTCCTGGCACAGTGGCGCAGAGAGGGTAGAACCCACACAGACCCGAAATACACGGTCAGTCAAGAAGTCTCCAAGCAACACAGGCAGGCGACCATGTAAACCAAAGGCATGAAGTTGTTGGAGGATGTCATGGAGCCAGGCAGTGTCATAAGCCTTCTCAAGGTCAAAAAACACAGCCACAAGATGTTGCTTGGAGGCAAAAGCTTCACAGATTGACGCCTCAAGCCTGATAAGGTTGTCTGAAGTGCACCGTAATTTACGGAAACCACTCTGCGATGGAGAGAGAAAGCAACCCTTCTCCAGAAACCACATAAGCCTGACAATGACCATCTTTTCGAACAGCTTGCACACACATGATGTTAAAGTGATAGGGCGATAGTTGGAGACTTGGGAATGGTCTTTACCAGGCTTGGGAAAGGGGAGGACAATACCCAACTTCCAACTCCTCGGAATAGAGCCCTCACTCCAAACCCTGTTAAAAAGGTCCAATAAAAACTGAAGTGAATCAGTCGGAAGATGACGCAGCATAGCATATGGAATATCGTCAGGCCCAGGAGCAGTGTCACAACACTCTGAAAGGGCAGCACGTAGCTCATGGAGGCTGAAATCTAAATTATACAGCTCTCTGCCACGAGAGCGAAAGTCAAGACCCAGCCTCTCCTGATTCCTACGAAAGGTGGCAAATGGCTGAGAAGGATCCTTTGTGGAGACAGCGTAAAACTGATCTGCAAAAACAGAGGCTACTGTATCTGGTGCAGACACAAGTTCTCCATGAAGATGCAACACCGGAGGGGAGAGGGGCGAGAACCTACCAGAAATCTTGCGCACCTTTTTCCACACCATTGACATTGAAGTTGAAGATGTAATTGTAGAAACATACGACCTCCACGAGTTACGGCGAGCATTCTTCATGACCCATCTATAGTGAGCACGTGCTTTGCGAAACTGTATTTTTAGAAAATCAACATTACGATTGGCAAAATACCCACGAGCAGCTGCTTTGTAAGTTCCCTTTGCTATGGAGCAGTCATCATTCCACCATGGCACAGGTCTCCGGGAAAAAACACCAGAAGTCCGTGGGATAGAATGAACCCCTGCTGAGAGAATGGTCTTAGTAAAATAACATTCGGCATCATCAATAGTTGAAAAATCAGTAACCCTGTTGGCATATACACATAGTTCCTTAAAGAGAGACCAATCAGCCCTCTCCAGACACCAGCATGGCAGACGGGCTACAGGAACAGAGCGAATAGGCTGGACCACTACAGGATAATGGTCACTACCATGTAGATCATCCAAAACCTCCCAAGAAAAATCAAGGGCACAGTTAGAGGAGGAGATGGTAAGGTCAATGACAGAGTATGTGCCAGTCTGAACATGAAAATGGGTTGGCCTTCCATCATTTAGGACAACCATATCTAAATCCCCAACCAAAGAGGCAAGAAGATCACCCCGGTGATTTGAAAGTGAGTCACCCCACAAAGGATGGCGGCCATTAAGGTCACCAAGGAGTAGGAAAGAGGGTGGAAGTTGGCTGATAAGGGTTTCTAGATCAGCACGTATAACAGGAACGGAAGGTGGAAGGTACAGACAACAGATGGTATAGCACCTCCCAACGTGCATCTGTACTGCTAGAACTTGAAAGGGCGACTGAATCTCAAAGGAAATAAAGGGGACATCAGAACGGCACAAAATTGCACATCCACCGCTGTGACCACCAGGAGGAGATGCATGGAAGGCCTTATACCCCCTAATGGAAGGGAACTGTCTGTCCCCCACCATTGTCTCCTGAAGACACACACATATTGGGTTCAGAGCAGAGAGTAATAACTGCAATTCCTCCCAATTTGCCATGGCACCTCTACAGTTCCACTAAAGACAGATTGGTACCGATTGGGCCATAGTGATTAGTATTTAATATTATGAACTTAGAAAGCTATGTAGCAACCTCGTTGGGAAGGGAGTGAAAGCCCTTCTTCCTAGGCGTGGAGCTCTGCCTCACCAACCGAGAAGGCAATGAAGATTTAGAGTTTCCATGGGTGGAAGTACCCTTACCCCGAGACATGTCCTGCCCATCGCCAGAATGAGTCCAAAGCACAGAGACCTTCTTGGAAGACCCACGTGCCCCTTCCGCACACCCATGTGAGGGTTCAGCTGGCACCTCGGGGCCAACCGAACCCCCCCCAACCAAATCATCCAAAGGTTGGCCACTGGGTGATGGATCAGAGGGAGCAAGTGACTGAGCTCTATGAGTATCTAAAGACCCAGGCCCCACCACACCTGAGGAAGAGGCAGGAACAGGAATCCTAGAAGGGCCATCATGAACACCCACAGACATAGACGCCACCACTGGCTGGGTTGTCGAGCGAAGAGCCCCCTCAGAATCCTCATGTGGTACAGAAGTTTGAACCTTAGAAGGAGGGGAGTCACCCAAAAACTGCTCACTCCTCACTCGTTTGAGGTTGAGAGATGCAACCTCCATCTCTGCACCAGAACTTAAAGCATTAGAAACTATAGTGCCACACTGTAAAGAAGAGTGAGCAACAGTAGCAGAGTGGGCAGATGGTACAGGAACAGCAGTCAGTATGGAAGTAGCAGCCGATACAGAAGTATGAGAGACGCTGCTTTTTTTGGATATGTCAGGACAAGGATGCACAGGAAGGACACAGGGAGTTTTGGATGTGTCAAAGCAAAGTGTAGCATCGACACGGGTGTTTGTCACAGGAGGAACCGGAGGAACTGGGATGGGGGAGGCACTCCCAGACCCTGGAAGAACCACCGCAGAGGGGACACCCCCAGAGACAGGAGGCACCTCCCTGGAGGAAGCACAGCTGCTTTCAGGCTGCACTCCCTCAGTGGAACCCCCTGGGCGAGAAGGCCGGGAAGTAGAACCCCGAGAATTTGATGGGGCATTGTATGATGGCAGGGGTAGCTTTATGGCGAGACAACGCAGCAGCAAAGGTAACCCCAGGGTAAATGAACCGCTCCCTTACCCTGGCCTTTGCCTCAGAAAAGGAAATTTTCTCCTTCGTTCGGACAGAAATGATCTCGTATTCATATTTGTATACTTTGCAATCCCTTGAGGAGGCTGCATGTGCTCCTCCACAGTTCAAACATTTAGAGGTTTGAGAACAATCATCTATACCATGAGAAATTCCACCATAATTTCCACAGACCTCAGGAAGGCCAGATGCTTCCCGCCTGGAAGAACGGCAGACATGACCAAATCTTTGACAATAATAGCATCTTCTAGGTCGGGGAACATAAGGTTTAACCTTTAGCTTCCACCATGCAGCAGTGATAACCTCCGGCAAGGTAAGACGGTCAAATGTCAAGATAAGAGTGGGCGTGGGGGTTAAAACCCCATCAACCTTCTTCATAATTCTCTGTACTCCTACAACACCCTGAGGAGAATCAGAATATGAGATCAAGTCACGAGAATACACAACCCCTCGGGACTGATTTAGGACCAAGTGACGAGAGGCAGATACAGGATAATCAGCGACCATAGTTAGGGACTGGATGCGTGAACTCTCCTCTTCATTCTTGGCCTCTAGCAATAGAGAACCATCACCCTGCAAAGAGACCTTGGGGGTAAATCCACATGCTGTAACTAGACCACTGTGAATCTTAAAACAGTTCAGGTTCCGGAAGGAAGTACCATCATCCGTTTTGAGGACTATATATTTTGTGTAGGAGTGTTTCACAAAGACACCAGGTAATAACTCAATGCAGGGAACATCTAAAGTTGCAGTTTTGGCAGACGACCCGGAGGGTACAGGGTCGTCGGCCAGAGAGTGACCACTTGATGCCAACTCGTGTGGCTGGTCACCGACCACACGAGTGGTTAAGGAAGTGTTCAATGTATCCATACACACTCTAGTAAATATGAATTGGCACCAGGAGCCAAGAAAAACCACCTACCAGGGAGTGAGGGGACCGAGCGCGGTCTGATGGGAGCAGGGTACCTCGTCCCCAGAGGGTGTCCCCAAAAGGACACCCCCAGCCCAGACACCCAACCAACCAACTCAGGACAGCACCGAGGCGATCCCTCTGGAGGGCAGCACCGTTGACCCTTACGGGTAAGCTATGTTTCGGGCAGCGCTTAGTCAGACCCCTCACCCACAACACAACCCTACCCGCATGGGAGACCCTGCCGGATGTTGTTACATCCACGGGCAGGCCTGTGGGATCACAGGGGCATGCAAGCCCCCCCACCACGACAAGGTGGCTGCCCACGGGGGGATGAACGGCAAGAGCTATCAACATGAAACCCTCAGGGAATCAAGATATGGCCAAAATCGAGGACGAGTTCGAAAATGGATAATCGGGGTCAAGGTCAAGGACACCAAAACGGCTGCAAAAGGTCAACTAGTTTTTGTTGCCTACATTTAGCACCATTATATCTCATGAACAGCTTGAGCTATCAACATGAAATCTTCAGGGTATCAAGATATGGCCTAAATCTTGGACTCGGCCAACAGCATTTTCTGGTGGGTGATTAGCATTCGGCTCTCGAATGGTTGTCTTTTTTTCTTATTATTTCAATTATTATTTTTATTATGATTATTATTAATATTATTATTACCACAGTTATGATAATAATAATGATAATAATAATAGTAATAATAATAATAATAATAATAATAATAATTATTATTATTATTATACTTATTGTTATTGTTAACAATAATAATAATAAATAATAATAATAATAATAATATTATTATCATTATTACCTGGGGGTAGGGGGGGTTTTCAAGAATACTACCCCAGTATCCCTGCTTGTGGTAAAAGGCGACTAAAAGGGTTGGCGGAGGGTTAGTGCCCCTCCCCAGAAAACAACTAACTAAAAAGACAAACAATAAGCCTCGGACAAGGACTGACCCAGAGATGATGACCAAGGACCGGACAAAGAACATGGTAACTGGAACATGGAATGTACGGGGAGCGAATGATGAGGTGATAGAGACAGAGACTGTCCAGGTGCTTGAGGGTGCGAAAGTTGATGTATGCGGAATAACTGAAACTAAATGGAGAGGTGAGAATGTGAGAGAATGGGAGTATGGATGGGGTATATGTGCAGGAGTAGGTGAGAATGAAAGGGCAAAAGAAGGAGTATGTATAGTTGTGAGTAAAAGATGGAAGAAGAGCATAAGAGAGTATGGATCAGTTAGGTCAAGGATTGTGTGGGTAAGATTGAAAGTTGGAATACAAATGTGGGCGATTGTGTGTGTGTATGCGCCAATGCAAGATTGTGCAAGCAGAGTGAGAGAAGAGTTCTGGACAAATGTGGAAGTGTGCATGGAAAAGTTTGGAAGGAATGAGAGAGTGTTTTTGATCGGTGATATGAATGGTAAAGTAGGGAATGTGAAGGTGGATGGAATAGTTGGTGAGTGGGGTGTGCCTGCTGAGATAGATGAGAATGGCAGTACGTTAGTGGACATTTGTGCTGGGAGGGGGTTGGTGATAGCCAATACACTCTTCAGGCACAAAATGATCCATAGGTATACATGGCGAGTGATGAGAAGGGTGGATGGTGAACTGAATGAAAGGAAGACAATGACTGATTTTGTGTGTGTGGATGAAAGGATGCGAAAATGTGTAATGGATGCAAGAGCTAATAGAGGTTGGGGGAGTGGACTTTCTGACCACTACTTGGTGGTGGCCAGAGTCAAGATCCAATTAAGATGGAGAAATAGAAGGGAAGGACGGGAAGAAGGAGTATTTGTAAGGAAAGTGGAAAGGTTACAAGAGGATGAGAAAAAGGCAGAGTATAAGAGAGAAGTGGAGGAACGATTGGGCAAATATGAATTGGAGCAGATGGGGAATGTGGAAGGTGTGCAGGATATTCACAGAAGAAATATGTGCAGCATGTAATGTGGTGTGTGGGATGAAGAGAAGAAGGAGGGGAGTGCAAGGAACAGTGTGGTGGAATGAAGAGGTGAGACAGGCTAAGGCACAAAAGAAGAAAGCATACAATGAATGGATGAGAAATAGGGGCGTGGAAGAAGTTGAGAGGCGGAAGAGAGAGTTATATGTAGAAAGAAAGAGGTGAAAAGATTAGTAAGAGAGAGTAAGGAGAGAGTGGATGAGGAATTTGGAAGGAACTTGAGTGTAAAGTTGAGGGACTGTAAGAAAATGTTCTGGAAAGAGGTGAAAAGAGTAAGACAGGGTGGAAGTGAAGTTAGCAGGGGAGTGAAAGATAAAAATGGTAGATTACTAGTGGAAAAGGGAGAAAAAGTGAGCAGATGGAGAAATGTTGAACATAGAGGATGGAGGTAATGCGAGTATAAGTGCCTGGGGAATGGCTGGAAGGAAAAGGGAGGTGAGAAGACAGGAAGAAATCAGTAGGATAGAAGTTGTGGAAGCAATAAAGAAAGTTAAACTGGGGAAAGCCCCAGGAATTGATGGAGTGTGTGGTGAAATGCTGAAGCATGGAGGAGAGATAGTAGTAGAATGGATGTGGAAAATGTGCAGATTGGCCTGGGAGGAAGGTAGAGTCCCGGAGGATTGGATGTCAGGTATAATTTTTCCCTTGTACAAAGGAAAAGGGGGAAAAAGAAGTATGTGGCAATCATAGGGGCATTTGTCTTCTTAGTATAATAGGAAAGTGTAAGGTAGGATACTTATTGACTGAGTTAGAGAAAGAACAGAGGAATTAGTTGGAGAAGAACAGGGAGGCTTTAGGAAGGGAAGAGGTTGTGTAGATCAGATATTCATTCTTAGGTCTTTGGTGGAAAAGTTTCTAGAGAAGGGAAGGAAGTTGTAAGCGGCTTTCATAGATTTGGAGAAAGCAGATGACAGTGAGGATAGACAAGGATTGTGGAAAGTATTAAGAATATATGGAGTAGATGGGAAGTTGTTGAATGCTGTGAAGAGTATGTATGATGGCGCTAAGGCTGCAGTGGGTGTGGATGGTGAACTGAGTGAAATTTTCTCTTTGAAGGTTGGGTTGAAACAGGGATGTGTCATGTCTCCATGGTTGTTCAATCTGTACATGGATGGGGTAATAAAAGAGGTACTAGGTAGGGTAGTGGATGTAGGGTAGTGGATGTTGGAGTGACCCTGGTGAGAGAGGGTAGTGCTTGGAAACTCCCTGTACTGTTGTTTGGAGATGATACTGTGTTGTTGAGTGAAGACGAAGGAGAGCTGCAAGGCTTGGTGGATGAGTTTGAGGGAGTGTGTAAGAAACGGAATCTAAAGGTGAATGTAGGGAATAGTAAAGTGATGGTCTTTGAGAGAGGTGAAGTCAGTGAATGTAATGCGAGGTTGGATCGTGAGGATTTGGAAAATGTGAGTACATTTAAGTACTTGGGTAGTGTGATGAGTAAGGATGGAAGTTTGGAGGGTGACGTGCTTGAAAGGGTACAGCAGGGAAGAAAGGTTGCTGGTTCCTTGAAAGCAGTGATAAGAAACAGGGAAGTGAACATGGAAGTGAAAAAGTTACTACATGACAGTATTGTTATACCAACTCAAACGTATGGAAGTGAAGCTTGGACGTTGCTGGAAGGACACAAGTCAAGAGTGAGAGCAGTGGAAATGAGTTATTTAAGAGGAGCCTGTGGAGTCACGTGGAGAGACAGGCTGACAAATTAGGATACTGTATAAAGGAGCGTTGTGGTGTGGATGTGGATGTGATAGGAAGCGTTAGGAGGAATACACTAAAGTGGTTTGGCCATGTGGAGAGGATGGAGGGTGAAAGACTGACGAAGAGAGTGTATGTGAGTGAGGTGGAGGGGGGAAGAGGGAGGGATAGGGTGGATAGGTATATGGGAGAGGGGTGTGTGAGTTGGGAGCGGGGCAGTGAAATGGCGGGGGACAGGGCGTCGTGGAGGCGATTTGTTTGTGGCCACCCCGTACGGGATTGAGGCGTCTGGCAATAGATAGATAGATAGATAGATTATTATTATCATTATTATTATTATTTATATTATTTATATTATTATTATTATTATTTATATTATTATTATTATTATATTATTATTATTATTATTATTATTAACTGTATTACTGCTGCTGTTACTACTACTACTACTACTACTACTACTACTACTACTACCACCACAACTACTATTTCTATAGGTTATTCCATCTGCTGTGAGAAGAGACAAGCCTCACGTTTATAAAAGCTTTGAAGAAAGTCCATAAGGGGCTGGGCTTACCTACCAAATAGGTGTTATGAAAATTGCATTATCTTCCCCTTTGATACAATGAACGTAAAAATTGCCAGCTCAGTGCTACAGCCACTAGATACCACTTGTGTATGATTCTTTGTCTGTCTGTCTGTCTGTCTGTCTCATTACAATTGACCTGTAGTTTGATAGAGAGTGGTATAGTTAGGTGTTCGATGGATGTCTTAACAGGTGTGGCCTGATGTTCCCTGTGACACGACATATACACGGCATCATCATTATCTTAGTCCGCATTGTACTGTATCTGTGCCTCTGCCACTGGGTGGTTCCTACTTGATGTGTAGAACACCAGGTCAAGTACCCACGGCCTACCATACCTGGGTGGTTGGAAGTGAATCTCAGGCTCCAGTACGTCTTCCCCAGCCTGGGTGCTGCTAAGAAGTGCCACTGGGTGCATGGCTGTGTTTGGTACGTTGTCACTTCCACATTCTGCAGGGTAGGAAGTCAGGAATAAGGGAAAGTTAGGCCATGACAGGGTTAGGGTAGGTTTTGAGGAGGTTTAGGCAAGGCATGGAAGGGTTAGGGGTAGAATGAAGGTGGTTGGGTTAAGGGTGGGGTTAGGGGAATGGCTAGGTAAGGCAGAGTTATAAGTTGGATATGACACGGTTAAAGGGTGAGTTGGGGTAAGGAATGGTACTGTAGGGTTAGGGAAAAGGCACAGTTAGGAGCAGGGCTGGGCGGGTGTGCACTGGATTAGTGGCAGATGAAGGCAGACCCAGGGGCACAGGAAAGTTGAGTTTGGAGCACGGGAGGGTATAATGTAAGGAAAGGAAAAGCAGAGTTTAAGGTAGGGGAAGATTGAGATTGGGGCAGGGGAAGGAAGAGTTTGGGGCAAGGGAAGGCGGGGTGTGGTGCAGGGGATGGAGTTTGGGGCAGGGAAAGGCAGAGTTTGTGGCAGAGGAATGTGGAATTTGGGGCAGGGGAAGGTGGAGTTCGGGGCAGGGGAAGGTGGAGTTCGGGGCAGGGGAAAGCAGAGTTTTGGGCAAGGGAAGGCGGAATCTGGGGCAGGGGAAGTTTAGGAAAGGAGAAGGTGGAGACTGGGGCAAGGGAAGGCGGAGCCTGGGGCAGGGGAAGCCGGAGTCTGGGGGAGGCGAAGGGGGAGTTTGGGGCAGGGGAAGGCAGAATTTGGGGCACTGGAAGGAGTTTGGGGCAGAGGAAGACAGAAGTTGGGGTAGGGGAAGGAGTTTGGGACAGGGGAAGGAGTTTGGGACAGGGGAAGGCAGAGTCTGGGGCCAGGTAAGGCAAAGTTTGGGGGAGGGAAAGGATTTTGGGTCAGGGAAAGGAGTTGGAGACAGGGAAAGGAGTTTGGGGCAGGGGAAGGCGGAGAATGGGGCAGGGGAAGGAGTTTGGGGCAGATATGGCAGAGTTTGGGGCTTGTAAAGACTAAATATCACTACAAAAAAGGAAGCACAGTGGTGTGTACAAGACTGGCTGAGTCGTGGGCAAGAGAAGGCTGGGCTATTATGAAGGAAGAACAAGCTAATTAGGAGAGGGTCAAGGTTAGCGTAAGGGGACGGAAGGTTAGATGCGAGGAAGGGTTGAGTCAGAGGCATGTAAGGACTGCATCAGGTGAGGGGAGAGGGCTGCCGCAGGGGTTAGATGAGGCCTCTGAAAGCATGGAAGGGAAAGAAAGAGTTGGGTTAGTGCATGTGGAGGAGGGAACAGTGCGGGTATGATAACAAGGGGGGACTGAAGTTAAAAAGCAAGGGGTGAGTTAAAAGTTTTATCAGCAATTGGAGGGAGGTGAGGAGGGGGATAGAAGTAGGGAAGGGGTAGATGGCTAGGGATAGCGGTAGGAGGGGAAGAGGTTGGTGTGAAAGAAAGGGCTTAGTAGAAAGAGAGAAGAAATCTGGATAGAGGGACGTGGCAGGAGACTGTGATGTTAGGAATACAGGAAGCAAGAGGGTCAGAGCAGGTGAAAGGGTAAGGTGAGAAGGTTAGAAGTTGAGGGGAAGGAAATGTTGGAAGTGGACGAGAGAAGGGGGGTTAAAAGTAGAAGGGAGGAGAAGGTAAGAAATAGAAGGGAGAGGCTTTTGAGGAGACAGGGGCAATTAGGAAGACAGGGAAAGCTTTGTTAGCAGCAGGAGAAGGATGGATGTTACTGTAGATGTTGGCGTAAGAATGATTTTAGAAGTAAGGTGTGGGAGAAGCTTATTTCACTTATGAAGAATGAAGGCAGGAAGAAATTGTGTTTTTAAGTTACATTTGGTTACGGAGAATGACGGAAGGAATGGCGTGTTTATGTTAAATATTAGTGCACAAGGAACCGAAATTTGAAAAAGTATTATGGCACAACACAATTTAAAAGTCCTTGACTGTGCAGGTAAAAATGTTATTCATGAAAGTGATACACCTATACACATATTCAGTGCAACTACTACAGTATGTGAAGAACCATTCTCAAGTGTGCTTCTTGATCTATGGCATTTTATGGCAGAGAGAGAGAGAGAGAGAGAGAGAGAGAGAGAGAGAGAGAGAGAGAGAGAGAGAGAGAGAGAGAGAGAGAGAGAGAGAGAGAGAGAGAGAGAGAAAGCTCTTATGAAATGCTATCACTAATATGAGAGAGAGAGAGAGGGAGAGAGAGAGAGAGAAAGAGACAGACAGACAGACAGACAGACAGAGAAGGGGGCGACTGGTGGCTTCGTGTGTCAATTTCTGACCTGAGTACAGTCTGTATGCTTAGTATACAGCACAGTCCCTGGGGGTGGTGTTGTAGGGAGTGGTGAGGTATGTGGTATTACTCACGTGTCGTGCAGTACGTCATGGACCCACAGGAATCAGCAGACAGACATGTTACCACCAGTAGCTTGTCGGGGAACTCCAAGGAAAGGCTTGGGCACTTCCCTGGTTCCGTCTCGGTGATCTTGTCCCCGTTGGTCACACTGATCTTCATCTGTTCTCGTTCCAACTACAACAGGAACAAATTATAATGTACAGTATTAGTGGCATTTGACCCCATTAATCCGGTGAAGTACTTGGCGTATTTTCTTGCAACCTTCACCAGATTTCATTTAGTATGGGGGGAAAGCCTATGGGGGGATAGCCTTTTCCACCTTGGGGGATTTAGTCCATCCTTCATTAAACTCTTCAGTATAAGGTACTTATCCCGAGTTCAGTACGATGGTCTGAAGGCAGAAGGAAGAAAATACAGGGCTTCATCATGGGACTGAAGGGATTAAACAACTGTGAGACATCGCTGGATAATGTAGCAACATCTTAGTATCTCACACTCGAGTGCTGAACTTTAAGTCAGAATTATCATATTTATACAACTGTTAACTGCACACACACACACACACACACACACACACACACACACACACACACACACACACACACACACACACACACACACACGAGTGCCTTCGTTAGTAATGATCTGCTAGACTTTATGTCTGAACAATTACATTTATACCAGTGTTAATTATCGTGTTACACACACACACACACACACACACACACACACACACACACACACACACACACGCTGGCTCAGTGGTAGCGTTCTCGCTTGCCATCTGGTAGACGGGAGTTCGCGCCTAGCTCAGGGTGCGAAAAGTTTCACTGACGAAGTGGGTGGTTACTGTCCCCCTTGAGCAAGGGGACGGGTGTGTGAAGGTCACAGCCTTGCCCTTAGATCGGACTATGTGAGCTCTCATCTCCCTTCCGGGAGGGTAAAAGCTGACGATCACGACCATCAAGTGATCCTGACCGACCAGGTGAATTACAGCCACCGATGAACCCACAACACCACAACTGACATGAATTTTGATCCTGCGTGTCACCGCCTGTGTGCTCTTATCAGGCTCGGTAGGGTTGCTGGCGGTTTCAGGGGTGGTGTTGGTTGTAGGTTTGGTGTTGGTTACAGGGCTGGTGGTGGTTGCAGGGTTGGTGGTGGTTGCACGGTTGGTGTTGGTTGCAGAGGTGGTGGGGGCCGTGCTGATGATGAGAGTCAGCGTTGAGTTTTCTCCACTCTTATCAAAACACAGAAACGCTGCAGCGTCCACGTCAGCAGACACGTCTGCACTCAAGGCTACAATAAGAAGAGCCTTGCGTGATCTATTTGATAAAGTGCTGACTTCGAATATTAGAAAAGAGGTGGCATTTGTTTCAGACTGGTGAAGCTCAAACTCGGCTTCAAGCATCTCCTCCTTGTCTTTCTTCCTGAGTGCCAGTGGGTGAAGGGTGGGAAGTGTTGGCACCGTGACTTTGTGGCATTCTGAAAGGAAGACCAGGAAAATCGATAAGTGTGGACTCTTCCTTAATAACTTGCCAGAGGCATTTTCCTTGGCTAAAGAAAATATGTGGTGTTAGTTAAAATAACCAATTAGATGCACCAGCAGCAGTGAAAGGCTGGCTACGGACAGTTATTTTAGCCTTTGATTTTACGATGTCACTGGGATCGATAAAAATGAGTGGTGTTATGCAGAATAAAACAGCTAAATCCACCAACCCAAGTGAGGGTGTGTATAACGACTGATAATCCAGTTATATATCTATTTATGGTGTCTCTACAGACGACCCGTTAACTCAACGTACCTGTAGATAGTGTCGTGCCTTAGTTATTTATTATTTGATTATTCATTTTTCGTTACTACTTTCAGGTTTTTCAAACTGGTAGCATAAAGATAAAGTATTACTGAATATAACTCTTCTTTTCAGTCTTTCTATAAAATTTCCATGTCAGTTTTTCCATGCTGCATGGTAGTTTTTCACATTATTTCCTGCAGTTAACTGGAGGGTTTGGAGGAGGGGGGTAGCCTTTTTGCTTTACTATCCTTATCCTTCAGCATGTAGAGTTGGATCTCCTAGGCACAGTCTACCCTGTAATAAGCAGCCTCGGAAAGATCATAAGGTCTGTCGCTGTTTGCTTTCCTTTGTACATCCCTTACCACACCGACACACCACTACCCTAACGTCATCTCACCCAGTCTATCACACCTCCCTTTTACCCTTTCCCCTTAAACCCACTTTACCACTCTTCCCTCTCACCCTACCCTTCCAACCCAGGCCCCTCAGTCTTCCTCTCACCACCTGGCTTCCTCTCCCTCCTATCTCCATCCCTCCTCACCTCATCCTGCATTCCCTTACCCCTCTCACTTCTCCCTCCGTCTCCATCTCCTTCTCATAGTTCATTCCAGTAGCCTCTCTGTATACCCTCTTTTAAACTTCCTTCCCCTGTCTTCTCCTTTCCCTTCACTTTTCCTTCTCTTACTCTCCCTTCCATTGCCCCCCCTCCCCCGATTCCCATTCTCTCTTCCACTCGTCATACCCTAATGCCCTTTAATTCCCTCCTCCTTGTCACCCAAGGGTGTAGGAACAACATTCTCCTCCTCCCTTACCCTCCCGTTCCTCCCTTCCTTCCTCACCCTCCCTTTCCTTACCTTTCCCCTCAGTTCTCAACACTTTCTTTGCATCCGTATTTAAAATTGAAAATATAGAGTCCATTCACACAGCTTTCTGTTACCTTAGAAGATGGCAACATAATTTGCTACATTACTGTTTGCGAGAATGATGTACGACTTGCCATCGGTTAAACTTAAAGTAAAACACCGGGGCCAGATGGAATATCTCCGAGCATTCTAAATGAAGCACTGGATGTAATATCAAGGCCTTTAGCCGATGTATTCAATAAATCCCTAAGAAACAGTAAGGTGCCTCGTGCATGGAAACTAGCAAATGTAACCCGGATATTAAAAAAAAAAAAAAAAAAAAAGGCAGCAAATCGCAGCCGGGAAATCATCGACCAATAAGTTTAACTTCAGTGGTGTACAGGTTGTTGGAAACTATTGTCAGAGATATATTTGTTAAGCACTTACAAATAAAAAATATCATCAAAGATTCACGATATGGTTTTCGAAATAACCGCCCTTGCCTCACGAATCTCTTGGATTTCTTCTATGATATGTTCAGTATATATGATGAGACCAGATCTGTTGATATTGTGTATCTTGATTTTCAAAAAGCATTTGATAAAGTTCCCGATACAAGATTACTTCAGAAATTGAATGTACTATTGCGGCCAGGAGTTCTTAGCCACCCTCATCCAGCCAACCCGTGTATGTGGCAGAATCGCATTCACGAGCACAGAAGTTGCCTTCGATGCATTTCTGTCGAAAAATATCCCTTCAGCTTTGGGCTTGTACTAATGGATAAAGCAATAGTAATATTTACTTTGAAGGTTTGACTCTGATAATACGAATATATACTATTTATTTAATAACTTGTTTCTCGTATAGAGCAAGCAAGTGACAAATATGTATATTTGGTTCCACTCCACGCATTCCTGTAGGTCTGAACCAGCGAACACAGTGAACAAGTTCGAAGCATTCATTTGTTACCAGGAGAGAGAGAGAGAGAGAGAGAGAGAGAGAGAGAGAGAGAGAGAGAGAGAGAGAGAGAGAGAGAGAGAGAGAGAGAGAGAGAGAGCGTGTATGGTAGGAGCCTGTGAATTTTGGAATAATGAGGTGGAGGCAGACTGGCGCAGGGAAATGCAAGGGATGAGAAACCCTGGATTCGTGTGATCCATTGGAAACAGGCCACAGTGTGAATATTTCTTCCATCAGTGACTAGAACTTGCCTTGTTTTGTGATATATATATTTTTCTTTTTAGGATTGCTTTCGTTTGAATAATGAATTAGGAGATAAAGCATGTTGATTTAACAAAAAGCTGTTCTTAAGTAATTTGCCTCTCTGTCCAGAGAGAGATATCCAGTTAATGAGAAAAATGCTCATGAGTTTGCCAAAAAATCTCCAGGTGCCAACCACCAGAGAGAGAAAAAAAAATGCGAACATAAGGCATTTAACAGAAGTTACGCGGCCTGCCAAATTATTTGACAAAGTCAACTGGCGTTACCCAGAATAAAACCCATCTTTCATTTTGTCCGAGGAGACGTTATCCTGGGATAAATAAATTCCTTCGTCATTAGCCAAAGGCAAAATTCCCTGTTTAGCTCGAACACCTAATTTACTCATATCGCATAAAATCATGTGTATGTAGCCGGAATGAAGCCCCTTATCTACGGCCTGACAAACTCCCTTTAAAGATATGTCAGGACAAGGATGCACAGGAAGGACACAGGGAGTTTTGGATGTGTCAAAGCAAAGTGTAGCATCGACACGGGTGTTTGTCACAGGAGGAACCGGAGGAACTGGGATGGGGGAGGCACTCCCAGACCCTGGAAGAACCACCGCAGAGGGGACACCCCCAGAGACAGGAGGCACCTCCCTGGAGGAAGCACAGCTGCTTTCAGGCTGCACTCCCTCAGTGGAACCCCCTGGGCGAGAAGGCCGGGAAGTAGAACCCCGAGAATTTGATGGGGCATTGTATGATGGCAGGGGTAGCTTTATGGCGAGACAACGCAGCAGCAAAGGTAACCCCAGGGTAAATGAACCGCTCCCTTACCCTGGCCTTTGCCTCAGAAAAGGAAATTTTCTCCTTCGTTCGGACAGAAATGATCTCGTATTCATATTTGTATACTTTGCAATCCCTTGAGGAGGCTGCATGTGCTCCTCCACAGTTCAAACATTTAGAGGTTTGAGAACAATCATCTATACCATGAGAAATTCCACCATAATTTCCACAGACCTCAGGAAGGCCAGATGCTTCCCGCCTGGAAGAACGGCGGACATGACCAAATCTTTGACAATAATAGCATCTTCTAGGTCGGGGAACATAAGGTTTAACCTTTAGCTTCCACCATGCAGCAGTGATAACCTCCGGCAAGGTAAGACGGTCAAATGTCAAGATAAGAGTGGGCGTGGGGGTTAAAACCCCATCAACCTTCTTCATAATTCTCTGTACTCCTACAACACCCTGAGGAGAATCAGAATATGAGATCAAGTCACGAGAATACACAACCCCTCGGGACTGATTTAGGACCAAGTGACGAGAGGCAGATACAGGATAATCAGCGACCATAGTTAGGGACTGGATGCGTGAACTCTCCTCTTCATTCTTGGCCTCTAGCAATAGAGAACCATCACCCTGCAAAGAGACCTTGGGGGTAAATCCACATGCTGTAACTAGACCACTGTGAATCTTAAAACAGTTCAGGTTCCGGAAGGAAGTACCATCATCCGTTTTGAGGACTATATATTTTGTGTAGGAGTGTTTCACAAAGACACCAGGTAATAACTCAATGCAGGGAACATCTAAAGTTGCAGTTTTGGCAGACGACCCGGAGGGTACAGGGTCGTCGGCCAGAGAGTGACCACTTGATGCCAACTCGTGTGGCTGGTCACCGACCACACGAGTGGTTAAGGAAGTGTTCAATGTATCCATACACACTCTAGTAAATATGAATTGGCACCAGGAGCCAAGAAAAACCACCTACCAGGGAGTGAGGGGACCGAGCGCGGTCTGATGGGAGCAGGGTACCTCGTCCCCAGAGGGTGTCCCCAAAAGGACACCCCCAGCCCAGACACCCAACCAACCAACTCAGGACAGCACCGAGGCGATCCCTCTGGAGGGCAGCACCGTTGACCCTTACGGGTAAGCTATGTTTCGGGCAGCGCTTAGTCAGACCCCTCACCCACAACACAACCCTACCCGCATGGGAGACCCTGCCGGATGTTGTTACATCCACGGGCAGGCCTGTGGGATCACAGGGGCATGCAAGCCCCCCCACCACGACAAGGTGGCTGCCCACGGGGGGGATGAAAGGCAAGAGCTATCAACATGAAACCCTCAGGGAATCAAGATATGGCCAAAATCGAGGACGAGTTCGAAAATGGATAATCGGGGTCAAGGTCAAGGACACCAAAACGGCTGCAAAAGGTCAACTAGTTTTTGTTGCCTACATTTAGCACCATTATATCTCATGAACAGCTTGAGCTATCAACATGAAATCTTCAGGGTATCAAGATATGGCCTAAATCTTGGACTCGGCCAACAGCATTTTCTGGTGGGTGATTAGCATTCGGCTCTCGAATGGTTGTCTTTTTTTCTTATTATTTCAATTATTATTTTTATTATGATTATTATTAATATTATTATTACCACAGTTATGATAATAATAATGATAATAATAATAGTAATAATAATAATAATAATAATAATAATAATTATTATTATTATTATACTTATTGTTATTGTTAACAATAATAATAATAAATAATAATAATAATAATAATATTATTATCATTATTACCTGGGGGTAGGGGGGGTTTTCAAGAATACTCCCCCAGTATCCCTGCTTGTGGTAAAAGGCGACTAAAAGGGTTGGCGGAGGGTTAGTGCCCCTCCCCGGAAAACAACTAACTAAAAAGACAAACAATAAGCCTCGGACAAGGACTGACCCAGAGATGATGACCAAGGACCGGACAAAGAACATGGTAATTGGAACATGGAATGTAAGGGGAGCGAATGATGAGGTGATAGAGATAGAGACTGTCCAGGTGCTTGAGGGTGCGAAAGTTGATGTATGCGGAATAACTGAAACTAAATGGAGAGGTGAGAATGTGAGAGAATGGGAGTATGGATGGGGTATATGTGCAGGAGTAGGAGAGAATGAAAGGGCAAAAGAAGGAGTATGTATAGTTGTGAGTAAAAGATGGAAGAAGAGCATAAGAGAGTATGGATCAGTTAGGTCAAGGATTGTGTGGGTAAGATTGAAAGTTGGAATACAAATGTGGGCGATTGTGTGTGTGTATGCGCCAATGCAAGACTGTGCAAGCAGAGTGAGAGAAGAGTTCTGGACAAATGTGGAAGTGTGCATGGAAAAGTTTGGAAGGAATGAGAGAGTGTTTTTGATCGGTGATATGAATGGTAAAGTAGGGAATGTGAAGGTGGATGGAATAGTTGGTGAGTGGGGTGTGCCTGCTGAGATAGATGAGAATGGCAGTACGTTAGTGGACATTTGTGCTGGGAGGGGGTTGGTGATAGCCAATACACTCTTCAGGCACAAAATGATCCATAGGTATACATGGCGAGTGATGAGAAGGGTGGATGGTGAACTGAATGAAAGGAAGACAATGACTGATTTTGTGTGTGTGGATGAAAGGATGCGAAAATGTGTAATGGATGCAAGAGCTAATAGAGGTTGGGGAGTGGACTTTCTGACCACTACTTGGTGGTGGCCAGAGTCAAGATCCAATTAAGATGGAGAAATAGAAGGGAAGGACGGGAAGAAGGAGTATTTGTAAGGAAAGTGGAAAGGTTACAAGAGGATGAGAAAAAGGCAGAGTATAAGAGAGAAGTGGAGGAACGATTGGGCAAATATGAATTGGAGCAGATGGGGAATGTGGAAGGTGTGCAGGATATTCACAGAAGAAATATGTGCAGCATGTAATGTGGTGTGTGGGATGAAGAGAAGAAGGAGGGAGTGCAAGGAACAGTGTGGTGGAATGAAGAGGTGAGACAGGCTAAGGCACAAAAGAAGAAAGCATACAATGAATGGATGAGAAATAGGGGCGTGGAAGAAGTTGAGAGGCGGAAGAGAGAGTTATATGTAGAAAGAAAGAGGTGAAAAGATTAGTAAGAGAGAGTAAGGAGAGAGTGGATGAGGAATTTGGAAGGAACTTGAGTGTAAAGTTGAGGGACTGTAAGAAAATGTTCTGGAAAGAGGTGAAAAGAGTAAGACAGGGTGGAAGTGAAGTTAGCAGGGGAGTGAAAGATAAAAATGGTAGATTACTAGTGGAAAAGGGAGAAAAAGTGAGCAGATGGAGAAATGTTGAACATAGAGGATGGAGGTAATGCGAGTATAAGTGCCTGGGGAATGGCTGGAAGGAAAAGGGAGGTGAGAAGACAGGAAGAAATCAGTAGGATAGAAGTTGTGGAAGCAATAAAGAAAGTTAAACTGGGGAAAGCCCCAGGAATTGATGGAGTGTGTGGTGAAATGCTGAAGCATGGAGGAGAGATAGTAGTAGAATGGATGTGGAAAATGTGCAGATTGGCCTGGGAGGAAGGTAGAGTCCCGGAGGATTGGATGTCAGGTATAATTTTTCCCTTGTACAAAGGAAAAGGGGGAAAAAGAAGTATGTGGCAATCATAGGGGCATTTGTCTTCTTAGTATAATAGGAAAGTGTAAGGTAGGATACTTATTGACTGAGTTAGAGAAAGAACAGAGGAATTAGTTGGAGAAGAACAGGGAGGCTTTAGGAAGGGAAGAGGTTGTGTAGATCAGATATTCATTCTTAGGTCTTTGGTGGAAAAGTTTCTAGAGAAGGGAAGGAAGTGGTAAGCGGCTTTCATGGATTTGGAGAAAGCAGATGACAGTGAGGATAGACAAGGATTGTGGAAAGTATTAAGAATATATGGAGTAGATGGGAAGTTGTTGAATGCTGTGAAGAGTATGTATGATGGCGCTAAGGCTGCAGTGGGTGTGGATGGTGAACTGAGTGAAATTTTCTCTTTGAAGGTTGGGTTGAAACAGGGATGTGTCATGTCTCCATGGTTGTTCAATCTGTACATGGATGGGGTAATAAAAGAGGTACTAGGTAGGGTAGTGGATGTAGGGTAGTGGATGTTGGAGTGACCCTGGTGAGAGAGGGTAGTGCTTGGAAACTCCCTGTACTGTTGTTTGGAGATGATACTGTGTTGTTGAGTGAAGACGAAGGAGAGCTGCAAGGCTTGGTGGATGAGTTTGAGGGAGTGTGTAAGAAACGGAATCTAAAGGTGAATGTAGGGAATAGTAAAGTGATGGTCTTTGAGAGAGGTGAAGTCAGTGAATGTAATGCGAGGTTGGATCGTGAGGATTTGGAAAATGTGAGTACATTTAAGTACTTGGGTAGTGTGATGAGTAAGGATGGAAGTTTGGAGGGTGACGTGCTTGAAAGGGTACAGCAGGGAAGAAAGGTTGCTGGTTCCTTGAAAGCAGTGATAAGAAACAGGGAAGTGAACATGGAAGTGAAAAAGTTACTACATGACAGTATTGTTATACCAACTCAAACGTATGGAAGTGAAGCTTGGACGTTGCTGGAAGGACACAAGTCAAGAGTGAGAGCAGTGGAAATGAGTTATTTAAGAGGAGCCTGTGGAGTCACGTGGAGAGACAGGCTGACAAATTAGGATACTGTATAAAGGAGCGTTGTGGTGTGGATGTGGATGTGATAGGAAGCGTTAGGAGGAATACACTGAAGTGGTTTGGCCATGTGGAGAGGATGGAGGGTGAAAGACTGACGAAGAGAGTGTATGTGAGTGAGGTGGAGGGGGAAAGAGGGAGGGATGGGGTGGATAGGTATATGGGAGAGGGATGTGTGAGTTGGGAGCGGGGCAGTGAAATGGCGGGGGACAGGGCGTCGTGGAGGCGATTTGTTTGTGGCCACCCCGTACGGGATTGAGGCGTCTGGCAATAGATAGATAGATAGATAGATTATTATTATCATTATTATTATTATTTATATTATTTATATTATTATTATTATTATTATTATTATTTATATTATTATTATTATTATTATTATTAACTGTATTACTGCTGCTGTTACTAGTACTAGTACTACTACTACTACTACTACTACTACTACTACTACCACCACAACTACTATTTCTATAGGTTATTCCATCTGCTGTGAGAAGAGACAAGCCTCACGTTTATAAAAGCTTTGAAGAAAGTCCATAAGGGGCTGGGCTTACCTACCAAATAGGTGTTATGAAAATTGCATTACCTTCCCCTTTGATACAATGAACGTAAAAATTGCCAGCTCAGTGCTACAGCCACTAGATACCACTTGTGTATGATTCTTTGTCTGTCTGTCTGTCTGTCTGTCTCATTACAATTGACCTGTAGTTTGATAGAGAGTGGTATAGTTAGGTGTTCGATGGATGTCTTAACAGGTGTGGCCTGATGTTCCCTGTGACACGACATATACACGGCATCATCATTATCTTAGTCCGCATTGTACTGTATCTGTGCCTCTGCCACTGGGTGGTTCCTACTTGATGTGTAGAACACCAGGTCAAGTACCCACGGCCTACCATACCTGGGTGGTTGGAAGTGAATCTCAGGCTCCAGTACGTCTTCCCCAGCCTGGGTGCTGCTAAGAAGTGCCACTGGGTGCATGGCTGTGTTTGGTACGTTGTCACTTCCACATTCTGCAGGGTAGGAAGTCAGGAATAAGGGAAAGTTAGGCCATGACAGGGTTAGGGTAGGTTTTGAGAAGGTTTAGGCAAGGCATGGAAGGGTTAGGGGTAGAATGAAGGTGGTTGGGTTAAGGGTGGGGTTAGGGGAATGGCTAGGTAAGGCAGAGTTATAAGTTGGATATGACAAGGTTAAAGGGTGGGTTGGGGTAAGGAATGGTACTGTAGGGTTAGGGAAAAGGCACAGTTAGGAGCAGGGCTGGGCGGGTGTGCACTGGATTAGTGGCAGATGAAGGCAGACCCAGGGGCACAGGAAAGTTGAGTTTGGAGCACGGGAGGGTATAATGTAAGGAAAGGAAAAGCAGAGTTTAAGGTAGGGGAAGATTGAGATTGGGGCAGGGGAAGGAAGAGTTTGGGGCAAGGGAAGGCGGGGTGTGGTGCAGGGGATGGAGTTTGGGGCAGGGAAAGGCGGAGTTTGTGGCAGAGGAATGTGGAATTTGGGGCAAGGGATGGAGGAATTTGGGGCAGGGGAAGGTGGAGTTCGGGGCAGGGGAAAGCAGAGTTTTGGGCAAGGGAAGGCGGAATCTGGGGCAGGGGAAGTTTAGGAAAGGAGAAGGTGGAGACTGGGGCAAGGGAAGGCGGAGCCTGGGGCAGGGGAAGCCGGAGTCTGGGGGAGGCGAAGGGGAGTTTGGGGCTGGGGAAGGCAGAATTTGGGGCACTGGAAGGAGTTTGGGGCAGAGGAAGACAGAAGTTGGGGTAGGGGAAGGAGTTTGGGACAGGGGAAGGAGTTTGGGACAGGGGAAGGCAGAGTCTGGGGCAAGGTAAGGCAAAGTTTGGGGGAGGGAAAGGATTTTGGGTCAGGGAAAGGAGTTGGAGACAGGGAAAGGAGTTTGGGGCAGGGGAAGGCGGAGAATGGGGCAGGGGAAGGAGTTTGGGGCAGAGATGGCAGAGTTTGGGGCTTGTAGAGACTAAATATCACTACAAAAAAGGAAGCACAGTGGTGTGTACAAGACTGGCTGAGTCGTGGGCAAGAGAAGGCTGGGCTATTAACAAGGAAGAACAAGCTAATTAAGAGAGGGTCAAGGTTAGCGTAAGGGGACGGAAGGTTAGATGCGAGGAAGGGTTGAGTCAGAGGCATGTAAGGACTGCATCAGGTGAGGGGAGAGGGCTGCCGCAGGGGTTAGATGAGGCCTCTGAGAGCATGGAAGGGAAAGAAAGAGTTGGGTTAGTGCATGTGGAGGAGGGAACAGTGCGGTTATGATAACAAGGAGGGACTGAAGTTAAAAAGCAAGGGGTGAGTTAAAAGTTTTATCAGCAAATGGAGGGAGGTGAGGAGGGGGATAGAAGTAGGGAAGGGGTAGATGGCTAGGGATAGCGGTAGGAGGGGAAGAGGTTGGTGTGAAAGAAAGGGCTTAGTAGAAAGAGAGAAGAAATCTGGATAGAGGGACGTGGCAGGAGACTGATGTTAGGAATACAGGAAGCAAGAGGGTCAGAGCAGGTGAAAGGGTAAGGTGAGAAGGTTAGAAGTTGAGGGGAAGGAAATGTTGGAAGTGGACGAGAGAAGGGGGGTTAAAAGTAGAAGGGAGGAGAAGGTAAGAAATAGAAGGGAGAGGCTTTTGAGGAGACAGGGGCAATTAGGAAGACAGGGAAAGCTTTGTTAGCAGCAGGAGAAGGATGGATGTTACTGTAGATGTTGGCGTAAGAATGATTTTAGAAGTAAGGTGTGGGAGAAGCTTATTTCACTTACGAAGAATGAAGGCAGGAAGAAATTGTGTTTTTAAGTTACATTTGGTTACGGAGAATGACGGAAGGAATGGCGTGTTTATGTTAAATATTAGTGCACAAGGAACCGAAATTTGAAAAAGTATTATGGCACAACACAGTTTAAAAGTCCTTGACTGTGCAGGTAAAAATGTTATTCATGAAAGTGATACACCTATACACATATTCAGTGCAACTACTACAGTATGTGAAGAACCATTCTCAAGTGTGCTTCTTGATCTATGGCATTTTATGGCAGAGAGAGAGAGAGAGAGAGAGAGAGAGAAAGAGAGAGAGAGAGAGAGAAAGCTCTTATGAAATGCTATCACTAATATGAGAGAGAGAGAGAGGGAGAGAGAGAGAAAGAGACAGACAGACAGACAGACAGACAGAGAAGGGGGCGACTGGTGGCTTCGTGTGTCAATTTCTGACCTGAGTACAGTCTATATGCTTAGTATACAGCACAGTCCCTGGGGGTGGTGTTGTAGGAAGTGGTGAGGTATGTGGTATTACTCACGTGTCGTGCAGTACGTCATGGACCCACAGGAACCAGCAGACAGACATGTCACCACCAGTAGCTTGTCGGGGAACTCCAAGGAAAGGCTTGGGCACTTCCCTGGTTCCGTCTCGGTGATCTTGTCCCCGTTGGTCACACTGATCTTCATCTGTTCTCGTTCCAACTACAACAGGAACAAATTATAATGTACAGTATTAGTGGCATTTGACCCCATTAATCCGGTGAAGTACTTGGCGTATTTTCTTGCAACCTTCACCAGATTTCATTTAGTATGGGGGGAAAGCCTATGGGGGGATAGCCTTTTCCACCTTGGGGGATTTAGTCCATCCTTCATTAAACTCTTCAGTATAAGGTACTTATCCTGAGTTCAGTACGATGGTCTGAAGGCAGAAGGAAGAAAATACAGGGCTTCATCATGGGACTGAAGGGATTAAACAACTGTGAGACATCGCTGGATAATGTAGCAACATCTTAGTATCTCACACTCGAGTGCTGAACTTTAAGTCAGAATTATCATATTTATACAACTGTTAACTGCACACACACACACACACACACACACACACACACACACACACACACGAGTGCCTTCGTTAGTAATGATCTGCTAGACTTTATGTCTGAACAATTACATTTATACCAGTGTTAATTATCGTGTTACACACACACACACACACACACACACACACACACACACACACACACACACACACGCTGGCTCAGTGGTAGCGTTCTCGCTTGCCATCTGGTAGACGGGAGTTCGCGCCTAGCTCAGGGTGCGAAAAGTTTCACTGACGAAGTGGGTGGTTACTGTCCCCCTTGAGCAAGGGGACGGGTGTGTGAAGGTCACAGCCTTGCCCTTAGATCGGACTATATGAGCTCTCATCTCCCTTCCGGGAGGGTAAAAGCTGACGATCACGACTATCAAGTGATCCTGACCGACCAGGTGAATTACAGCCACCTATGAACCCACAACACCACAACTGACATGAATTTTGATCCTGCGTGTCACCGCCTGTGTGCTCTTATCAGGCTCGGTAGGGTTGCTGGCGGTTTCAGGGGTGGTGTTGGTTGTAGGTTTGGTGTTGGTTACAGGGCTGGTCGTGGTTGCAGGGTTGGTGGTGGTTGCACGGTTGGTGTTGGTTGCAGAGGTGGTGGGGGCCGTGCTGATGATGAGAGTCAGCGTTGAGTTTTCTCCACTCTTATCAAAACACAGAAACGCTGCAGCGTCCACGTCAGCAGACACGTCTGCACTCAAGGCTACAATAAGAAGAGCCTTGCGTGATCTATTTGATAAAGTGCTGACTTCGAATATTAGAAAAGAGGTGGCATTTGTTTCAGACTGGTGAAGCTCAAACTCGGCTTCAAGCATCTCCTCCTTGTCTTTCTTCCTGAGTGCCAGTGGGTGAAGGGTGGGAAGTGTTGGCACCGTGACTTTGTGGCATTCTGAAAGGAAGACCAGGAAAATCGATAAGTGTGGACTCTTCCTTAATAACTTGCCAGAGGCATTTTCCTTGGCTAAAGAAAATATATGGTGTTAGTTAAAATAACCAATTAGATGCACCAGCAGCAGTGAAAGGCTGGCTACGGACAGTTATTTTAGCCTTTGATTTTACGATGTCACTGGGATCGATAAAAATGAGTGGTGTTATGCAGAATAAAACAGCTAAATCCACCAACCCAAGTGAGGGTGTGTATAACGACTGATAATCCAGTTATATATCTATTTATGGTGTCTCTACAGACGACCCGTTAACTCAACGTACCTGTAGATAGTGTCGTGCCTTAGTTATTTATTATTTGATTATTCATTTTTCGTTACTACTTTCAGGTTTTTCAAACTGGTAGCATAAAGATAAAGTATTACTGAATATAACTCTTCTTTTCAGTCTTTCTATAAAATTTCCATGTCAGTTTTTCCATGCTGCATGGTAGTTTTTCACATTATTTCCTGCAGTTAACTGGAGGGTTTGGAGGAGGGGGGTAGCCTTTTTGCTTTACTATCCTTATCCTTCAGCATGTAGAGTTGGATCTCCTAGGCACAGTCTACCCTGTAATAAGCAGCCTCGGAAAGATCATAAGGTCTGTCGCTGTTTGCTTTCCTTTGTACATCCCTTACCACACCGACACACCACTACCCTAACGTCATCTCACCCAGTCTATCACACCTCCCTTTTACCCTTTCCCCTTAAACCCACTTTACCACTCTTCCCTCTCACCCCACCCTTCCAACCCAGGCCCCTCAGTCTTCCTCTCACCACCTGGCTTTCTCTCCCTCCTATCTCCATCCCTCCTCACCTCATCCTGCATTCCCTTACCCCTCGCACTTCTCCCTCCGTCTCCATCTCCTTCTCATAGTTCATTCCAGTAGCCTCTCTGTATACCCTCTTTTAAACATCCTTCCCCTGTCTTCTCCTTTCCCTTCACTTTTCCTTCTCTTACTCTCCCTTCCATTGCCCCCCTCCCCCGATTCCCACTCTCTCTTCCACTCGTCATTCCCTAATGCCCTTTAATTCCCTCCTCCTTGTCACCCAAGGGTGTAGGGACAACATTCTCCTCCTCCCTTACCCTCCCGTTCCTCCCTTCCTTCCTCACCCTTCCTTTCCTTACCTTTCCCCTCAGTTCTCAACACTTTCTTTGCATCCGTATTTACAATTGAAAATACAGAGTCCATTCACGCAGCTTTCCTGTTACCTTAGAAGATGGCAACATCATTTGCGACATTACTGTTTGCGAGAATGATGTACGACTTGCCATCGGTTAAATTTAAAGTAAAACACCGGGGCCAGATAGAATATCTCGGAGCATTCTAAATGAAGCAGTGGATGTAATATCAAGGCCATTAGCCGATGTATTCAATAAATCCCTAAGAAACAGTAAGGTGCCTCGTGAATGGAAACTAGCAAATGTAACCCCAATATTAAAAAAAAAAAAAAAAAAAAAAAAAAAAAAAAGGCAGCAAATCGCAGCCGGGAAATCATCGACCAATAAGTTTAACTTCAGTGGTGTACAGGTTGTTGGAAACTATTGTCAGAGATATATTTGTTAAGCACTTACAAATAAAAAATCTCATCGATATGGTTTTCGAAATAATCGCCCTTGCCTCACGAATCTCTTGGATTTCTTCTATGATATGTTCAGTATATATGATGAGACCAGATCTGTTGATATTGTATATCTCGATTTTCAAAAAGCATTTGATAAAGTTCCCCATAAAAGATTACTTCAGAAATTGAATGTACTATTGCGGCCAGGAGTTCTTAGCCACCCTCATCCAGCCAACCCGTGTATGTGGCAGAATCGCATTCACGAGCACAGAAGTTGCCTTCGATGCATTTCTGTCGAAAAATATCCCTTCAGCTTTGGGCTTGTACTAATGGATAAAGCAATAGTAATATTTACTTTGAAGGTTTGACTCTGATAATACGAATATATACTATTTATTTAATAACTTGTTTCTCGTATAGAGCAAGCAAGTGACAAATATGTATATTTGGTTCCACTCCATGCATTCCTGTAGGTCTGAACCAGCGAACACAGTGAACAAGTTCGAAGCATTCATTTGTTACCAGGAGAGAGAGAGAGAGAGAGAGAGAGAGAGAGAGAGAGAGAGAGAGAGAGAGAGAGAGAGAGAGAGAGAGAGAGAGAGAGAGAGAGAGAGAGAGAGAGAGAGAGAGAGAGAGAGAGAGAGAGAGAGAGAGAGAGAGAGAGAGAGAGCGTGTATGGTAGGAGCCTGTGAATTTTGGAATAATGAGGTGGAGGCAGACTGGCGCAGGGAAATGCAAGGGATGAGAAACCCTGGATTCGTGTGATCCATTGGAAACAGGCCACAGTGTGAATATTTCTTCCATCAGTCACTAGAACTTGCCTTGTTTTGTGATATATATATTTTTCTTTTTAGGATTGCTTTCGTTTGAATAATGAATTAGGAGATAAAGCATGTTGATTTAACAAAAAGCTGTTCTTAAGTAATTTGCCTCTCTGTCCAGAGAGAGATATCCAGTTAATGAGAAAAATGCTCATGAGTTTGCCAAAAAATCTCCAGGTGCCAACCACCAGAGAGAGAAAAAAAAATGCGAACATAAGGCATTTAACAGAAGTTACGCGGCCTGCCAAATTATTTGACAAAGTCAACTGGCGTTACCCAGAATAAAACCCATCTTTCATTTTGTCCGAGGAGACGTTATCCTGGGATAAATAAATTCCTTCGTCATTAGCCAAAGGCAAAATTCCCTGTTTAGCTCGAACACCTAATTTACTCATATCGCATAAAATCATGTGTATGTAGCCGGAATGAAGCCCCTTATCTACGGCCTGACAAACTCCCTTTAAAGAGTACCCGGTACTATTTTCTACCGACAGACTGAGTTAAGCGGTGAGACTCGTCTTCCTTGTAAGGAAATCCACCCCGCCTCTGTGTGTGTGTGTGTGTGTGTGTGTGTGTGTGTGTGTGTGTGTGTGTGTGTGTGTGTGTGTGTGTGTGTGTGTGTGTGTGTGTGTGTGTGTGTGTGTTGAATTGCGAGTCATCTGACTTGTGGAGCATGGTATGCGGGTTGGTCGGTTGGTGACTGGGTCGGTGGATTGGTTAGTGTAGGATGGTTGTTTCACAAGCGGATTAGGTGGAGTGGATGGGCGAGAGGGATGGAAAGGGTTGTTGGGCTGGTTAAGTGGGGTAGAGTGGGGTTCGTGCATTGTTTAAATGGGGTGGGTGTTGGGGCTACCTGTAGGACAAGGCAAGAGACGGGTTTGTGTCGTCCTACTCTTGAGACATACTGTATTGAGTAAGGTTGTGGGTAGGTGCGTTGATGGGTGGGTGTGTAGGTGGATGGAAGGATTGTGGGAAAACAGGCCACTGCGGTTAGGTGATTTGAGTTAATGTTCGAGTTGGGAATATCGGTGCACAGGGGATATTATTATGGAATCATGCTGAAGTAGATATATATATCCAGTGGGTTACAGCAGGTCCACCATGCAATACGTCTGTTGGTTAAGAGGTCTGTGTTTGAACTGCACGCATCAGTGGGTGATATAACCACGTCGGATAACAGGTTTATGGGGAATATAGGTTCATTGTGACAAATACATCCATGGGTATACGTCCATGTAGGAAACCTGCATCCATGGAGAGATTCAAGGTCGACGGAGAAATTGGTCCGTGGGGAGAAAATACATCAATGGGGAAAATTAGTTCGTGGGAAAATAGGTTACTTAGAAAAGTAAGCGTCTTTAAAAAAAAAAAAATCATTAAGGAAAATAGGTCCATGGGGGATTGTGCTCAGAGTGGTGAAAATGTCCATTGATAAAAATATTCATGGGGTGAAAATAGGTCCATAGGGGCATACACGTACTGTAAACATACATGGAGATATTTACAATAAATGGGACTTAAAATATCCAACTTTTAATAGCGATCGTTGCCTGAAATTAGGCTTACCACTACACACCTTGGACCAAACAACCATTAGCCAGACCCTATTACCACTTCGTCATCCAGTCATTATATTTCATAATTTACCTTCATTTAGTCAATTAGGCATAGAAAGCCAACCGAAACGAAAGGAAAAATCCCTGTTTAACTGTGTTGAGCACATCATTTCTCCACCTCATTCCTCTAAAATTCACGGGCTTCCGCAACTCTCTCTCTCTCTCTCTCCTGGTAACAAATGAATGCTTCGAACTTGTTCATTCTGTGTTCGCAGGTTCAAACCTACAGGAAGTCGTGGAGTGGAGTTAAATATACATATCTGTCACTTGCTTGGCTCTATACGAGAAACAAGTTATTAAATAATCAGTATGATATAATCGTGTTATCAGGGACAAACCTTCAAAGTACAATTGTTGACTCTATACAGAGGTTTTATCCGCCCCTGTGTGGAGTACAACTCTCATGTGTGGGGAGGCTCCCCACATACAGCTCTTCTCAATAGGGTGGAGTCAAAGGCTTTTCGTCTCATTAACTCTCCTCCTCTTACTGACTCCCTTCAACCTCTGTCTCTTCGCCGCACTGTTGCATCTTTATCTCTTTTCTATCGCTAATTTAATGGTCACTGCTCCTCTGAACTGTCTGCTTGCATTCCTCCACCTCTACGACGGGCGCGTAGCACCCGTCTGGCAGCAAACTCTCATCCCTTTTCTGTCCAACTCTCTAATGCAAGAGTTAACCGTTACTCCCAGTCTTTCATTTATGCAACAGGTCAGCTCTGGAACTGTCTCCCTCTGTCTGTATTTCCTGCTGCCTATGATCTCCAGTCTTTCAAACGCAGTGTGTCCAGGCATCTCAAAATGATCGGATCTTGAATTTGGCTCTCTATTGTATTTTGTTTTTCTCTTGGAAGGAACTGTTACTGCGGGCCATGGCCTTTGGTTCCTTCTTCCTCGCATAAAAAAAAAAAAAAAAAAATATTACTATTGCTTTATCCATTAGTACAAGCCCAAAGCTGAAGGGATATTTTTCGGCAGAAATGCATCGAAGGCAACTTCTGTACCTGTGAATGCGACGCGCCACATACACGGGTTGGCTGGACGAGGGTGGCTAAGAACTCCTGTCCGCAATAGTACATGGCTTCATAGGGAATGTGCTCGGGTGGATCGATAATTGGCTTACAGAACGTAAACAGAAGGTCGTAATAAATGGTAAAGAATCGGACTGGAAAGATTTTATTGGTGGTGTGCCACAGGGCTCAGTACTGGGTCTTATTCTGTTTTTGATATACTGTACATAAATGATATAGGTGAGGGTTTAACTTGTAAAATAATCAAATTTGCTAATGATACTAATATTGCTAACAGAGCAGACACATCTTTACAGAGGCAGGCAATACAGAGTGACCTCGATTGGGTGTTTAATTGGGCACAAACCTGGCAGATGGACTTTAATATTAGAAAATGCAAAGAGCTCAACATTGGACATTGAAATGGAAAAAGACAGTTACACCATGAATAACATTCAACTAAATGATGTCAGTCATGAAAAAAACTTAGGAAGTATTATAACAAATGATCTTAAACAAAGCAAAACAGTGTACAGAGGCCATTAAGATGGCCAACAAATTAACTGGATTCATTGGTAAAGCGTTCGAATACAAATTAAATAATATCATCCTCACCTTAGATAATTCTCTAGTTCGCCCACATTTAGAGTATTGTGTCCAGCTCTGGTCACCTTATTACAAAAAAGACAAACTTGAAAGAGTACAATGTCAGGTAACCAAAATAATACCTAGCTTGCAAAACAAACCATCCGAGGAGCATTTAGAAGCCCTGAATCTCTTCACCCTAACTAAATGCAGATTATGAGGAGATTTAATTCAAGGATTTAAAATATTCCAAAGGCACAACAACATGGCTGTTGATAAATACTTCACAGTTGATCACTCGAATTATACTAGAGGCAATGGGCACAAAATAATTGGCAAACGATTCCAGTCGCATGAAGCTAAGCATTTCTTTAAGAGTTGTAAATATATGTAACAAATTGCCCTCCAGTGTAGTAAATTGTGATACAGTACTAACTTTTGAAAGTTGCTTGGATAAGTATTTGTCATCTAACCCGCAGTTTAATATGTTTACTTCAGAATAAAACACTTGTGTATATATAAACTTCTCTTTAGCACTGGATAAATTTACAGTATTAAATGCAAATATAGTATAAGCACAGATTAGGATCTGCACAGATAACCCTGAGTTAACGGTCACTACTCTTACTTTTGATCTGTGATGGGCTGTTGATCACTGAGACTGAGAGTCCCTGTTAGTGAAGTAACCACCATCGGGATTTTTTAAATGTACAATTCCGGACAGAAAGTCGTGGTACATGATAATCTGCCACTAGAGGTCAGATTAATCGCACACGTCTACCCCTAACTCAACCTCCTTACCCCCACCAAAACACTGAGTTGTTAGGCGGATGAATCGGAGATACGAAGCTTCGCTCATTCTCACGTCTTGCCGCATGTAAAGTTACTTTTATTTGTTCGACTATTAGGTGTATTATTAAATGCATAGATCCATCTGCAGTTCCATGAGAAGTAATTATATCGAAGTTTTAGCAGATTACATTACAGTGAGCCTAGTTTATAGAGTTTGGCTTCCAAATATTTATCCAACGTGTTCTAAGCGATAGACTAAAATCCAGGGAACAGTTAAAAGTTATATGGCCAGATAAGTCTCTCTCCTGCCTTGTCATCTGGACAGCCACATATGCACCCACCTACTCATCCACTTACCCACTCAACCCATCCAACACAACCTGCCGACCTCACCCCTGCCACCCATCCAACCCACCGATCCCTGCTATCCACCCTGCTAACCCACGAATGCCACACACAAAGCTCACCCAACAATGCCACTCAACACATTCACTCATTCACTTCTCCACCTTGAACCCATCCAGCCACCCAACCCACTACCCACCCAGAGCATCCCGACCACGCAGTCGTCTCACCCACCCTGGGGACTCTGTTCACACATCCTGACAACCTATCTTGCCCACTGACCCCTACGACCCACCCTTCCCACTCACGAATTCCATCCACCCTGGTCACCCAACAATGCCATCCATCGCATCCACCCACACAACCCTCCCACCTCTCTCTGAACACTCGCCCACCCTGCCCACCCGCCCATCCACATGCCCAACCACCCTTCTTACCCAACTCCATTCACTCCGCCACCCTATTCACCCATTTGAACCCGACTTATCCATCAAACTCATCCTGTCCAAACATAACTTCTCGACCCCTCTCTGACCACCCACATATCCAGCCATTCATCCACTCAGCCCACCAAACGCATCCATTCACTTACCCATTTACCCCTACAACCCACCCAAAGCCACTCGACACACCATCCCCAGCAACCGTCCCCCGCTCCCTCCACCATTACCACTGTCCACCCACCCTGGCGATTCACCGAACTACCACACCCACCAACTCAACCTCATCAACTCCACCACCCAACCAACTGACTCATACTCTCTCTCTCTCTCTCTCTCTCTCTCTTTCTCTCTCTGTTAGAGAGAAAGAGAGAGAGAGAGAGAGAGAGAGAGAGAGAGAGAGAGAGAGAGAGAGAGAGAGGGAGAGAGAGAGAGTAAGATACAAACAAAGCAAGCAGAAACATACAGACACATACACACACACAGACACACACAGACACACACACACACAGACACACACACACACATACACACACACAAACAAACAAACATCGTTTCCCTATTCAAGAAACGAAATAAACAGAATTCACTCAACTATAGACTTGTATCTCTGACCAGTGTTGTGTGCAAGGTACTAGAAAAACTAAAGAGAAAAATATTGGTAAACCAACTACAATAATACAATATGATAACAGAAAGACAGTTCGGTTTTAGAAAAAGAAAATCAAATGTTACAAATCAATTAAGCTACTATGATACAGTTGCTGAAGCACTACGGAAAAGAGAAGTATGAGTGGATAGTATTTATTTTGATATTAAGGAAGCATTTTATAGAGTACCGCACCAAAGACTTTTATGGAAGCTGCACCATCAGGGAGGAATCCAAAGTAATCTGTTCTGTTGGATGTAGGATTTTCCCAGGAAAGGGAAATGAGAACAATATTAAGAAGTAATTAGGCCACTCATCATTGAGGGAAGTGACTAGCAGAGTTCCACAGGGATAAGTGATGGCACCAATCATGTTTTTAGTATATATTAATGATATAGGCTAGACAGGAACATTTGAATGGGATGCTATCTAAATATGTTTGCTGATGATTCAAAAATACAAAAGAGAAATACAAACAGACTCTTACAGAGAGCTACAAGAAGAATTAAACAAGCTTCATAAATGGAGCAATAGATAGCAAATGGAAGTCAATGTGGACAAATGACATGTAATTAAGTTTGATAAAAGTGGAAAAAGACCAGATCGGGATTATAAGATAGGAAGTTCAACCCTACACATATCAGAAAAGTAGAAGGACCTAGGAGTGATTATAAATAACAGACTTTCTCCGGCAGACCACGTAAATAAGAAGGTATGAAAAATGCACACACTGCCTGCTAATGTGAGAATAGCATTCACATATATAAATGAAGGCATGCCAAGAAAGATAATTACCTCATTCATCAGACAAACCCTCGAAATTGCATCAGTGGTCAGGAATCCTCATCTCAAAAAACACATAGATTAGATTGAAAAAGTACATCGGGCTACTACAAGATGGGTACCAAGCTTAAAGGATCTAAGCTATTTAGAAAGACTAGAAAAACTGAACCTACAAGTACAACAAGAGAGAAGGAAGAGGAAACATGATGACGCTATATAAATACATCTCAGGGAAAGAAAGAATAGACATCAATGAGTATATAACGTAGGGGGAAGCATCAGCAGGAGGACACTGAAAAAAAAAAAAGCATAAAAAGAGAAGTGAGAAAGACGTAAGGAAATTCAGTTTCCCAAATAGGGCAAATGATCAGTGGAATGTGCTGCCGAATGAAATAGTGCGTGTCAAAACTATTTATAAATTTAGGGATATGTATGATAAAAATGGTTTGATACATGGGACAGTACGAGCTTGACTTATTCCTGTAAAGATACGATTAGGTAAGAACAATTAAGTAAAAACAAATATATGCACACACACACACACACACACACACACACACACACACACACACACACACACACACACACACACACAGATGCGGAAGGGTGAGAAAGGAGGGAGGGAGGATTTGGGGACGGTGA
>NC_137011.1:14788892-14803892 GCF_032717465.1 Coenobita brevimanus
CCAGGAGTCTGAAAGGTAGGTGAGAAGATCGCCGGTGGAGCGTCCCTGACGGAACCCATACTGATGATCAGAAAGAAGGTTGTGATAGGAAAGATGCTTTAAAATTTTTCTATTAAGAACAGACTCGAAAACTTTTGAGATACAGGTGTTAAAGCAATTGGACGATAGTTAGAGGGTTGGGAATGGTCACCCTTCTTTGGGACTGGCTGAATGAGAACAAACTTCCAGCAAGAAAGAAAGGTACAAATTGACAGACAAAGGCGAAAGAGTTTGCCTAGGCAGGGTGTACGCACAGAAGCACAGTTCTTGAGGACAACAGGAGGGACTCCATCAGGCCCATATGCCTTATTAGTATTGAGGCCAGTGACAGCAGAAAATACATCAGCTGAAGAAATTTTAATGACAGCCATGAAGAAGTCAGAGGGGGGAAGTGATGGAGGAACAGCACCGGAATCGTCTAAGGTGGAATTGGAGGAGAAAGTCTGAGCGAAGAGATCTGCTTTATCTGTAGAAGAAACAGCTACAGAGCCATCAGAGTAGAAAAGTGGAGGGAAGGATGATGAGGTAAAGTTGTTAGAAAGGTTTTTGGCAAAGGTGCCAGAAGGAGCAGGAAGAATTCGAGTTAGAGAGTTGAGAGCACTTAGTACGGATGAAATTATTTTTAGCAGAGCGAAGAACAGACTTAGCATGATTCTGGGCAAAAACGTATAAAAGATGTGATTCAGGGGTGGGTTGGCTCTGGTACCTTTTATAGGCCCTCTCCTTGTTGCGGACAGCTTTAGAACAAGCGTGATTAAACCAAGGCTTTCGTGCATTAGTCAAAGGATATGAGAAAGGAATGTATGCTTCCATGCCCGAAAGAATAACCTCTGTAATGCGCAAGGCACACTCAGATGGCTCCCGGCCACGGAAGCAATAATCATTCCAGGGAAAATCAAAGAAGTACTGCCTGGGTATGAAGGGTGGTTGGGTATGTGGATGGGCGGGTGGGCAGGGTGGGGGAGTGTTCAGAGAGAGGTGGGAGGGTTGTGTGGGTGGGTGCGATGGATGGCGTTGTTGGGTGACCAGGATGGATGGAATTCGTGAGTGGGAAGAGTGGGTCTTAGGGGTCGGTGAGGAAGATAGGTTGTCGGGATGTGTGAAGAGTGAGTCACCAGAGTGAGTGGGCACCATTGGTCGCCAGGGTGGGTGAGACGATTGAGTGGTCGGGATGCTCTGGGTGGGTAATGGGTTAGGTGGCTGGATGGGTTCAGGGTGAAGTGAATGAGTGAATGTGTTGAGTGGCATTGTTGGGTGAGCTTTGTGTGTGGGATTCGTGGGTTAGCAGGGTGGATAGCAGGGATCGGTGGGTTGGGTGGGTGGCAGGGGTGAGGTCGGCAGGTTGTGTTGGATGGTTTGAGTGGGTAGGTGGATGGGTAGGTGGGTGCATATGTGGCTGTCCAGATGACAAGGCAGGAGAGGGACTTATCTGGCCATATAACTTTTAACTGTTACTTAGATTTTAGTTTATCACTTAGAACACGTTGGATAAATATTTGGAAGCCAAACTCTATAAATTAGGGTCATTGTTCCGTAATCTGCTAAAACTTCGATATAATAATTTCTCATGGAACTGAAGATGGATCTATGCACTTAATAATACACCAAATAGTAAGATAAAAGAAAGTAACATTACATGCGGCAAGACCTGAAAGTGAGCGAAGCTTCATATCTCCGATCCATCCGCCTAAAGAATCAGTGTTTTGGTGGGGGTAAGGAGGGGGAGTTAAGAGGGTAGACGTGTGGGATTAACCTGACCTCTAGTGGCAGATTATCCTGTACCACGAATTTCTGTCCGGAGTTGTACCAGAGATCGCTGCTTCAAGAGGAAACTTGTATACTTGTCCCACATGGGAAGGTTCTTTGTCTCAGTGGAGTGAACGGAGCTGGGGCCTGACTGACTGTTGCCTACCTTAAAAGCATCAGGCAAGGCTGCCACACCACCCCTGGACATCTACACTGTGCACTGTGCAATTTCCATGCTGTGTCTACAGATGCCCTGTTAACTCAACATTCCCATACATGTCGTGCCTTAGTTACTTATTATTTGATTATTCATTTTACTTTACTACTTTCTCTTTCAGGTTATTCAAACCGGTAGCTTATGGAACAAGTATTATGAAATGTAACTTTTCCTTTCAGTCCTTCCTATAAAATTTTCATATCAGCTATTCCAGGCTGAATGGTGTTTTTTCTCACTTTTTCCTGCCAGTTCTAACTGGAGGGTTTGGAAGCGGAATGGAGCCTTCTTGCTTTATTATCCTTATCCTGCAGCATGTAGAATTAGATCTTGTAGGCATAGTCTACTCTGTAATAAGCACTCTCGAAAGGACCATAAGGTCTGTTGCTGTTTGCTTTACTTTGTACTCCCTCCTCCCTCCCTCGCATCCTTCCTTCCCTTACCCTCCCCTTCCTCCATCCATCCTTAACCATCCCTTCCCTCATCCCCCCTCCCACCACATCCTCCCTTCCCTCACCCTCCCTCTCATCCCTCCTTTCCCTCACCCTCCCTCTCATCCCTCCCTTCCCTCATCCTCCCTCTCATCCCTCCCCTCCCTCTCATCACTCCCTTCCCTCACCTTCCCTTTATCCCTTCCTTCCCTCACCCTCCCTTTCATCACTCTCTACCCTCAACCTCCCTCTCATCCATCCTTTCCCTCACCCTCCCTCCCATCCCTCCCTTCTCTCACCCTCCCTCTCATCCCTCCCTCCCCTAATCCTCCCTCTCATCCCTCCCTTCCCTCTTCCTCCCTCTCATCCCTCCCTTCCCTCTTCCTCCCTCTCATCCCTCCCTTCTCTCGTCCTCCTTCTCATTCCTCCTTTCCCTCACCTTCCCTCTCATCCCTCCCTTCCCTCCCCCTCCCCCTCATCCCTCCCTTCTCTCGTACTCCCTCTCATTCCTCCTTTCCCTCACCTTCCTCCCTTCCCTCACTACTTGCAATTGGCAAATTAAAGACAATAAAACACTAAGACCGGACAAAATATCTCCACGTGTATTGAAGGAACTACAGAATGAAATATCAAAGCCTTTGAATTTCTAACTTATCACTTAAGAGCAGTAAGGTGCCACATGAATGGAAGCTTGCTAACTTAACCCCAATATTTAAAAAAAGCAACAGAGCACAAACAGTAAACTACTGCCAATTAGTTTAACATCGGTGATTTGCAAATTGCTTGAAACTATTATCAGACAAGTTTGTGAAACACGTAGAAACAAACAATCTAATCAAAGATTTGCAACATAGTTTTGGTAATAATCTCTTTTGCCTCACTAATCTGTTGGACTTTTTCAATGATACACTGAACATGTACAACGAGACTAAATCTATTGATGTTGTCTATCTCGATTTTCAAAAGTCTTTTGACAAAGTTCCACACAAAAGAGTCCTTCAGAAACTAAAGGCACATGGTTTCAGCGGCAGTGTTCTCAGGTGGGTAGAAGATTGGCTTACTGGACGAAAGCAAAGAGTTGTAATAAATGGAAAACCGTAAGACTGGATAAACGTTACAAGCGAAGTGCCGCAGGGTTCAGTGTTAGGTCCTATTCTTTTCTTAATATATATAAATGATAATTATTGATAAAGGATTATGTTGTAAGATTTCAAAATTTGCTGACGATACTAAAATAGGTAACAGAGCAGATACAGCATCGCAAAGGTAGGCAATTCAGAGAGATCTTGATCAGCTGTTTAACCGGGTCCAGGATTTCAATATTAATAAATGTAAAGTGCTAAACACTGGCAGGAAATGTGTAAGAGCTAGTTATAGCATGAATAATGTCCAACTTGATAGGGTAAACCATGAAAAAGATTTAGGAGTTACAATAACAAATTAATTGAAACCAAGCAAACAATGCACAGAAACTGTGAAAAAAAGCCAATAAATTGATTGGATTCATAAGTAAAGCATTTGAATATAAATCCGATAATATCGTTCTCACTTTGTATAATTTCTTAGCACACCCTCCCTTTGAGTATTGTGCTCAATTTTGGTCACCGTATTATAAAAATATGGAAAAACTTGATAGAGTACAGCAAAGGATGACAAAAATGATACCTAGATTGAGAAATAAACCGTACGAGGAATGTTTAGAAGCCCTGAATCTCTTTTCCCTAACTAAATAGAGTTATGAGGTGATTTAACTCAAGTATTCAAAATATTCAAAGGAGATGATAACATGGTTGGCGATAAATACTTCACAGTTGATCACTCGAATTATACTAGAGGCACTGGGCATAAAATAATTGGCAAACGATTCCAGCTGCATGAAGCTAAGAATTTCTTCTTTTAAAAAGTTGTAAATATATGGAACAAACTGCCCTCTTGTGTAGTAAATTGTAATACAGCACTAACCTTTGAAGGTCGCTTGGATAAGTATTTGTCATCTTACTCCGAGCTTAATATGTTTACTCCTGAATAAACCACTTGTTTATTAAATGCAAGTATTATATCTGCACTGACTAGAATCTGCATAGAGAGCATTGAGTAATCAGTCACTACTCATACTTTCGACCTGTGATGGGCTGTGGATCACTGAGGTCCCTGTTAGTTAAGTGACCACCATCGAGATTTTTTAAATGTACCAGGGGTCACTGCTTCAGGAGTTGACTTGTGTACTTGTCCTGCATAGGAAAGTTCCTTGTCTCTGGAATGCATGGAGCTGGGGCCTGATTGACTGCTGCCTACCTTAACCCACCACGTGCCAGACACCCCAGACATAAAATGGCACGGCAGTGCCGGTCAATTTTCGATTTTTTTTTTTTTTAAGCTAAAATGATAGATTTTGATGTGAAAAAAACAAATATGACCATTAAAAGACTCACCGGAGGCTAGAAGTGCATTTTCTGGAAGTCCCCAGTCCACCCCTCAGGTGTGGTTTCCCAGAAGAACTGCAGCAAATGTGAGAGAAAACATTGTCTTCTATGAAGGTAAACTCAGGTGTTCTGCCCGTTTCTCTAGGAAGATCTAGGAATGTTTTTTACACTTCATATGCATTTTTTTTTTTCACTGGATTTTAACCAGAAAACATATTTTTTTTCGATATAAATCACTTAGTACTGCAACACCTGTCACCTGTCACATATCTCTCACTGTGCATCCTTCGTCTTACATTTACGGTAACTTACGTACAACTTTACTTCACTATGTACTGCACTTACACTTACGGTAAATTATTTACATGCCTTCAGTATACACAGACACTGTAAGAGTATTTCTGAGTGTCTCACTGTGAATACATCATCTTACACTTACGATAACAACATTACTTCATCACCTCCCTCATCCAAGGGCCGTTGGGAAGAATGGGGAAGTGTGGGGAAGGAGGGAAAAGTCTCACTGGAGGTGCTGGGAAGTGTGGGGAATAGGGGAACACTTTCCCTCGATGTGCTGGGAAATGTAGCAAAAGGAGGAACACTTTCATGAGATGTGCTGGGTGTGGGGAATTGGGGAACACTTTCTGTGGATATGCTGGGTGTGGGGAATGGGGGAACACTTTGTCCTGAGATGTTAGGACTGGCTGGGTCACGTGGGCGCAAGGGATAGCGGGGGTGAGATGACTCATCCGTGTCCCTAGCCAGTGGAATATTCCCAAATCTCCCTCTCTTCCTCCTAACACTTCCAACCCCACGAGGGGGAAAACCTCGGCTTCCCCAGCCACCTAGGAATACTAGAAGCTTCCTCCTCTGAATCTTCCTCCTCATCATGTAGGGCTAGGCGATGACGTGCTGATGGCCTCATCCCTTGGGTACTATCATACCCCACATACCTGGATTTCCTTGGTGTGGGTATTTCCTCCTCACTAGTACTTTCATCTTCCGATTCCACATAATCCTTATCTTGCACGTCATCATCAACTTCGCTTTCACCAGTGTAGGGCACCTTCAGGAGGTCCTGAATCTCCTTGTCAGAGAGACGGCAGTGAGATATGACTGTACAGTATGAGAGGTAAAAGCAGAGTGAGGCAGAGCAAGGGCGATGACTCAGCGCGTGGGTGTATAGACCTGAGTGCCTGAGGCAAGGTGCTGGAAGAGTTGACGTACATCCTCACCAATTTTTGCGTGCCTAGTTTGAAAATTGTGCTCTCCATGATTTTTGGAAAAAAATGACGTTTTAAAACAGCACTGGCACTGAGTGCGCAGTTGTGTAGTGCCTTTTTAAAACAGAACTGGCATGGGGCGGGTTAATAGTGCCAGGCAAGGCTGCCACACCACCCCTGAACATCCACACTGTGCACTGTGCAATTTCTATGCTGTGTTGGGAGGTGTCCCATTAACTCAATGTACCTGTACACAGTGTCAAGCATTAGTTATTGATTTATTTAATTATTCATTTTACTTTGCCACAGGTAGCTTATAGATAAAATACTAAAGAATATAACTTTTCTTTTTCAGTCGTTCCTATGAAATTTCCATGTCAGTTTTTCCATGCTGCATGGTGTTTTTTCCTCACTTTTTCTTGCCAGTTTAAACTGGAGAGTTTGGAGGCAGGGGGAGCCTTCTTGCTTTACTGTCCTTATCTGTCAGCATGTAGAATTAGGTCTTGTAGTCACAGTCTACTCTGTAATAAACAGCCTCGAGAGGACCATACGGGCTGTTGCTGTTTGCTTTCCTTTGTACTCTTTTGTACTTGGTACTCACCCTCCCTCTCATCCCTCTCTTCCCTCGCCTTTCCTCTCATCCCTCTCTTCCCTTACCTTCCCTCTCATCCCTCCCTTCCTTTACCCTCCCTCTCCTCCCTCCCTTCCATCATCCTCCCTCTCGTGTCTCCCTCCCACTCATCCTTCCCTTCTCTCACCCTCCCTCTCCTCCCTCTCATCCCTCCCTCCCTCTCACCCATCCCTTTCCTCACCCTCCCTCTCCTCCCTCTCATACCTCCCCTCCCTCACCCTCCCTCTCCTCCCTCCCATTCGTCATGCTTCTTTCGCCCCACCTTTCCTACACTCTCCCTTTCAACCCCTCTGATTTTTTTTTGACTCACACAACTAACCTTTTTTTAGGAGAGTTGGCAGCTGTAGAATTGTCTGGGTCAGAGCCTGGGTCTGAAGATGGCTTGGTGGAGGGGCTAGGCATTGAGAATGGTGATGAACTGGGGGACGGGCTAGAAAAGAGGTTAGGAAAGGAATCAGGATAGGGCTTGGTAGAGGGAGTAGGCTTTGGGATTGGTAAGGAATTGGGTGAGTGCTTTGGGGAGAAGTTAGAAGGGTCAGGAGAGGGGTTAGGAGAAAGGGCGGGAGACAGGTTAGGGAGAGGCTTGGAAGAGAGGTTAGAAGAGTGATCAGAAGAGCCTGGATAGGGTTTGTGAGAAGAATCATGAGAATGCTTGGGAGAAGTATCGAGAGAAGGGTTGGAGGAAGGATCAAGAGGAAGATTAAGAAAAGGGTTGGAGGAAGGATGAAAGGAATGTTCTGGTGAGTCAGGAGAGAGGTTAGGGGAGGGGTCCGAGGGGGCAGAAGGTCCAGTAGGTGTGCTGGGATGGCCAGTGGTCTCTGAAACATCGTTAACATCTATACTCCATGGCAGTGATAGCTGGACTGTTACTGCTACTACAACTACTGATTAATATTATTATTATTATTATTATTATTATTATTAATTAATAATAATAATAATAATAATAATAATAATAATAATAATAATAATAATTAATAATAATCATAATAATAATAATAATAATAATATTATTATTATTATTAGTATGATAGGTCAGGTTTATGCCAAGGACGTGGGCGAGGGCCAATGCAGTGGCGGCAACAGGAAGCCAGCAATAAGGCAGGCGAAGGAGTGTGGTGCTGTGCCAACTGTGGGTGAAGGAGGACGAGATAGAGTGGTGGTAGCTTGTAAAAGAGAAGCATGGACGAGGATAATACCCAGTCCACTGGGCATGATACCAGGCATGAGGTGTTTGTCATTTAATAACTACCCTAGGTGAGTACAGTGTATGACTCGTGTCATGGCCAGGCAGCCACGTGTCATGCCGATGAAGGCAGGCAGGTGTGATGGTGAGGCAAACAGGTGTGATGATGAGGCAGAAATGTGTTATGGTGAGGCAGACAGGTGTGATGGTGAGGCAGACAGGTGTGACGGTAAGACAGACAGGTGTGCTGGTAAAACAGACAGGTGTGATGGTAAAACAGACAGGTGTGATGGTGAGGCAGAAATGTGTGATGGTGAGGCAGAACGATGTGATCGTAAGGCAGACAGATGTGATGTTAAGAAAGACAGGTGTGATGATGAGGCAGACATATGTGACTGTGAGACAGAAATGTATGATGGTGAGGCAAACAGATGTGATGGTAAGGCAGAGAGGTAGATGGTAAGACAGACAGGTGTGATGGTAAGACAGACAGGTAGATGGTAAGACAGACAGGTGTGATGGTAAGACAGACAGGTAGATGGTAAGACAGACAGGTGTGATGGTAAGACAGACAGGTAGATGGTAAGACAGACAGGTGTGATGGTAAGACAGACAGGTAGATGGTAAGACAGACAGGTGTGATGGTAAGACAGAGAGGTAGATGGTAAGACAGACAGGTGTGATGGTAAGACAGACAGGTAGATGGTAAGACAGACAGGTGTGATGGTAAGACAGACAGGTAGATGGTAAGGCAGATATGTGTGATGGTGAGGCAGACAAGTGTGATGGTAAGGCAGACGGGTGTGATAATGAGGCAGACAGATGTAGTGTAGTAATAATACAGTAACTTATGTATTGCTGGGATTCGGTTTATCTGCATGGTGTGGCACAGCAACATCAGGCACCAGCGCACCACGACCACCACCAGACGTCATCATTGCAACATACAGTAAGGATCCACCTCAGCAACAATGGCCTACTCACTCACTCAATCAACACATTCACACAGTAACTCGTCACTCATCTGCCGACTCACCATAGTGACTGACTCACTCACAACTCGTTCACTGACTCACCACACTGACCGACTGACTCAGCACTTTTTCACTGCCTCGTGACATGCATTCACTAACTCACCAAACTGACTGGCTGGCAGACCACACTTACTGATTGACCCACCGTACTCACACACTGATTCACCCATCATTCACCACACTGATATACCACACTTACTGACTGACCCACCACACTCACACACTGACTCACCCATCATTCATCACACTGATGTACCACATTTACTGACTGACCCACCGTACTCTCACACACTGACTCACCCATCATTCACCACACTGACCCATTGCACAAACACACTGACTCACCCAACATTCACCACACTGATGTATCACACTCACTGACTGACCCACCGCACTCACACACTGACACACCCATCATGCACCACACTGATGTACCACACTAACTGACTGACCCACCGCACTCAAACACTGACTCACCCATCATTCACCACACTGACCCAGCGCACTCACTGGCTCACCCATCATTCACCACACTGATGTACCACACTCACTGGCTGACCCAGCGCACTCACACACTGACTCACCCATCATTCACCACACTGACCCACTGCACTCACACACTGACTCACCCATCATTCACCAAACTGATGTAGCACACTCACTGACTGACCCACTGCACTCACCCACTGACTCACCCATCATTCACCACACTGTCCCACCGCACTCATTGACTAACCCATAATTCACCACACTGACCCACCACACTCACACACTGACTCACCCATCATTCACCACACTGACGTACCACACTCATTCACTGACCCATTGCACTCATCCACTAACTCACACATCATTTACCTCACTGACCCACCACGCTCATACACTGACTCACTCATCATTCACCACACTGACCTACCGCGTTCACATGCTGATTCACTCATCATTCACCACACTGACCCACTGCACTCAGACACTGACTCACCCATCATTCACCACACTGATCCACTGCACTCACACACTGACTCACCCATCATTCACCACACTGGCCCACTGCACTCACACACTGACTCACCCATCATTCATCACACTAACGTACCAGACTCACTGACTGACCCACCGCAGTCACACACTGGCTGAACCATCATTCACCACACTGATGTATCACACTGACTGACTGACCCATCGCACTCGCCCATCATTCACCACACTGACCCACTGCACTCACACACTGACTTACCCATCATTCACTACACAGATGTACCGCACTCACTGACTGATCCACCACACTCACACACTGTCTCACCCATCATTCACCACACCGACCCACCACACTCACCCACTGACCCACCCATCATTCACCACACTGACCTACCGCACACACACACTGACTCACCCATTATTCACCACACAGATGTCCCAAACGCACTGGCTGACCAACCGCTTTCACACACTGGCTCACTTATCAATCACCACACTGATGTACCTCACTAACTGACTGACCCACTGCACTCACCCACTGACTCACCTACATTCACCACACTGATGTACCACACTCACTGACTGACCCACTGCTCTCACACACTGACTCACCAATCATTCACCACACTGACCCACTGCACTCACTGACTCACCCATCATTCACCACACAGACCCACCACACTCACACACTGACTCACTCATCATTCACCACACTGATGTACCACACTCACTGACTGACCCACTGACTCACCCATCATGCACCACATTGACCCACTGCACTAATTGACTCACCCATCTTTCACCACACTGATGTACCACACTCACTGACTGACCCAGCGCACTCACACACTGACTCACCCATCATTCACCACACTGAGCCACTGCACTCACACACTGACTCACCCATCATTCACCACACTGATGTAGCACACTGACTGACTGACCCAATGCACTCACCCACTGACTCACCCATCGTTCACCACACTGATGTAGCACACTCACTGACTGACCCAATGCACTCACCCACTGACTCACCCATCATTCACCACACTGACCCACCGCACTCACTGACTCACCCATCATTCACCACACTGACCCACCACACTCACATTGACTCACGCATCATTCACCACACTGATGTACCACACTCATTCACTGACCCATTGCACTCACCCACTGACACACACATCATATACTACACTGACCCACCACACTCATACACTGACCTTCTCATCATTCACCACACTGACCCAACGCACTCACACGATGACTCACCCATCATTCACCACACTGACCCACCGCACTCACACACTGACTCACCCATCATGCACCACACTGACCCACCGCACTGACACACTGACTCACCCATCATTCACCACACTGACCCACCGCACTCACACACTGACTCATCCAGCATTCACCACACTGATGTACCACAGTCACTGACTGACCCAGCGCACTCATACAATGACTCACCCATCATTCACCACACTGAGCCACTGCACTCACACACTGACTCACCCATCATTCACCACACTGACTGACCCAATGCACTTACCCACTGACTCACCCATCACTCACCACATGACCCACCGCACTCACTGACTCATCCATCATTCACCACACTAACCCACCACACTCACAATGACTCACGCATCATTCACCACACTGATGTACCACACTCATTCACTGACCCATTGCACTCACCCACTGACACACACATCATATACCACACTGACCCACCTCACTCATACACTGACCCACTCATCATTCACCACACTGACCCACCGCACTCACACGCTGACTCACCCATAATTCACCACACTGACCCACTACACTCACACATTGACTCACCGATCATTCACCACACTGATGTACCACACTCATTCACTGACCCATTGCACTCACCCACTAACTCACACATCATTTACCACACTGCCCCACCACGCTCATACACTGACTCACTCATCATTAACCACACTGACCCACCGCATTCACATGCTGATTCACTCATCATTGACCACACTGACCCACTGCACTCACACACTGACTCACCCATCATTCACCACACTGACCCTCTGCACTCACACACTGACTCACCCATCATTCACCACACTGACCCACTGCACTCACACACTGACTCACCCATCATTCATCACACTAAGGTACCACACTCACTGACTGACCCATCGTAGTCACACACTGGCTCAACCATCATTCACTACACGGATGTATCACACTCACTGACTGACCCACCGCATTCGCCCATCATTCACCACACTGACCCACTGCACTCACACACTGACTTACCCATCATTCACTACACAGATGTACCGCACTCACTGACTGATCCACCACACTCTCACACTCTCACCCATCATTCACCACACTGACCCACCACACTCACCCACTGACCCACCCATCATTCACCACACTGACCCACCGCATTCACACACTGACTCACCCATTATTCACCACACTGATGTCCCACACTCACTGGCTGACCAACCGCTCTCACGCACTGGCTCACTTATCAATCACCATACTGATGTACCACACTAACTGACTAACCCACTGCACTCACCCACTGACTCACCCATCATTCACCACACTGATGTACCACACTCACTGACTGACCCACTGCACTCACACACTGACTCACCAATCATTCACCAGACTGACCCACTGCACTCACTGACTCACCCATCATTCACCACACTGACTTACCACACTCACACACTGACTCACTCATCATTCACCACACTGATGTACCACACTCACTGACTGGCCCACTGCACTCACCCACTGACTCACCCATCATGCACCACATTGACCCACTGCACTAATTGACTCACCCATCATTCAGCACACTGATGTACCACACTCACTAACTGACCCAGCGCACTCACACACTAACTCACCCATCATTCACCACACTGAGCCACTGCACTCACACACTGACTCACCCATCATTCACCACACTGAGCCACTGCACTCACACACTGACTCACCTATCATTCACCACACTGAGCCACTGCACTCACACACTGACTCACCCATCATTCACCACACTGATGTAGCTCACTGACTGACTGACCCAATGCAGTCACCCACTGACTCACCCATCATTCACCACACTGACCCACCGCACTCACTGACTCATCCATCATTCACCACATTGACCCACCACACTCACATTGACTCACGCATCATTCACCACACTGATATACCACACTCATTCACCGACCCATTGCACTCACCCACTGACACACACATCATATGCCACACCGACCCACCACACTCATACACTGACCCACTCATCATACACCACACTGACCCACCAGACTCACACGCTGACTCACCCATCATTCACCACATTGACCCACCGCACTCACACACTGACTCACCTATCATTCACCACACTGATATACCACACTCACTGACTGACCCAATACACTCACCACACTACTTTACTGAGGCACCATGTTCATTCACTGACTCACCATACTAACTCACCACTAATTCACTGGCTGAACATGCTGTTTTACTGAGTCCCCACATCCATTCAGTGGAGGCATTGGGTTTAATCGGTTCAGGTTACAGGCACAAAAAACAGTAGACCGGAATCCTGCTTACTCAGATAAATATATGACTTGGTGGCAGCTGGCTTGTGTTGCGGCCTAGCTAATGAACTGGCAGTAAACTGGACTGGTAAAGTAAACAACTGGTTAACTAATGTACTGGTAAACTCATGTACTAGTAAATTAATACTCTGGTGAACCACAACACCAGTGAAATGGTCATCTACTGAACTGGACAACTTTTGAATGGTTTAACTTGGAACCTGAAGAACAGGTAAACTAATGACCTGGACAACTAATGAAGTATTAAAGCGGGAGACTGGTAAAAGCATAAACGAATGAACTAGTGAAATAGTACACAAATGAACTCGTGCATTAGTGAAATAGTACATTAGTAAAGTGAATAATTAATACATTGGTAAACTATTTAACTGCTGGCACACAAGTAAGAGGTTTAACTTATGACCGGCTTTATTGGTGAAGTAAGGAACACAGAAAATAATGGCCTGGTACACTAATGAAATGGTAAAAAAGGCAATGGATATACTATACCCTTTATACTCTACCTTGGCCTAAAACTGCCATCTATCCATCTTCATTATTGGTTGTAGCAATGGAAAAATAGCACAGTATGCTGCTAATCATGAAGAAGTGCCACGAAAGGGATGTAGGGCCATAGTATTGTCTTATTCTGCGTGGAATAAGCCGTAAAAGGATGTAAATCTGTACCAAGGTGAGATAAACGGAGAATAGTGAAGTAGGAAAATAATGAAGTTTTAAATAAAGGGCAGGACAAGTTGTGGTAGGGTGTTAAGCAGGAGAGATTTTACTGGGTCAAGATACTTGTTCATCCTAAAAACATGCTAATAAACTGGTATGTAGGATGCTTCCCAAGTAGGTTCACATACTGTACTCTGGGTAAGGCATACTCTTTGTTGTGTATCAAAAAATGGATCAGAGTCAAAGGAAAAACATTTACAATCTCCCAATAATTATTATTTTTTTGTTAAAAAAAAATTTGTACCAAACATAGACTGCTGTTGGTCTGATGGGAGGTACTGAAGAAGTATATGGGAGATGTTACGACAGAAGTGTTAGAATGTTGTTGCTGTTGTTGTTCCTGTCTGTTGGTCTGTGTGGCCGAGCAGAACTATCGACCACAAGCAGGAAGCCGCCGTCCTGTGACAGACAGTGCCTCTCCAGGACCGAAACACGGTTCTTAACGCCAACGCTGCTGCACTGGTCCACTCTTTCTCTGTTTCGTTAATCAACTTTTTTTTTTTTTAACACCACAGTAAGTGCTAATTATTCCCATACATTTTGGGAAGGTGTTGGGAACATTACTCACCTAAGGCGTGAAATGTCCTGATCTACCAATATGTGTTGTCCAGATGATCGTGTCACTGCAGTGATAGATGTTTGGATGTCAGATCCTGATGTCTTTTCCTGCCTTTCGCTTCCCCCTCATGTTGTAACCCCCACTCCCTGCCCCATCCCTTCCTCCCTCACTCAGC
>NC_137011.1:14808892-14863892 GCF_032717465.1 Coenobita brevimanus
CTCTCAATTTAAAATTGCTTGAAATCATGCAAAAGCTGTAACAAATCTAGCTAAATCAAACTTTCTTCAAAAGCAAGCATCAAAACTACTTAACAACCCTAATGACAATAGAATATTCTGGTCAACTCTTACTTCTTTCAGTAATAACTTTAACAAGTCATCATCCATTTCCCCACTAAAATCTTCAGATGGCAACATTACAAATGATCCGCACGGGAAAACAGATATTTTTGCCAGTACATTTGCCAGAAATTCTACCACAGACGATGCCAGCCACAACGTCCCAGTACTAGAACTTGACTATCCCGAAATTGTTCCACTTAAAATACAAACTAGATATGTAAAATCCATCCTAGACAATTTACCTACCAACAAAGCTCCAGTCCCAGATGGAATTCCGCCAATTGTTTTGAGAAAGTGTTCCCCTGAACTTGCCTCTGTTCTAGCTAAATTATTCAGGCTATGTATACATACTTCTTCATTCCCAAATTCATGGAAAGAAGCCAATTTCCACCCAATTCCAGAGAAAGGAAGTTCCTCTGACCCCTCTGATTACAGACCAATGGCTTTCACATCTTCTCTTGGTAAGGTATTTTAAACTTTAATTAATAAGCACATTGTTAAACATCTTGAATCCAACAACTTAATTAGTGATAGACAGCATGGTTTTCGCCACGAAAGATCCACCATTGACATACTCAGTCTCCTAACTCATACCATCCATCAATCAATTGACCTATATGGAGAAACTCATGCAGTAGCCCTTGATATTTCTAAAGCTTTCGACAGAGTATGGCACTGTTCCCTGCTGTCCAAACTCCCTTGCTATGGACTAACGTCTTTTGTTCCTTTGTTCTCCTCATATCTCAGTGACAGGAAAATAAGAGTAAAAGTAAATGATGTATATTCCAATTTCCACTCAGTTAACGCCAGCGTGCTGCAGGGATCAGTTCTGGCACTAACCCTGTTATTGGTTCATATTATTGATCTCTTACCTGTCACCCACAATCCAATCCACTCATATGCTGATGACTCAACACTACATAGTTCATTCACACTCAGACACCCATTTACAAAGTCTAATATCTCTACCTCTCAACTCAGTACAGCCATCTCCATAAATCAAGACCTATCTACGATCAGTGAATGGGGACAAAACAACCTTGTCTCATTTAATGTTAGTAAAACTAAATATATACAGTTTACTAATAGACAGATATTGCTTACCTTCAGTGCTACTAATATTCCCATCTCCAAATGTATTGAAGTTCTTGGCATCTCACTTAACAATATCCTCAGCTGGACTTCTCATGTTAGATCACTTGCTAAAACCGCCTAAAAGAAACTTGGATTATTGTACAGAGTCCGTAACTTCTCCACTGACGTGTAGTTAGCTATGATTTATAAGAGTCATGTGCGCTATCAGCTTGAATATTGCTCACCCTTGTGGAATGGACGTGGAGAGGTTGCATTAAAACAAGGAGACAAAATTCAGAACAAAGCTGTTAGAATTATTAACAACCCTGCCATTACAAATAAACTACCTCCCCTACAAGTAAGAAGGAATGTTGCCTTTCTTGCATTATTTTACAGATATTTTTATTGCAAATACTCAGACGAAGTTGCGTCCATGGTGCCACCTCTCCATGCCTTCCCTCGTGCTACACGGGCATTTAGTAGCGCTCATGACTGGAATGTCACTCAGCCATATTGCAGAACTTCTGGCTATCAGAATTCTTTCATTCCCTGTACTGCATCTCTTTGGAACTTGATTCCCCAGAGTTGTTTCCCTCCAAACTTCAACCTGCAGCTGTTCAAGTCTAACCGTTACAGATATTTTATGAACAGAGGACACCAGTAATCTGGTGTATGGATTTTTTTTTTACTCATTTGCTTTTCCTTCCTCTTTTCTGTTGTTTAAAATAAAATTTTTATCCCCACACTCAGTTTCCAAACAACCCATAATTCCCTGGGCTCAGAACTAATAAATCATTTTAAATTCTGAGAAGTGTAGGGATTGGGTCTATGGTATTAAGCCTATCTCCCTGGGTTGTTAAACCTCTTGGGTTATATCTTTATCCCCACACTTAGTTTCCAAATAACCCATATTTCCCTGAGCTCAGAACTATTAATATTTTAGTATAATATAGGCCCACCCATAGCTTGTACGGCATAAAACTGTCCTTTCTTTAGTTCTAGGTAATTTATAAATTTCTGCAAAACTGCTTCTCTGCAATAATGATTCCAATGTATACCATTGGCTTTTAGAATTGCTTGGAAAGGCCTTGCATTAAAGTGGATAAAATCCTTCCCTTTCCTAATCCTCAGCAACTTCCTATTCACGGCCCTGCCAACTAATTCATACGTACCATAACAAACTGGTGAACCATATGGTGGGTTTCTTGGCTCAAGAAGGGTTATGGTTACCGAGGATTTACATGAACCATCAATGGCTCCTACCACGGCTAGAATGTTTTCAACAATTTCATTAACTTCCACATCTTCATAAATATCATTTCCTCCCAGGAAAAAGATAGTGCAGTCATGCTCGCAATCTAGTATGGCATTTAGCCTCTCATCATCAGAAAAGGAACTCACCCTTCCACCCCGAGCTCTGTAAATACGTATTTCCACATCATCCACTTCTACAGGACGTGGGAGTAGGCTATGGCCAACAGATGCGACCTTAAATTCATTCAGTGCTTCAGCACACATCTGTTATCCTCACTCGCAGAGGCACCAAAAAATATTGTGAGAAATTTTTGTACAGTCCTTTATCTGACGAGTGTTAGTCTAACACTATCTTAAGTAAATTCACTTAAGTCTCTTAGAAGGTTTAGGTGTAATTGATATTCCAACTCACCTAGTTATACTCCTATCTCCTAGCTAATTCCCCCAAGATTTGGCCAAATCATAAAGGTTACTTAGCTAGAAAGAGTCGGACAACAGATGACGACGAGCCTGATGTTTCGGTCGGTTGCCTGGGCATCCAAGCATTCTTAGGTGCGTATTATACAGGGTGCAACTTGAACCGGCTTTAGCAGCAGAGTGCTACTTTAACGGGCTTAGGAACTAGAGTGCCTGAACATGGGAAACATCTTCTCCCTCATAGGATTGTACAGATGCCAACTATTAATTAATTACAAGACTAAATACGGTTAAATTACTTCATGATATATACAAGGTGAATCTAACTTATTTTAATCTTAGTTTGAATTAAACAAAAGCCAAAAATTCCCTTTATCTATGTAAATATGTATTAAACCCTCATTTTTTTTTCACATGAGGCACTTCATACTCACCAGACAGGCGCAGTTAGGTCAATGGAAAATCCCTAAGTCTTTACATGTATTTACGCTATAGTTGTCCAAAAGGGTTAAACACAGTAGCACTTAATTTATTAATTAAAAGAATTATTAAAGAGAACGTAAAGAAGTAGAAAATATCTTGACAGGTGAAAGTAGTGAGGCAAAACCATTTCCTACATAGTTTTGCCTCACTATTTTCACCTGTCAAGATATTTTCTACTTCTTTGCCTTCTGCAGAAGCTACAGAGACCACTAATTCTTGAATTTTAAGTTCAAACAAGGCATCAAGGTGTAGGTCATAACTTATATATATATATATATATATATATATATATATATATATATATATATATATATATATATATATATATATATATATATATATATATATATATATATATATCTTGAAGCTCTTTATCATCATCACCATCATTTTCATTACTCCCATCATTATTTGTTTCATCACTGGAGCAGTTACCACTTGGGTTGGTATCATTCATTTCAATATTGTCACTGTTAGCACCATGCATTTCTACATCATTAATTAGCGTATCTGCTTGTTCTGTATCATCTTCCTATTGTCTGTATCAGAGCTTTGCAAATTACCATCTCTGTTTTCATCAGCGTTTGGAGTAAGACTTTCATTGTTTGTGATTTCACAGTCTATTGTAGTGTCTCCTGCATCTGAATCATTATCTGAGATCAGTAAACAATTAAGTTCCTCTACATCATCTGTCCATGTCTCATTGGATGCAATACTGCTATATAAGGGGTTGATTTCTTTTGGTTTCAACAGACCTCTATTGACTTTTGCAACATCAATTACCTGGTAGTACACATGGCTTTTGTATGTATGTTTTCTTTTCAGTTTTACTGGTGCAAGGTGTGAATCACACAGAGGTCTAGGTAGTGCTGCGGTGACCTTATTGATATCAGATTGTGCCATGACAACAGGACCCTTAATTGCTCTGTCTTTTGTCATTGGTAGTGGCAGCAGTTTCATAATAGGGATGTTAAGTGCAACAAGTTACTGTATTCTGGAATGTTAAGGTTTTCATATTCTGCTGGAATCTTTTCTGGTTCTAATCCATTTCCATACGATTCTGGTGGAACATTGCCTTAAGACAAGTGTCTGTGACATGTTGGACGTATCCATAATTGTCTTCGTGGTCCATTTGTTACAGAACAGTCTTCCTTGCAACGTGAACTGCATTTATGCACAAGGATATCAAACAGGCGCTTGGTTTTCAAGGCAACATCACAATCTAATTTATCTGGATCACAGTGTCTTACTTGGTTAGATACTGAAGTCTATGGCAACTGAAGCACACATACTCAGGTTGTGGGAAATATTTTCCCCCAGAGCAGTTGCACTCTTTACTTTTAAAATAGTTGCCCCTGATTAAAAATAGAGGATAACCCAGAGATTACGTTCTCTTTAATAATACTTTTAATTAATAAATTAAATGCTACTGTGTTTAACCCTTTTGGACAACTATAGCGTAAATACATGTAAAGACTTAGGGATTTTCCATTGACCTAACTGCGCCTGTCTGGTGAGTATGAAGTGCCTCATGTGAAAAAAAAATGAGGGTTTAATACATATTTACATAGATAAAGGGAATTTTTGGCTTTTGTTTAATTCAAACTAAGATTAAAATAAGTTAGATTCACCTTGTATATATCATGAAGTAATTTAACCGTATTTAGTCTTGTAATTAATTAATGGTTGGCATCTGTACAATCCTATGAGGGAGAAGATGTTTCCCATGTTCAGGCACTCTAGTTCCTAAGCATGTTAAAGTAGCACTCTGCTGCTAAAGCCGGTTCAAGTTGCACCCTGTATAATACGCACCTAAGAATGCTTGGATGCCCAGGCAACTGACCGAAACATCAGGCTCGTCGTCATCTGTTGTCCGACTCTTTCTAACTAAGTAACCTTTATGATTTGGCCAAATCTTGGGGGAATTCACCGCCAGATTAAGGGGGGGGCCCAAGGGGCCCGGGCCCTGGGCCACCCACCAAGAGGGGGCCTCCCACCAGAGCAACTTGTGTTCATTTCATTTCGTGTTTATGCATTAAATATTACAGCATTGGATGAATAGTCCCCGCTCAGTATTTCCTAACTAAAAGTGTCCTATTTATATATTAGGATTTAGGTTACCAGTCTGTGGTGTATACCATTGGGGGAGTTGGAAAGGGGGCCTCCCTTCCAAGCGGGCCCCGGGCCTCCCACATGCTTAATCCAGCCGTGGGGGAATTAGCTAGGAGATAGGAGAATAACTAGGTGAGTTGGAATATCAATTACACCTAAACCTTCTAAGAGACTTAAGTGAATTTACTTAAGATAGTGTTAGACTAACACTCGTCAGATAAAGGACTGTACAAAAATTTCTCACAATATTTTTTGGTGCCTCTGCGAGTGAGGATAACAGATGTGTGCTGAAGCACTGAATGAAGTTAAGGTCGCATCTGTTGGCCATAGCCTACTCCCATGTTCTGTAGAAGTGGATGATGTGGAAATACTTATTTACAGAGCTCGGGGTGGAAGGGCGAGTTCCTTTTCTGATGATGAGAGGCTAAATGCCATACTAGATTGCGAGCATGACTGCGCTATCTTTTTCCTGGGAGGAAATGATATTTATGAAGATGTGGAAGTTAATGAAATTGTTGAAAACATTCTAGCCGTGGTAGGAGCCATTGATGGTTCATGTAAATCCTCGGTAACCATAACCCTTCTTGAGCCAAGAAACCCACCATATGGTTCACCAGTTTGTTATGGTACGTATGAATTAGTTGGCAGGGCCGTGAATAGGAAGTTGCAGAGGATTAGGAAAGGGAAGGATTTTATCCACTTTAATGCAAGGCCTTTCCAAGCAATTCTAAAAGCCAATGGTATACATTGGAATCATTATTGCAGAGAAGCAGTTTTGCAGAAATTTATAAATTACCTAGAACTAAAGAAAGGACAGTTTTATGCCATACAAGCTATGGGTGGGCCTATATTATACTAAAATATTAATAGTTCTGAGCTCAGGGAAATATGGGTTATTTGGAAACTAAGTGTGGGGATAAAGATATAACCCAAGAGGTTTAACAACCCAGGGAGATAGGCTTAATATCATAGACCCAATCCCTACACTTCTCAGAATTTAAAATGATTTATTAGTTCTGAGCCCAGGGAATTATGGGTTGTTTGGAAACTGAGTGTGGGGATAAAAATTTTATTTTAAACAACAGAAAAGAGGAAGGAAAAGCAAATGAGTAAAAAAAAAATCCATACACCAGATTACTGGTGTCCTCTGTTCATAAAATATCTGTAACGGTTAGACTTGAACAGCTGCAGGTTGAAGTTTGGAGGGAAACAACTCTGGGGAATCAAGTTCCAAAGAGATGCAGTACAGGGAATGAAAGAATTCTGATAGCCAGAAGTTCTGCAATATGGCTGAGTGACATTCCAGTCATGAGCGCTACCAAATGCCCGTGTAGCACGAGGGAAGGCATGGAGAGGTGGCACCATGGACGCAACTTCGTCTGAGTATTTGCAATAAAAATATCTGTAAAATAATGCAAGAAAGGCAACATTCCTTCTTACTTGTAGGGGAGGTAGTTTATTTGTAATGGCAGGGTTGTTAATAATTCTAACAGCTTTGTTCTGAATTTTGTCTCCTTGTTTTAATGCAACCTCTCCACGTCCATTCCACAAGGGTGAGCAATATTCAAGCTGATAGCGCACATGACTCTTATAAATCATGGCTAACTACACGTCAGTGGAGAAGTTACGGACTCTGTACAATAATCCAAGTTTCTTTTAGGCGGTTTTAGCAAGTGATCTAACATGAGAAGTCCAGCTGAGGATATTGTTAAGTGAGATGCCAAGAACTTCAATACATTTGGAGATGGGAATATTAGTAGCACTGAAGGTAAGCAATATCTGTCTATTAGTAAACTGTATATATTTAGTTTTACTAACATTAAATGAGACAAGGTTGTTTTGTCCCCATTCACTGATCGTAGATAGGTCTTGATTTATGGAGATGGCTGTACTGAGTTGAGAGGTAGAGATATTAGACTTTGTAAATGGGTGTCTGAGTGTGAATGAACTATGTAGTGTTGAGTCATCAGCATATGAGTGGATTGGATTGTGGGTGACAGGTAAGAGATCAATAATATGAACCAATAACAGGGTTAGTGCCAGAACTGATCCCTGCAGCACGCTGGCGTTAACTGAGTGGAAATTGGAATATACATCATTTACTTTTACTCTTATTTTCCTGTCACTGAGATATGAGGAGAACAAAGGAACAAAAGACGTTAGTCCATAGCAAGGGAGTTTGGACAGCAGGGAACAGTGCCATACTCTGTCGAAAGCTTTAGAAATATCAAGGGCTACTGCATGAGTTTCTCCATATAGGTCAATTGATTGATGGATGGTATGAGTTAGGAGACTGAGTATGTCAATGGTGGATCTTTCGTGGCGAAAACCATGCTGTCTATCACTAATTAAGTTGTTGGATTCAAGATGTTTAACAATGTGCTTATTAATTAAAGTTTAAAATACCTTACCAAGAGAAGATGTGAAAGAGGGGTCAGAGGAACTTCCTTTCTCTGGAATTGGGTGGAAATTGGCTTCTTTCCATGAATTTGGGAATGAAGAAGTATGTATACATAGCTGAATAATTTAGCTAGAACAGAGGCAAGTTCAGGGGAACACTTTCTCAAAACAATTGGCGGAATTCCATCTGGGACTGGAGCTTTGTTGGTAGGTAAATTGTCTAGGATGGATTTTACATACCTAGTCTGTATTTTAAGTGGAACAATTTCGGGATAGTCAAGTTCTAGTACTGGGACGTTGTAGCTGGCATCGTCTGTGGTAGAATTTCTGGCAAATGTACTGGCAAAAATATCTGTTTTCCCGTGCGGATCATTTGTAATGTTGCCATCTGAAGATTTTAGTGGGGAAATGGATGATGACTTGTTAAAGTTATTACTGAAAGAAGTAAGAGTTGACCAGAATATTCTATTGTCATTAGGGTTGTTAACTAGTTTTGATGCTTGCTTTTGAAGAAAGTTTGATTTAGTTAGATTTGTTACAGCTTTTGCATGATTTCAAGCAATTTTAAATTGAGAGAGTGATTCAGATGTTTTTTATTTTAAATATGAGTTATACGTTAATGTCTTTTGGGCTGATGCTCTGGCACAGTTGCCATCAAACCATTTTGGAGAATTCGATCTTTTATATGAACTGTTGACTTGGTACGAATAAATACATACCAGCTAGTATTAAGTTGCAAATGTGAGACTGGGTAGAACTGGGATCACTAGAGAAGAAAGACTGCCATGGAATGTCAGCAAGGTCATTTGAAAATCCATCCCAGTTTGCCCTATCAAAGTGCCATCGGGTCACCCTGACAGGTTCAGAATGGGGAGGTGTGGGGGGATTAACTAATGGGGCTTTGATGAGATTATGGTCAGAGGATCCAAGTGGTGACAGTACCTCTATCCTGTATTGATCTGGATTATTTGTCAAGAATAAATCCAAGATATGGGCATTATGGTCAGGATTATCAGGTATTCTGGTTGGTTGCTTTACCGTCTGGTTGAAATTAAACGATTCTGCAAACAGCTCGCACTCTAGACTAGCATCGTCAGTCCTGGCAGAATGCAATAACCTTTCAACATTATCTATGTTAAAATCACCCAAAATGGTAATTTCGGTGTTAAGGGCAAGCTTCTGTTACTCAACTGTGTGGATATGGAATCAAATACATTGGGTTTCGAAGAAGCATTGGGGGAACGATAGACTACACAGATATATTTGGTAATATTTGGACAATTTAGTTTATACAATGAGTAATCAAAACTGGACGAAGTGAAGTTTAAAATTTTGTCAACTGCATTGCAGGACCTGATATTATCGTCGGAGGAGGAGTTAGGGCAAGAAGCAACCCTTCCTTTTGCTAAGTACAAATGTGAAAAGGATGTCTGCAGAAAGAGTGGTTCATGTGAGAAAGTGTTGTAATGGCTATGTTTGTGTTAGAGTCTGCATATGCCATATAAAGAACCGAAACGATGTGAACAAAGGCTATAGAAGCAGGTGAACAACATACTTCCGGCGCCCATAATATATGTCCGCCACGGCTTAGGTTCAAATCCTGGGCTCGGAATAAATACACGATTTGTGAGATGAGTACGCTATAGACTGACCAGTGCCTCAGTTTACATAAAAACGTCTAGTGCTAGTAATAGGCTGGGAGACAGACAGACAGATAGACAAATAAAGACGGAAGCAGAGACAAGCATAACAAGAAAAACTGGTGGTTATGGATCTCACTTCATGTAACACAGGAGGCTTCGTGACGCCTATTCCTTAGCGATTAATTCTGCAGATATCACCCTTGCATTCTCCCGTATGCGAATTTATATCGTTTTAATATATAAGTGGTTTCCATCAGTAACTTACAAGAGGGTAATATGGTTTAATGTGCAAAATAATGGGACGTCACGAAACCTGCAAAGCTACCCATACATGATCCTATAATTATGTTCCCAATAAACACAGTTCATATAAGAGCGTGGCCTGTCATTATTCTGAAGGATATAACCTGAAAGTAACATACTTCTCTCTCTCTCTCTCTCTCTCTCTCTCACACACACACACACACACACACACACACACACACACACACACACACACACACACACACACACACACACACACACACACACACACAAAGCACCATAAAGCAGACACCTTGGGATTTTTAAGGCTTAACCCTCCAGCCACCAAAAATTCCTTGTCTCAGTCCGAGAGAGAGAGAGAGAGAGAGAGAGAGAGAGAGAGAGAGAGAGAGAGAGAGAGAATAAACAACGTTCGTATTTATGATTGATGCTGGTGGCTTAGGTGTGTAAACTGTGGTAGTGGTGATATAGTGGTAGCTAGTCTACCATTTATTTACCATTTATTTCCCATTTATCTACCATTTTAGCAGAAAAACTATGGGTGATATTCTGGGTGCCTTTGGAGGTTCTGTAATACCTTCTCCATAACGAGTTGTTTGCACACCACGACTCAAAAATCCTTGTGTGTGGTAGCTATTCATGCAAACTATAGATAGATAGATAGACACAGATATGTGCTTGTGCGTGTATGTGTGTGTACAGGCTGGTAAATGAATAGATAAAGACAGAAACTGATAGAGATAATAAATATATAAAAATATAGAACTTAACGCAAAAATGGAATAGTTAAAATAAGACTGTGAAGAATAGGCAGGGCCGGATGCTACAGCTTTGTTGCCCATATTTAAGTATACATGCAACATTTCGCTATGCAACGAGAACAAATGAAAAATCCAAAATCAGTAGAAATGGGATATACTGGGGAGAGAAGTGTGTAGTGCAGCGAGAGGATAGGGTAAAAAAAAAAAAAAAAAAAAAAGGGTGATTTGCATAATATGTTGAGTAAGGAAGTTTTTGTGTAGTTAGACAGAGCAGTGTGTGATATGATGGTATGGTTATATGAAGGGAATGGATATACATAGATTGGTGAACACTGTATATAACTAGAATGGCACTCAGTAGAGCGCATGCCTCCACCAAGGCCCAACATGCAGCTGGAAAAGACTACCCTCCTATAAATGCATATTTAAATCCGCTAGACCCGCAATTTTATATGGATCCCCACCAAACTGTACACCTTCGTAGATACCAACATCCAATATATGCCTGATTTTTTCATCAAGATCCTTGCAATATTCACTGAAAATTTTACGAAAATGTTGAAAAACGCCCCATCTCGCAATGTTCAAGAAAGTGAACAAAATTCCTGGATCCGCACCTTTGTCCGGATCCTCACCAAAATTTAATGGAGTCAATTCTGGGCCAAGGCCCATTGTTCTACCAAGTTTCGTGGAAATCCGTCCAGTAGTTTTTGTGTAATCTTGCTCACGAACCAACCAACAAACAAGCAAACAAACGGACAGGGATGAAAACATAACCTTCTTGGCGGAGGTAATAAGTTTATAAGTGGGCACAAACTCGATAGGACTAACAGTAGCCCGATTACAATAACAAAGGCATCAACGTAGTAAAAGCATTATATCAAAATCTCTCCAAGAACGAGTTGAACAACAGGGAAATTAAACGCCAGTTACTCTCATATCCCTTGCAATACCGAAATAAATGAACACATGCCCTGATAGAACTGGTATAACAAAAAAAAAAAAATGTCTAAGGTAGTGTGAGTGTTGCGGCGTACGTTAGTGTGAGGCCAAAGCTGTGACTCTGTGCTGTGAGCCAGAGGTTCAAGTGATTGTCTGGAGTGCTAAATGACTTTGTCGTTGCCTGAGCCTCAACTAGTGTACCAGGTTTGGTGCAAACTGCAGCAAAACTGTTGGAGTTCACTTTGTCCTGTTACCTGCACTTTTAATCTAGTCATCACAAAATTAGGTCTCATTAGTCTTGTCTGACCTTGAATCCTTCCAACAAGTTTGCTCAAAATCCTTATAAAATAGTTTGGGTTGCAGGGTCTAATCTTTGATCTTGGCCTATGACTTTGACCTTTGATGCTTGTTCTCAAAATTAAAAAGCTTCATCTATACCTTACCCTTAATCTCTATATTTAGCTTAAATCAGAACAAGACGATTTAAGCTAACCTTGCGATGTTACCATGACTTTAATCTGTTGTTTAGCAAAACAATATGCCAACCCCTAGCATGACCTTCAACCCTTCCACCAAGTTTATTTCTCTCTCTCTCTCACACTCTCTCTCTCTCTCTCTCTCTCTCTCTCTCTCTCTCTCTCTCTCTCTCATACAAACAAACATACATACACAAGTAAACTCACAAACAAACATACGTACAAACACACACACACACACACACACACACACACACACACACACACACACACGTAGAGCGAAACAACCCTCTCTCTTGCTATCGTAAGCGAGGATGCAATTTAAAAAAATAAATTATCGTAATCGGTGTGGGGAAACTCAGGAATCAGAGGAGTGATAGTGCATAGTGAGTAAGGGAGGGGGGCATGAGAGCAGGGGCAGCAGTGGGGGGAAGAGAGAGAGAGAGAGAGAGAGAGAGAGAGAGAGAGAGAGAGAGAGAGAGAGAGAGAGAGAGAGAGAGAGAGAAAGAGAGAGAGAGAGAGAGAGAGAGAGAGAGGGGGGGGGCAGGGGGCTGGGAAGAGGGAAGGAGTGAGGAATGAAGAAGAGGGGCAGGGGAGAGAGAAGGGAAGGACGAAGAAACAGTGAGCGACTGAGGAAGGGAGGGGAAGATAGAACAGAGTGGAGAAAGGGAGAGAGGGAGCAGCAAAGGGAGGGAGAAAGGTTGGTTAAAAGCGAAATGGAAGAAGGCAGAGTGAGGGTGTAGGTGGAAGGGAAAGAACAGACTGAGAAAGGAATGGCGTCAGTAAAGAAAGGGAGAGGGATGATGGGAAAGAGGGTGGATGACAGACAACACTATGAAGGAACAGGATCAGGGTGAGGAAGAAGAGAGGATGTATAGCAGGGTATGGGTGGGAGGGAGGGAGGAGGCTGAATGAGGGAGGAAGGGGTGGGGCAGGGTGAAGGGGGAGGGAGGAGGTTAAGTAAAGGGGGAGGGAGGAGGCTGAGTGAGAGAGGAAAGGATGGGGCAGGAGGAGGGGAGAGGCTGACGGGGAAGATGGGAGGACGTACTGCAGGGTATGGGAGGGAGAGAGGGAGGAAGCTGAATGAGGGAGGAAGGGATGGGGCAGGGTGAGGGGGAAGGGAGGAGGCTGAGTGAGGGGGGAGGAGGCTGAGTGAGGGAGGAAGGGATGGGGCAGGGAGTGGGGGTTACAACATGAGGGGGAAGCGAAAGGCAGGAAAAGACATCAGGATCTGACATCCAAACATCTATCACAGCAGTGACACGATCATCTGGACAACACATATTGGTAGATCAGGACATTTCACGCCTTAGGTGAGTGCTGTTCCCAACACCTTCCCAAAATGTATGGGAATAATTAGCCCTTACTGTGGTGTTAAAAAAAAAAAAAAGTTGATTAACGAAAGAGAGAAAGAGTGGACCATTGCAGCAGCGTTGGAGTTAAGAACCGTCTTTCGGTCCTGGAGAGGCACTGTCTGTCACAGGACGGCGGCTGCTTGCTTGTGGTCGATAGTTCTGCTCGGCCACACAGACCAACAGACAGGAACAACAAGAGCAACCACATTCTAACACTTCTGTCGTAACATCTCCCATATACTTCTTCAGTACCTCCCATCAGACCAACTGCAGTCTATGTTTGGTACAATTAAAAAAAAAATAATAATAATCATTGGGATATTGTAAAATGTTTTTCCTTTGACTCTGATCCATTTTTTGATACACAACAAAGAGTATGCCTTACCCAGAGTACAGTATGTGAACCTACTTGGGAAGCATCGTACAGACCAGTTTATTAGCCTGTTTTTAGACTGTACAAGTATCTTGACCCAGAAAATCTCTCCTGCTTAACACCCTACCACAACTTGTCCTGCCCTTTATTTAACACTTCATTATTTTCCTACTTCACTATTCTCCGTTTATCTCACCTTGGTACAGATTTACATCCTTTTACGGCTTATTCCACGCAGAATAAGACAATACTATGGCCCTACATCCCTTTCGTGGCACTTCTTCATGATTAGCAGCATACTGTGCTATTAATCTATTGCTACAACCAATAATGAAGATGGATAGATGGCAGTTTTAGGCCAAGGTAGAGTATAAAAGGTATAGTATATCCATTGCCTTTTTTACCATTTCATTAGTGTACCAGGCCATTATTTTCTGTGTTCCTTACTTCACCAATAAAGCCGGTCATAAGTTAAACCTCTTACTTGTGTGCCAGCAGTTAAATAGTTTACCAATGTATTAATTATTCACTTTACTAATGTACTATTTCACTAATGCACGAGTTCATTTGTGTACTATTTCACTAGTTCATTCGTTTATGCTTTTACCAGTCTCCCGCTTTAATACTTCATTAGTTGTCCAGGTCATTAGTTTACCTGTTCTTCAGGTTCCAAGTTAAACCATTCAAAAGTTGTCCAGTTCAGTAGATGACCATTTCACTGGTGTTGTGGTTCACCAGAGTATTAATTTACTAGTACATGAGTTTACCAGTACATTAGTTAACCAGTTGTTTACTTTACCAGTCCAGTTTACTGCCAGTTCATTAGCTAGGCAGCAACACAAGCCAGCTGCCACCAAGTCATATATTTATCTGAGTAAGCAGGATTCCGGTCTACTGTTTTTTGTGCCTGTAATCTGAAGCGATAAAACCCAATGCCTCCACTGAATGGGTGTGGGGACTCAGTAAAACAGCATGTTCAGCCAGTGAATTAGTGGAGAGTTAGTATGGTGAGTCAGTGAATGGACATGGTGCCTCAGTAAAGTAGTGTGGTGAGTGTTTTGGGTCAGTCAGTGAGTGTGGTATATCAGTGTGGTGAATGATGGGTGAGTCAGTGTGTGAGTGCGGTGGGTCAATGTGGTGAATGATGGGTGAGTCAATGTGTGAGTGCGGTGGGTCAGTGTGGTGCATGATGGGTGAGTCAGTGTGTGAGTCCGGTGGGCCAGTGTGGTGAATGATGGGTGAGTCGGCGTGTGAGTGCAGTGGGTCAGTGTAGTGAATGATGAGTGGGTCAGTGTATGAGTGTGGTGGGTCAGTGTGGTATATGATGTGTGTGTCAGTGGGTGAGTGCAATGGGTCAGTGAATGAGTGTGGTATATCAGTGTGGTGAATGATGCGTGAGTCAATGTGAGTGTGGTGGGTCAGTGTGGTGAATGATGGGTGAGTCAGTGAGTGCGGTGGTTCAGTGTGGTGAATGATAGGTGAGTCAGTGGGTGAGTGCATTGGGTCAGTCAGTCAGTGAGCTACATCAATGTGGTGAATGATGGGTGAGTCAGTGTGTGAGTGCAGTGGCTCAGTGTGGTGAATGATGGGTGAGTCAGTGTGTGAGTGTGCTGGGTCAGTCAGTGAGTGTGGTACATCAGTGTGGTGAATGATGGGTGAGTCAATTAGTGCAGTGGGTCAGTGTGGTGCATGATGGGTGAGTCAGTGGGTGAGTGCAGTGGGTCAGTCAGTGAGTGTGGTACATCAGTGTGGTGAATGATGAGTGAGTCAGAGTGTGAATGTGGTGGGTCAGTGTGGTGAATGATGGGTGAGTCAGTGAGTGCAGTGGGTCAGTGTGGTGAATGATTGGTGAGTCAGTGTGTGAGTGCAGTGGGTCAGTCAGTGAGTGTGGTACATCAGTGTGGTGAATGATGGGTGAGTCAGTGGGTGAGTGCAGTGGGTCAGTCAGTTAGTGTGGTACATCAGTGTGGTGATTGATAAGTGAGCCAGTGTGTGAGAGCGGTTGGTCAGCCAGTGAGTGTGGGACATCAGTGTGGTGAATAATGGGTGAGTCAGTGTGTGAGTGCGGTGGGTCAGTGTGGTGAATGATGGGTGGGTCAGTGGGTGAGTGTGGTGGGTTAGTGTGGTGAATAATGGGTGAGACAGTGTGTGTGTGGTGGATCAGTCAGTGAGTGTGGTACATCTGTGTGGTGAATGATGGGTAAGTCAGTGTGTGAGTGCAGTGCGTCAGTGTGGTGAATGATGGGCGAGTGCGGTGGGTCAGTCAGTGAGTGTGATACATCAGTGCGGTGAATGATGGTTGAGCCAGTGTGTGACTGCGGTGGGTCAGTCAGTGAGTGTGGTACGTTAGTGTGATGAATGATGGGTGAGTCAGTGTGTGAGTGCAGTGGATCAGTGTGGTGAATGATGGGTAAGTCAGTGTGTGAGTGCAGTGGGTCAGTGTGGTGAATGATTGGTGAGTCAGTGTGTGAGTGCAGATGATCAGTGTGGTGAATGATGGGTGAGTCAGTGTGTGAGTGCAGTGGGTCAGTGTGGTGAATGATGAGTGAATCAGCATGTGAATGCAGTGGGTCAGTGTGGTGAATGATGAGTGAGTCAGTGTATGAGCGTGGTGGGTCAGTGTGGTAAATGATGTGTGAGTTAGTGGGTGAGTGCAATGGGTCAGTGAATGAGTGTGGTACATCAGTGTGGTGAATGATGCGTGAGTCAATGTGAGTGTGGTGGGTCAGTGTGGTGAATGATGGATGAGTCAGTGAGTGCGGTGGGTCAGTGTGGTGAATGATGCTTGAGTCAGTTGGTGAGTGCATTGGGTCAGTCAGTCAGTGTGCTACATCAGTGTGGTGAATAATGGGTGAGTCAGTGTGTGAGTGCAGTGGTTCAGTGTGGTGAATGATGGGTGTGTCAGTGTATGAGTGCGCTGGGTCAGTCAGTGAGTGTGGTACATCAGTGTGGTGAATGATGGGTGAGTCAATTAGTGCGGTGGGTCAATGTGGTACATGATGGGTGAGTCAGTGAGTGAGTGTAGTGGGTCAGTCAGTGAGTGTGGTACTTCAGTGTGGTGAATGATGAGTGAGTCAGTGTGTTAGTGTAGTGGGTCAGTGTGGTGAATAATGGGTAAGTCAGTGAGTGCAGTGAGTCAGTGTGGTGAATGATTGGTGAGTCAGTGTGTGAGTACAGTGGGTCAGTCAGTGAGTGTGGTACATTAATGTGGTGAATGATGGGTGAGTCAGTGGGTGAGTGCAGTGGGTCAGTCAGTTAGTGTGGTACATCAGTGTGGTGATTGATAAGTGAGGCAGTGTGTGAGTGTGGTGGATCAGTGAGTGAGTGCGGTACATCTGTGTGGTGAATGATGGGTAAGTCAGTGTGTGAGTGCAGTAGGTCAGTGTGGTGAGTGATGGCGAGTGCGGTGGGTTAGTCAGTGAGTGTGATACATGAGTGTGGTGAATGATGGTTGAGCCAGTGTGTGACTGCGGTGGGTCAGTCAGTGAGTGTGGTACGTTAGTGTGATGAATGATGGGTGAGTCAGTGTGTGAGTGCAGTGGGTCAGTGTGGTGAATGATGGGTGAGTCAGTGTGTGAGTGCTGTGGATCAGTGTGGTGAATGATGGGTGAGTCAGTGTGTGAGTGCAGTGGGTCAGTGTGGTGAATGATGAGTGAATCAGCATGTGAATGCGGTGGGTCAGTGTGGTGAATGATGAGTGAGTCAGTGTATGAGCGTAGTGGGTCTGTGTGGTAAATGTTGTGTGAGTTAGTGGGTGAGTGCAATGGGTCAGTGAATGAGTGTGGTACATCAGTGTGGTGAATGATGGGTGAGTCAATGTGTGAGTGTGGTGGGTCAGTGTGGTGAATTATGGGTGAGTCAATGAGTGCGGTGGGACAGTGTGGTGAATGATGGGTGAGTCAGTGGGTGAGTGCAGTGGGTCAGTCAGTGAGTGTGCTACATCAGTGTGGTGAATGATGGGTGAGTCAGTGTGTGAGTGCAGTGGGTCATTGTGGTGAATGATGGGTGAGTCAGTGTGTGAGTGCGCTGGGTCAGCCAGTGAGTGTGGTACATCAGTGTGGTGAATGATGGGTAAGCCAGTGAGTGCGCTGGGTCAGTGTGGTGAATGATGGGTGAGTCAGTGTTTGAGTACGGTGGGTCAGTCAGTAAATGTGGTACATCAGTGTGATGAATGACGGGTGAGCCAGTGTGTGAGTGTGGTGGGTCAGTCAGTAAGTGTGGTATATCAGTGTGGTGAATGATGGGTGAATCAGTGTGTGAGTACGGTCGGTCAGTCAGTAAGTGTGGTCTGCCAGCCAGTCAGTTTGGTACGTTAGTGAATGCATGTCACGAGACAGTGAAAAAGTGCTGAGTCAGTCGGTCAGTGTGGTGAGTCAGTGAACGAGTTGTGAGTGAGTCAGTCACTATGGTGAGTCGGCAAATGAGTGATGAGTTACTGTGTGAATGTGTTGATTGAGTGAGTGAGTGAGCCATTGTTGCTGAGGTGGATCCTTACTGTATGTTGCAATGATGACGTCTGGTGGTGGTGGTGGTGTGGTGGTGCCTGATGTTGCTGTGCCACACCATGCAGATAAACCGAATCCCAGCAATACATAAGTTACTGTATTATTACTACACTACATCTGTCTGCCTCATCATCACACCCGTCTGCCTTACCATCACACTTGTCTGCCTCACCATCTACCTGTCTGTCTTACCATCACACCTGTCTGTCTTACCATCTACCTCTCTGTCTTACCATCACATCTGTTTGCCTCACCATTACACATTTCTGTTTCACCATCACAAATGTCTGCCTCACCATCACACCTGTCTTTCTTAACATCACATCTGTCTGCCTTACGATCACATCTTTCTGCCTCACCATCACACATTTCTGCCTCACCATCACACCTGTCTGTCTTACCATCTACCTGTCTGTCTTACCATCACACCTGTCTGTCTTACCATCTACCTCTCTGTCTTACCATCACATCTGTTTGCCTCACCATCACACATTTCTGTCTCACCATCACAAATGTCTGCCTCACCATCACACCTGTCTTTCTTAATATCACATCTGTCTGCCTTATGATCACATCTTTCTGCCTCACCATCACACATTTCTGCCTCACCATCACACCTGTCTGTTTTACCATCACACATGTCTGTTTTACCATCACACCTGTCTGTCTTACCGTCACACCTGTCTGCCTCACCATCACACCTGTCTGCCTCACCATAACACATTTCTGCCTCATCATCACACCTGTTTGCCTCACCATCACATCTGCCTGCCTTCATCGGCATGACACGTGGCTGCCTGGCCGTGACACGAGTCATACACTGTACTCACCGAGGGTAGTTATTAAATGGCAAACACCTCATGCCCGGTATCATGCCCAGTGGACTGGGTATTATCCTCGTCCATGCTTCTCTTTTACAAGCTACCACCACTCTAGCTCGCCCTCCTTCACCCACAGTTGGCACAGCACCACACTCCTTCGCCTGCCTTATTGCTGGCTTCCAGTTGCCGCCACTGCATTGGCCCTCGCCCACCTCCTTGGCATAAACCTGACCTATCACACTAATAATAATAATAATAATAATAAAAATATTAATAATAATTAATAAAAATTAATAATAATAATAATAATAATAATAATAATAACAATAATATTAATTAGTAGTTGTAGTAGTAGTAACAGTCCAGCTATCACTGCCATGGAGTATGGATTTAATGATGTTTCAGAGACCACTGGCCATCCCAGCAGACCTACTGGACCTTCTGCCTCCTCGGACCCCTCCCCTAACCTCTCTCCTGACTCACCAAAACATTCCTTTCGTCCTTCCTCCAACCCTTTTCTTAATCTTTCTCTTGATCCTTCCTCCAACCCTTCTCTCGATACTTCTCCTAAGCATTCTCATGATTCTTCTCACAAACCCTACCCAGGCTCTTCTGATCACTCTTCTAACCTCTCTTCCAAGCCTCTCCATAACCTGTCTCCCGCCCTTTCTCCTAACCCCTCTCCCGACCCTTCTCCTAACTTCTCCCCAAAGCACTCACCCAATTCCTTACCAATCCCAAAGCCTACTCCCTCTACCAAGCCCTATCCTGATTCCTTTCCTAACCTCTTTTCTAGCCCGTCCCCCAGTTCATCACCATTCTCAATGCCTAGCCCCTCCACCAAGCCATCTTCAGACCCAAGCTCTGACCCAGACAATTCTACAGCTGCCAACTCTCCTAAAAAAAGGTTAGTTGTGTGAGTCAAAGAAAAATCAGAGGGGTTGAAAGGGAGAGTGTAGGAAGGGTGGGGCGAAAGAAGCATGACGAATGGGATGGAGGAGAGGGAGGGTGAGGGAGGGGAGGGAAGAGAGAGAGGAGAGGGAGGGTGAGGAAAGGGATGGGTGAGAGGGAGGGAGGGGTGAGAGGGAGGAGAGGGAGGGAGGAGTGGGAGGGAGACACGAGAGCGAGGGTGATGGAAGGGAGGGAGGAGAGGGAGGGTAAAGGATGGGAGAGATGAGAGGGAAGGTGAGGGAAGAGAGGGATGAGAGGAAAGGTGAGGGAAGAGAGGGATGAGAGGGAGGGTGAGTACAAAGTACAAAAGGGTACAAAGGAAAGCAAACAGCAACAGACCGTATGGTCCTCTCGAGGCTGTTTGTTACAGAGTAGACTATGACTACAAGACCTAATTCTACATGCTGACAGATAAGGACAGTAAAGCAAGAAGGCTCCCCCTGCCTCCAAACTCTTCAGTTAAAACTGGCAAGGGAAAGTGAGGAAAAAACACCATGCAGTAAGAAAAGTTATATTCTTTAATATTTTATCTATAAGCTACCAGTGGCAAAGTAAATTGAATAATCAAATAAATCAATAACTAACGCTTGACACTGTGTACGGGTACATTGAGTTAATGGGACACCTGCCGACACAGCGTAGAAATTGCACAGTGCACAGTGTGGATATTCAGGGGTGGTGTGGGCCTTGCCTGGCATTATTAACCCGCCCCATGCCAGTTCTGTTTTAAAAAGGCACTATGCAACTGCGCGCTCAGTGCCAGTGCCGTTTTAAAACGTCATTTTTTTCCAAAAATCATGGAGAGCACAATTTTCAAACTAGGCACGCGAAAATTGGTGAGGATGTACGTCAACTCTTCCACCACCTTGCCTCAGGCGCTCAGGCCTATATACCCACGCGCTGAGTCATCGCCCTTGCTCTGCCTCACTCTGCTTTTACCTTTCATACTGTACAGTCATATCTCACCACGGTCTTTCTGATGAGGAGATTCAGGAGCTCCTGAAGGTGCCCTACACTGGCGAAAGCGACGTTGATGATGACGTGCAAGATAAGGATTATGTGGAATCAGAAGATGAAAGTACTAGTGAGGAGGAAATACCCACACCAAGGAAATCCAGGTATGTGGGGTATGCTAGTACCCAAGGGATGAGGCCATCACCACATCATCGCCTAGCCCTACATGATGAGGAGACGGATTCAGAGGAGGAAGCTGAGGCTTCTAGTATTCCTAGGTGGCTGGGGAAGCTGAGGTTTTCCCCACGTGGGGTTGGAAGTGTTAGGAGGAAGAGAGGGAGATTTGGGAATATTCCACTGGCTAGGGATGCGGGTGAGTCGTCTCGCCCCCGCTATCCCTTGCACCCACGTGACCCAGCCAGTCCTAACACCTCAGGACAAAGTGTTCCCCCATTCCCCACACCCAGCACATCCACAGAAAGTGTTCCCCAATTCCCCACACCCAGCACATCTCATGAAAGTGTTCCTCCTTTTGCTACATTTCCCAGCACATCGAGGGAAAGTGTTCCCCTATTCCCCACACTTCCCAGCACCTCCAGTGAGACTTTTCCCTCCTTCCCCACACTTCCCCATTCTTCCCAAAAGCCCTTGGATGAGGGAGGTGATGAAGTAATGTTGTTATTGTAAATGTAAGATGATGTATTCACAGTGAGACACTCAAAAATACTCTTACAGTGTCTGTGTATACTGGAGGCATGTTGTAAATAATTTACCATAAGTGTAAGTGCAGTACATAGTGAAGTAAAGTTGTACGTAAGTTACCGTAAATGTAAGACGAAGGATGTACAGTGAGAGATATGTTACAGGTGACAGGTGTTGCAGTACTAAGTGATTTATATTGGAAAAAAAGATTTTTTCTATATAAAATCCAGTGAAAAAACTGGAAAGTGTAAAAAAAATTCCTACACCTTCCTAGAGAAATGACCAGAATACCTGAGTTTACCTTCATAGAAAACAATGTTTTCTCTCACATTTGCTGCAGTTCTTCTGGGAAACCACACCTTAGGGGTGGACCAGGGACTTCCAGAAAATGCACTTCTAGCCTCCGGTGAGTCTTTTAATGGTCATATTTGTTTTTTTCACATTAAAATCTATCATTTTAGCTTTAAAAAAAATCGAAAATTGGCCGGCACTGGCGTGCCATTTTATGTCTGGGGTGTCTGGCACGTGGTGGGTTAAGATAGGCAGCAGTCAATCAGGCTCCAGCTCCATGCATTCCACTGAGACAAGGAACTTGCCTATGCAGGACAAGTACACAAGTCACCTCCTGAAGCAGTGACCCCTGGTACATTTAAAAAATCCCTATGGTGGTCACTTAACTAACAGGGACCCTCAGTGATCCACAGCCTATCACAGGTCGAAAGTATGAGTAGTGACTGATTACTCAACACTCTCTGTGCAGATATTAGTCAGTGCAGATGTAATACTTGCATTTAATAAACAAGTGGTTTATTCAGGAGTAAACATATTAAGCTCGGAGTAAGATGACAAATACTTATCCATGCGACCTTCAAAGGTTAGTGCTGTATTACAATTTACTACACAGAAGGGCAGTTTGTTCCATATATTTACAACTCTTTTAAAGAAGAAATTCTTAGCTTCATGCAGCTGGAATCATTTGTCAATTATTTTATGCCCAGTGCCTCTAGTATAATTCGAGTGATCAACTGTGAAGTATTTATCGCCAGCCATATTATCATCTCCTTTTAATATTTTGAATACTTGAGTTAAATCACCTCATAACTTTATTCAGTTAGGGAAAAGAGATTCAGGGCTTCTAAACATTCCTCGTACGGTTTATTTCTCAATCTAGGTATCATTTTTGTCATCCTTTGCTGTACCCTATCAAGTTTTTCCATATTTTTATAATAAGGTGACCAAAATTGAGCACAATACTCAAAGGGAGGGTGTGCTAAGGAATTATACAAAGTGAGAACGATATTATCGGATTTATATTCAAATGCTTTACCTATGAATCCAATCAATTTATTGGCTTTTTTTCACAGTTTCTGTACATTGTTTGCTTGGTTTCAGTTCATTTGTTATTGTAACTCCTAAATCTTTTTCATGGTTTACCCTATCAAGTTGGACATTATTCATGCTATAACTAGCTCTTACATTTTTCCTGCCAGTGTTTAGCACTTTACATTTATTAATATTGAAATCCTGGGCCCGGTTAAACAGCTGATCAAGATCTCTCTGAATTGCCTACCTTTGCAATGCTGTATCTGCTCTGTTACCTATTTTAGTATCGTCAGCAAATTTTGAAATCTTACAACATAATCCTTTATCAATAATTATCATTTATATATATTAAGAAAAGAATAGGACCTAACACTGAACCCTGCGGCACTTCGCTTGTAACGTTTATCCAGTCTTACGGTTTTCCATTTATTACAACTCTTTGCTTTCGTCCAGTAAGCCAATCTTCTACCCACCTGAGAACACTGCCGCTGAAACCATGTGCCTTTAGTTTCTGAAGGACTCTTTTGTGTGGAACTTTGTCAAAAGACTTTTGAAAATCGAGATAGACAACATCAATAGATTTAGTCTCGTTGTACATGTTCAGTGTATCATTGAAAAAGTCCAACAGATTAGTGAGGCAAAAGAGATTATTACCAAAACTATGTTGCAAATCTTTGATTAGATTGTTTGTTTCTAAGTGTTTCACAAACTTGTCTCTGATAATAGTTTCCAGCAATTTGCAAATCACCGATGTTAAACTAATCGGCGGTAGTTTACTGTTTGTGCTCTGTTGCCTTTTTTAAATATTGGGGTGAAGTTAGCAAGCTTCCATTCATGTGGCACCTTACTACTCTTAAGTGATAAGTTAGAAAATTCAAAGGCTTTGATATTTCATTCTGTAGTTTCTTCAATACACGTGGAGATATTTTGTCCGGTCCTAGTGTTTTATTGTCTTTTACTTTGCCAATTGCAAGCAGTGAGGGAAGGGAGGGATGAGAGGGAAGGTGAGGGAAAGGAGGAATGAGAAGGAGGACGAGGGAAGGGAGGGATGAGAGGGAGGGAGAGGGAAGGGAGGGATGAGAGGGAGGATTAGGGGAGGGAGGGATGAGAGGGAGGGTGAGAGAAGGGAGGGAGGGTGAGGGAAAGGATGGATGAGAGGGAGGTTGAGGGTAGAGAGTGATGAAAGGGAGGGTGAGGGAAGGGAGGGATGAGAGGGAGGGGAGGGATGAGAGGGAGGATGAGGGAAGGGAGGGATGAGAGGGAGGGTAAGGGAAGGGAGGATGTGGTGGGAGGGGGGATGAGGGAAGGGAGGGTTAAGGATGGATGGAGGATGGGGAGGGTAAGGGAAGGAATGATGCGAGGGAGGGAGGAGGGAGTACAAAGTAAAGTAAACAGCAACAGACCTTATTGTCCTTTCGAGAGTGCTTATTACAGAGTAGACTATGCCTACAAGATCTAATTCTACATGCTGAAGGATAAGGATAATAAAGCAAGAAGGCTCCATTCCGCTCCCAAACCCTCCAGTTAGAACTGGCAGGAAAAAGTGAGAAAAACCACCATTCAGCCTGGAATAGCTGATATGAAAATTTTATAGGAAGGACTGAAAGGAAAAGTTACATTTCATAATACTTTTTCCATAAGCTACCGGTTTGAATAACCTGAAAGAGAAAGTAGTAAAGTAAAATGAATAATCAAATAATAAGTAACTAAGGCACGACATGTATGGGAATGTTGAGTTAACAAGGCATCTGTAGACACAGCATGGAAATTGCACAGTGCACAGTGTGGATGTCCAGGGGTGGTGTGGCAGCCTTGCCTGATGCTTTTAAGGTAGGCAACAGTCAATCAGGCCCCATCTCCGTTCACTCCACTGAGATAAAGAACGTTATATAGAGCAAAATGAATTCAAATATTGAACGGAATGCACTCACTCACTCTTTCACAAAACTAGCTAAAATATTTATTTTAAAACTAAGGAAAAAAACTAAAGAAATATTGGTCAGTGTAGTGTATCACCAAGGAAGGGTGGGAGCCTGGAGAACTGTAGTCTAGTGGAGTCTGGGTGCTAGAAGACCTCTCTCACTCTCACTACTGGAGCACAGAACCACACTCCATCACGACAGACAAAAGACTGATTCAAATACAGGATGCACAGGCCAGCCGGAAGAAGGCATGGCCAATGGTCGAGGCAAGCAGGGGTGAACAATACAGAAACAATAATATCGCTCAGTATAGCACATAATGACATGCATTAGAAAGGTCAATTTTGAAACAGTGATGAATGTTTTGAAAAAAGTATACCATCGAAATGAAGGGAGAAACGGTTAACTGAACGATACACAGTGAGTTTTCCACTAAAAGTTTGTGGTTTCTCACAAAAGGAAAATGTCGCAAATTTGATTCGTGACACACAGAATATCTGTAAGTCGTATTAATAATGCTGTTCCTGTAGAGGTACATGAAGAATCATTGGGGACATAGAAGACTGTTACTCGCAGACAATTTCCATTGAAACTAGCATGGGGCTGTACTGTACTGTACATAAGACGCAAGGCATAAGTACAGACCGATGTGTAACTGACATGGGTGGAAGACTTGCACCTGTACAAGGTTACGTTGCATTGAGTGATGTCACCAGTATAGATGGTCTGTTCATGAAAAACTATGATCTCTCTAAAATATATAGAAATGAGGCATACACAAGAAAGTGCAAACTATGAAAAAGCACCTTGTATCAAAAAGACGACCATGGAAACTGATTCAAATGTAACACCTCTGTCTATTTCACATCACAATGTGCTGGGTTTGAAGTAAAAGATTCTAGATATAAGTAATCACATTCACAGCTATTGTGATATTATTATCTATACTGAGACCTTACTGAAAACAACACTCCGAAGAAAAGACATAGAAATCAATGGCTATCAATTTGAAAGGAAAGATAGACCGCAAAACACAGGAAGAGGTGGATTAGTAACCTACATCAAGGATATCATAAATACAGTCACCAGTAAGTAGTCTAGAACACTTAATTGTATATACGTGGAAAAGGATGAAAGTGACCCATGCATACCAAATGTGTACAGACCCCCTAAACAAAGCAGTGTCGCATTCAAGAATGTCTTGAAAGAACGGTTTAAGTTCCTAGATTCAGTGTTTGCTCATACAAGAAAGGTCGCAGCAAGTGACCTAAATGAAGACATACTCAAACAGCAGTCACATTCAGTTCATGACATGTTTATACAGCACAATTATCAGCAGCATGTCAACAGCCAACAACAATCTATGGGTCACTGTTAGATATTGTATAAACAAAGTGTGACTTTACCATCAAAGCTGAAGTAATTCAAACATATTACTCTGACCATGATGCTGTCAAGATCTCCATTACAAATTAACAAGAGTAACCATAACAGGCATGTTCAAGTGGAATGTGAAAATGCAGATACAAATGAGACTCAACAAACTAATGCAGATACAAATGAGACTGAACAGTGTAATGCAAATACAAATGAGACTGAACAGTGTAATGCAAATACAAATGAGACTCAACAGTGTAATGCAAATACAAATGAGACTCAACAGTGTAATGCAAATACAAATGAGACTCAACAGTGTAATGCAAATATAAATGAGACTCAACAGACCAGTGCAAATACAAATGAGACTATAAAAAAAAAAAAAAAAAATATTGCAGACAGACATACACGATGAACATGGTCAAACTGAAACATATTTGAAGAACAGCAAAAAGGATCAAAAGAAAATAGGACCAATATGACAAAAATATATAAAAAAAGGAATATACAAAACAAGATATAGGTCACCATACCAAGGAGCTAAAAAAAAGTCATGCCAGAATAGGTCAAGGATTAGAGGCATTGTTAACCTTGGAAACTACACCTGTTATGCAAATAGTATTTCACAGATACTCTGGAGTCTACTAGCTCTTCGAATAATTGCAAGATACAAATCAGCCAGTTGCAAATACCTTATCAAATGTAAAGGCTCATAGCTGATATATCATAGACACAGAACCTCTCTTCACTCTTGATCTTATGAAGTAATGGGAACCACAATTACAGCAAGAAGCACATGAGTTTTTTATATGGTCAGAAGAATTACACCAAGAATAAGCAATTCATAAATTGGAAGCAGCTACGTCACAAACTTTGTGGACAAACCAGCTCATTGTTTTTATGCAGTTCTTGTAATTATTCATTCCAAACAAGTCTCGATTTCAGATTCATCCATGCATCTGTTCAATCACCAGTCTCAGTCGCAATAGAGCAATCAGACCACAAATCAGATCACCCATGTAACATGTGCCAACCTTCATCAACATTAGAAAACACAGAAATAATCTGCACCAGAGGTTCTTATATATATTAAGAGGTTTGACAATAGCCCGAACAAAATAAATGGACCTGTTACACTTGTGCTAGACCTTACAACAAAACATAATGTGCACTATAGCCTAAGTGCTATTGTAAATCACAAAGGTCACATGCAAAAGACAGGACGCTATACTACATTATTTAAAACAGCCAGAACAAAATACATGGACCTGTTAAGCTTGAGCCAGACCTTACAACAAAACATAATGTGCACTATAGCCTAAGTGCTATTGTAAATCACAAGGGCCGCACGCAAAAGACAGGATTATTATACTACATTAATTTTAAAACCGTGGAAAGTGGTACCCGTGTGATGACAGAAATGACAGATCACACTCTGTTCCACATTATTCATCTAAAGCATATATTCCTGTATACACTAAACCGAAGTGATTTTTCTATTTTACTACCATGAATCTTTACAGGGCAAACAAAACAGAACCCAATTAGATTTTTACATTTTTTTTTTTTCAGTATAAGAACAATATATATTTATATATAGTTTATGTGAGAAGATGCCAGTTATGCAAGTGTGATATTGACTTTGTGAAAAATAATCTGCTAAATGTTGGTGGCGGCCATCATCCACTCACTTGATGTAGGCCTGCCTACTTCCTTAGCCTTTATCATTCTTTTTCTGTGCCTATCTTCCTCTTTCTCCCATCTTTTCTGTAACTTCTTATTGCTTTTCTTTCCTTTACAGGTGGCTTTACATTGAGTGACAAGCCAAATGGTTTCCTGTAAGCCAGGAAACCACTTACAACGCTGGGTGGTAACCATATAACCAAACTATACGTGCTCCCTACGTGTCAACAAGTGGGTTGGTGGAGGGTTAGTGCCCCTTCCCGTAAAACAAATAACTCAAAGTCAAATGGCCACCCCGTACGGGATTATGGCGTCTGGCAATGGATAGATAGATAGATAAATATTATTGAGCAAAATATTTTGAGATAATCAATTAAGCATATATTTATAAGCAATATTTATATTTATTTTACATGAGGAGACACCATTTATACAAGTGTGATATTGACAGATCTGCATAACCTTTCTTAATTAAGAGGTTCTACCACTCCTGCTTCTTAGGAGCCTAGCTAGAAGGCACAAGGAGTGTCTGGGCTAGTAGCTGGTAAGTTTTTTTTGTTAAAATGTGTTAAAAAATAAAAAGTTTAAATCCTAGTGCTGCCATGTCTTATGTCTCTTCTGCATTCTCCTCATCTTGTGTTTTAGACTGGAATTTTGACGGTCATCATAATCATTGCCAACCTTGACCATAATCATCCCAAGCGACCTGTATACATTGAAAACATTTTTGTTTCAGTATTAAAATATCCGTTTTTCTATTAATCAAACTTTGTTTACTTATATTTATAATAAAATTTAATATTAAAAGGATTTAATTTTTATTTGTATTTTTATATGTATATATAATTTCCGTATTGCATCCTCATGGAATTGTTACTTAGTTTGAAAATGGTACCAAGAAGTATGGAAAAGTTTAGATGTGAAATTAACTCTACAGGCCAAAGGTATTCTTGGTGCACATTGATTTATTGATATTTTTGTGCATTTGCAAAAAGAGATTTGTGCAATAGCATAAATAAAACAAATATCCAGTGAGTTCTTAATTGAAAAAAAAAAAGGAACAAATAACAGTAAGGGATAGATGATGGCTGAATGCAATTTACAATAGCGCTTTTTGTGAGGAAAAAGTCTGTGATTATCAGAGATACCAGGAAAACCAATAACATGATGTAATTCAAAGTATACTACAAACCAGATTTTAACAAATGATATAATCAATATAGATAGGGGTCCTTTTTGGTCTTAACACCTAGGACCAATATTTCCTTGACCGATCAAAGGCCATTTATAGGTTGCGTATACGAATAAATAACATAGCCTATTAGACAGACCCATACGTACTGTGGTCACATGCACAAGACAGTTGACCCATGTGGTGAGTTATTGAAATTGCTAATGGCCATTTCCGTTTTCTAGTTATTATTATTATTATTATTGCGATATAAATGGATGAAGTTTTACAATGGGGGAAAATGTATACAATGTGGTCCATATGTGACACTTCTCTTTCACTCGGCCGGGCGATATCTCATGTGTTGCAGGGACAGAGCAGTCAGCATTATCAATGTCTTTTCTCCACCAGTTATTCATTTCCTACTGTCATTGCCACACCCAGGCCCCTACCAGCAGACTGAGTTGTCCCCTCAAAACATAAGATACCACTAAAAGAGTTTCCAGTGGAATGGTATTTACAGACCACCCGTACATAACCAGTAACTTATTCTTAAGTGGATATTTTAAGAGGCAGTATAATCTTCCTAACACCTCCTTCTTGGCGACTTATTTTGCATCTTGCACCTTAACATTCTCCTGTGTTTATATTTCGTTTGCATCAGTAACATACACTGGGATATTGAGGTGTTATGTGAAAATTAAATCACTAAGGAAGAGGTGTTACAGAGCCTCCTATGCGACCTAGAGAGCTGGCCTAATTCTAACAGTGTACATTGATATTACACCGTATTGACGTAATATATATACGCACCCAGGGGAAATCTGCAGGTAGCCGCCAAGGAAGGCCGACGTCATTTGTAGTGGTAGAAAATTCTGGCGTGAGGCCATTGCAACTGACGCTGCCTCCTTGGGGCTCGTGAGATATGAATTTGTAACAGTTACGAGAGAGAGAGAGAGAGAGAGAGAGAGAGAGAGAGAGAGAGATACAACGCTTTTTACTTTATGTCGAGAAATTATTACTAATGATCCAGTAATGCCGCCATCGAGGTGTAGGGACCCAGTGCTAAGAGTAGATGCCTAGACTAACCGCCTTGGTGGAAACACGAAATCGAAAAACCTAGGCCCATATTCTCGTTGGTTAAGAAAGCGCCCTAGCACCTTTTGCTGAGCGATTTGTATTGTTTATTACGCCTTACTGTCCTCTTCTGTGTTACATAAATCCTTCCAGTATCACCGTGCTCTGCACAGATAACGTAAAAAGGATATTAAATACCCATTTCCAAAAATAAATCACAAAGAAAGAGCGTTAATGTGCTTGGCAAAGTTGTCGCCCCAACTGGGGTGTTTTGACCACCAGACCACTTTGTATAAGGTGCAAAGAGGGAGGCAGTGACTGACCTGATAGAGAGAAGGCCTGCAGTTCTAATGTACCCAGTTTCTAATATCGCCTGGGGTAGTTTTACTGATCTACCAGAAGACCCGCCGACATGTCATAAAAATACTCCCTCGCTGATATCAGTACACCAGCCCTGTATGAGACAGCCGCAGCATATATTCAACATAGACGGTGGGTGTTATCTCCGAGGTGGAGACATGTGGAGATGTATGGTATGTAGGTGGACTAGTGGGCCTTGGAAGCAGGCTCTGAAACCTACAGTGTCATGAGTTGGAAAAAAAAAAAAAAGTGGTCTATATATAATGGTCCTCTTAAACATCGCCAGTTATTCTTCGTGTGTTGCGAGGATAGTTTTTTCAGGGTTATAATGTCTACTCTGCATTATTTATTCATTTTCTACTCACACTGCCACACTCACACTCACACCAGCAAACTGGGCCATCTTCATAACACCCAAGATATGATGACGTGAGTTTTTATTGGAACGCTGTTTACAGACTATGTTCATTTCACCAGTTAAATTATTGACAAGAGTTAGAGAGCTTCCTACCATGACGAAAACGCAAAGATTTTTTTTTTTTTTTCTGAATAAAAAGAATGAGGAAATGCTCAGACCTTCTCAACCTCCTAAATCTGGTGAGGGGACTAGGGACCCCCTCCTCTGTTTTTTTACTCCCTAAAAAGAGACAGGCCATAGAATGGAATGGGGGATTGAGTTATCCCCATACCCTGAAGTTTGGGTCTATGAATGTGCATGGATGTAGTATGATTGAGGCTAAAAGGGAGGAGACTGGGAGAATGTTTGTGAGAAGAAAGTTGGATGTGTTAGCTTTGAGTGAAACAAAGATGAAAGGGAAAGGTGAATCTAATTTGGAAGTGTGAATGGAAGATTGTCAGGTGTTGATAGAAGTAGGGCAAGAGAAGCTGTGGCCTTGTTAGTGAGCCCGGAAGTACAGCAGTGTGTGATTAACTGGAAGGAGGTGTCATCGAGACTGATGTGGGTGAAAGCGAAATTTGAACATGAGTTGTGGGTATTTGTGGGTGCATATGGCCCTGGTAGTGAAAGGGATGAAAAAGAGAGGGAGTCTTTCTGGAATGATGTTGATGGGTGTCTGCAGAGTTTTGGAGCGAATGTGAATGTGGTAATGATGGGAGATCTGAATGCTAGAGTGGGAAATGTAGTAGTTGAAAGTGTGGTTGGTATGCATGATGTGCCTGGAGGAAAAGAAAATGGGGAACGAATGATAGGGATGTGCGTTGAACGAGAGATGGTGATTGGAAATACCTTGTTTGAGAAGAAAGATATTTAGAAGTATGCATGGGTGAGACAGGAGGGTGGAAGGGCTGTTGACAAAGCATTGATGGCCTATGTGGTTGTGTCCAGGAATGTAATATGAAGATTGTTGGATGTAAGAGTTTTGAGAGGGGAGGGTGGAGGTATATCTGACCACTACCTGGTGGAGGGGAAGTTGAAAGTAGGTAAGAGACGGGTGAGAGCTATGAGAGTTAGGTGTGGCAGGGAGGAGTTGAAAGTGAGTGAGTTGGATAAAAGAGAGAAACTGATAGAGTATCAGGAGAAAGGGAAAGTTGAATGGAACGCAGTGAAAGATCAGGAGAATGGCAGTATGGAGGAGGAATGGTATTTGTTTAAGAGTGCTGTGATGAGGCATGTGGAAGAAGTGTCTAGTGTGAGACAAGTGGGTGGTGGTGTAAAAATGGGAAGTGAATGGTGGTGCGAGGAAGAAAGTATGGCTGAGGCTGAGAATACACGTGCATATGAAGTATGGCTGCAGAGGAAGGATGAGGTATCACATCAGAGGTATAGGAAAAGGAGGAATAGGGAGAGAATGGCTGTGTGTGATGCTAAAGTGGTAGCAGATGAGAGGTGGTGTAGGCGGTTGACTGGGATTTTTCAACAGAATAAGAAAATGTTTTGGAAGAAGGTGAAAAGGGTGCGAAAGGGAGAGTCTGGGAAGGAAGAGTGAGTAAATGTAGAGGATGGAAGGATGTTAATTGAGATGGATGCAGTGAGCAAGAGATGGGCATTGTATTTTGAATGATTGTTAAATGAAGAAGAGGAATGAGAGGCTGAGATTGTGGCAGATGGAAGGGTGCAAGAAATAAATGTGTTGGGAGAGTTGAATGAGTCTTTGATCACGATGGAGGAAGTGCAGGAGACAATAAAGGAGATGAAAAAGGGAAAGCTGCAGGTAGGGATGAGTGTGTTGCGGAATGCACGAAAGGTGGTGGAGTGACTATTGTTGACTGGTTAGTAAGATTGTTGAATATGTGCTTTGTGCAAGGTATGGTGCCAGTTGACTGGGCAAGTTTTTGTGTGGTTCCGTTGTATAAAGTAAGGGTGATAAGTATAAATGTACTAGCTTTAGGGGTATAAGTCTGTTGAGTGTTGTAGGTGAGGTGTATGCTAGAGTGTTAATTAAAAGAGTTAGACAGGGTACAGAGGGAGTGATTGGTGATGAGCAGTGTGGCTTTAGGAGAGAGATGGGATGAGTGGATCAGGTGTTTGCTGTGAAACAGGTGTGTGAAAAGTATTAAGCGAAAGGTAGGGATGTGTTTTGGGCATTCAAGGATTTAGAGAAAGCATATGATAGAATTGATATGGAGGCTTTGTTGTTTAAGATTGTATGGACTTGATGGTAGGTTACTAAAAGGAGTGAAAAGTTTTTATATAAATAGTAGAGCGTGTGTAAGAGTGGGAAATACTGTGAGTGATTGGCTTCCCCTTAAGAGTGGGGTTGCAGCAGGGATGTGTGATGTCGCCTTGGTTGTTTAATATTTATAAGGATGGTGTTGTAAGGGAGGTGAGTGCAAAAGTGTTAGGTGGAGGTCTGAGTCTGGTGAAAGTTGGTGAGAATGGAATCTGGAGCAGCTGGTGCACTGGTGGCTGATTCAGAGGAGAGATTAAGACAGTTGGTAGAGGAGTTTGGAAGGGTGTGTGAAAGGAGGAAATTGAAAGTAAATGAGAATAAGAGTAAAGTGATGAAGTGTACGAGGTTTTGGTAGACAGTAGGAGGAGGAATATACTGTAGTTTTGAATGGTCAGTTGCTTCTCTGAGCAGGTAGAGTGTTTTAGGTATTCAGGGTCACACGTTGCTGTGGATAGAAGAATAGATGCAGAAGTGAAGTTTAAAATGAATGAAGATGGAGAGGTGCAAGGAGGAATGAAAAAAGTGTTTAGCTGTCGTTCGCTTAGAATGGATGTAAAGAGAAGTCTGTATGAGGGTGTTGTGGTACCGACTGCATTATATGGGTCTGGAACATGGAATATGGGTGTAGCAGAGAGGAAAAGTTTGAATGTAATGGAGATGAGGTGTCTGAGAAGTATGTGTGGAGTAACGCGTATGGATCAAGTGAGAAATGATGAAGTGTGAAGGAGAAGTGGAGTTGTTTGAGAGATGGCTGATCGAGTTGAGCAGAGGGTGTTGCGATGGTTTGGGCATATGGAGAGAATGGATAATGAGCGATTGATGAAAAAGATAACTAAAGCTGATGTGAGAGGTGTAAGGCTGAGAGGAAGACCACGAATAAGATGGATGAACAGTGTGAAGAGAGCATTGAATGCAAAAGGGATGTTTATTGAGCAAGAACGAATGGCTGTGCATGATAGAAATGAATGGAGGGAAATTGTGAATGATTAAATGATGATGCAGCCCTGAGGGGATATTCTCCCGCATTTTGTCTGATCAGCTGATCAGGTCAGGTGCAGGTAAGGAGATGGGTCCATTATGCTGTGGCAGGGGTAAACCAGCTCTGCTGTTGGGCCCTGATGCAGATGTCACTGACTGCACTGTGCAGTTGACTCTCATGCGGTGTGGTGCGATGAGGATCTGTCCCTTCTCCCCTTTGGGGCTAAGATGCAAATGAATGTGTTTGAGTGGATGAGTAAAGTGGGAGTGTGTCGTCCTGTCTCGGCTACCTCCCCTTCCTTGGGGGAAGCAGCCTAGGTAGATAGATCTCTAGACAATTTATGCAGTTAAGGAAACTGAAATGAATGGGTTAGGTATAGCCTTCATAACTAGAAGTCGTCACCATAAGTCTGTTGGTAGTTTCATTAAAACTGTTAATATGTCATTGTACCAAAGGGACAATACCTGAACGAAAAGTGAAGAAATGCTACGAGACTGCCCATGTCCACTAGAAAACTAGGAAAATGTGTGAGATATTAAGTTGGACAGTTAAATATAAAACCCTGTGATAATGGCGAGCTTCCTAACCCAGCAAAAATACCGAAAAAAAAGGGAAGATTACTATCAGCAGCAAAATTAATAATGGAGAGACACTGCACAGTCTCCTATGCCCATGAAAATAGAGACAAGTTAAATATACTGAAGAGATATTTACAGAGCTTCCTACGCCCACAGAAATAGAGACAATGTTTGAAATACTCAGGGTGATCCAATTATAGTGCTTCTCCTCCACTCAGCTGAGCGATTTCTCATGTGTTGTGGTGATGGCTCAGTCAGTATTATTAAAGTCTATTGTGCATCACTGACTCATTTCCCACTCCCATTCTCACACCCACGACCACACCAGCAGGCTAAGCCGTCCCCGCAGCACGTAAAATACAATCAAGCGAGTTTCTACTTGAGCGTTGTTAATGGACCACCACCCTGTATATTTAACCCCTTAACCGCAGGGCGTCACTTTCGTGATGCTTGGGAGGAAGGGATCATACCGCGGGATGTCACTTTTGTAATTCTGTGTTATTTTAAATTCGCCCAGGCTTTCAAGTGGTGGCTTGTATCATCTATCAGTACTGCCAATGTCCAACACTAGTCAGCACTCCTAATCTCATCTGTACTCCCATCCATTGTTGACAATTTAGCCATTTCTCCCCGTTCTTGACTCCCCTTCCTACCTCCCCTCCATTACCCTCTCCTCTCACCTGCCCAGCCGTGCTATGCTAAGTAAATCTTCCCTGGAATTTTCCACTGATATCATCCATTGAAATGAGCCCTATGCCCTATTCTTATACCAAATAATATATACAAAAAAGAAATAAGGTAAGTGATAGTGCCATACACCTGGAATTGGCTAATTATCACCTGACAACACCTCAAGTGCACTCGTTCACTAATTTTCGCTGTTTATTTCCCCTTTTAAATATGTGGTATAATCTATTCTCATAATAAAAATATGTATAAGAAAGGAAGGGAGAAGCCTAAGTGTTATTTACATTCACCTGGAACTACCAAATTTATTATGTATTGTCTAGATTTCCTGTCAATCATTTCATTACTATATATTAGCAGCTGTCACCAAGCTGACATTGGCAGCATTGCACTCCCCCTAGGCAGGCCACCACACTGTATTCAGTTTACTGTCATCTTTCAATTTGAAAGCACGTTGGATTCGCGCCTGTCCAATTCCGCCGCTTTTTACCCCATGCAAAGGGCCCTGTGACCTCTACCCCCTACTAAACCTCGTGTGGAAAGGAGTAAAAGGCTAAGTGACTGCTGTGGAACGTGAACTGGCTAATTTGTCAATGAAAATGATAGACAGTGACTACGATCTTTCTGGTGAGTAAAACAGAGCAAGTGGAAATGTAAATAATGTGTAAATAATGTGTAAACAGCAAGTGAAAGCAATGAATGTAAATATAAGTGAACAGTGGAAAATAGTTTTATAAGTTACTGGAAGTTACAGTGCATAACACAGTGTAAATAAAACAGAAATGTAAATAATGTAAATAAAATAGAGAATGTAAATAGAAATGTAAATGAGTAGTAATATAAGAATACAAGTATATATACTAGGAGTATTGAAAGTGAAAGTTTCACTCTAGCATGTATGAATTCTATGAGTTATGACAGTGAAAGTGGCAGATTCACTCTCAACGCTAGTATACAGGATGAGAAAGTGAATGCTACTTATTTTACTGAAAGAGAAATTGAATGCCTGCAGTGACAATAAACTACTATTACTGAAGGAAACTTATGGATAAAGACTGTAGATATATATAAGTGTTATATAGTAATAGAAATATAAACTGTGAGTGTTTTTATGAATAATAAATGACAGAACACCAGCGGCGAATGATCGCAAGTGGGAAGCTGGTACGCGCTCGTAATTTCCATGGCTTTTACAGTGTTTTTTTTTTTTGAGCATGGATTGCAAACTATTTGAGAATCATAGAATAGTGTTTCTAGTGATAATATCAGGCTGTGGTAATCATATTACGGGTTGTCGGGAAGTGTAAAGTGGAGACTTCGTTACCCAACTTCAGAGGTTTCCACAAGTCCTATGGTATTCGACGAAGGCTCAACAAACATCCCAAGAGAAAGCTGAAGGTACGTGCCATATACATATATAATTTTAATATTCAAGGAATAATAACTGATTTTTGGCAAATATTTTTGGAGAGTCTGTTGGAGTGCAAATATGCCTGCGAGACTCGCAAGTCAAGCAAAAACAACCACGAGGTTTAGGGGTTAACTAGTCAAATGAAGGAATATGGAGGTAACAGGAAGTCGCCTAAGCACAAGGACATGCAAGGAAGAGTGTGTTGTTTCTTGCAGCAAAATTAAAGAAGACGTGAAACATTAACTCCTACAGAATGAAAATAGGCAATGTATATATTTCACCAGTCAGATGAAAGAGTAGGAGCTGATAAAAAAAAATAAAAAAAATGAGCCTACAAAGAAAATGTATATTAATCTTAGCAGTAAATTTTAAGAAACAAGAGGTTAAAAAAAAATGCCTCCCACGCCCGCGAAATTAAAGAGAGATGATGGGATAATTCCATACTTCTAACTAAAAGTGAGTGTGTGAAAATGACAGCAAGTCTTCCTTGGCCCACGGGCATACATACAGTAGAAAATGTATGATAATTTTAACAACAAACTTAACTACTTCACTCCCATGACGTCCTTTGTTTTATTCTTGCTACCCCACAGACTATTTTATCCAACTACAGGATATTTTTTCCCAGATCTGAGGGGCTTAGAGATAACCTTCATTTATTCTTTTACTATTTTTTATCTTAAATAAAATCGCCTTGTGGTGACCTGAGAAAGATGCAAATACTTCAATGCAGTGAAAGGGTTAATGAGATGAAACTCGACCTCCTACGCCCAGAACGGTCCCTGAAGTATTACCCATTCAGCCGAAGATCATTCTGTTTCAATTTTGCTGTCACTGGACGATCTTATTTAGCTTTGGAGAGACTTTTTGAGTTGGAGGGGTTAGATAAAGACTTCAGTAACAACCCCTAGTACGAGAGGGCTTTCCAAAAATGAATGAAATCGTCCGCTGACATTTATGCCTCCACCCCTTTCAGGTTGGCGACGTAATTTTGTGTTCGGTTCCAGCTATCCACAGACCATTTTAATCAGCTTAATAGGGAATTTCTGAACTAGGAAACATAGATATAGCCTTCCGTGACCCCATCATTGCCGTTCTAGAATTCCATGAAAAATCGTGTGGTGGTGGCCTGATTAAAATGAAAATTCTTTCACCAGACTGAACAAGTGAAGTCAGATATCCGCGGCGCCGGTGAGAGAGTAAAAAGGATGGCTGGTTGACTGACTCTTGTCCGGATGAATGGGTTCCTGATGATTTAATTCAGTTTCATTAATCTCGTTACGTGAAGTCGTGACGCCGAAGGTCAGTGGTAGCTTTAGGAGTTAGGTTAGGGTAGGTCAGGGTAGGCTAGGTTAGGTTTGTTCTAGTAGCATAATCTTAAAGTAGACTAGGTTAGATTAGACTAAGTTACATTAAGTTAGGTTGGGTTAGGTCAGGTGAGGTGAGGTTAAATTAGACTGAGGTCAAATGTCATTACAGCATATTATATCAAGGGTTGTTATAGTAACATAGAAATAGAACTCTAACTCCTTTAATCTCTCTCTCTCATATATATATATATATATATATATATATATATATATATATATATATATATATATATATATATATATATATATATATATATATATATATATATATATATATATATAATGTAGTGGTACACCACCTATTTTCTGGCATCGAGTGACCCAGTACCTCTTCATCCGGACAAAATTTCGAGAGGGCACTTGAAATTCCCACGGCCTCCATGCAGTTTATACTAAGTGGCCACAGATAGTGGTGAGTGTAGTGCTTGCTCATTTGGATTGCTTACACTGCATGGCTCTGTGGTGGTCTCTGTATTTTGTCTGATTTTTAGTTTATTTTACTTACCGGTACATTTAACCCTAGCAATGGCTTCTTAGAAACATGCAAGTGCCAGTAGTGGTGTCAAGTATAAACACCAATCCACAGTCCTTCAGTACCGTCAAGCCTCCTTGATCATGGTTAATGGTTCACCAAACTGCTGCAATGACACAGCCTCTCAATAACGACATTAAGCAATAAATGGGATTACATGTTAAATGGCTAGAATCTACAAGTTTACGCTTACATTTTTGCTTAATATCCAAATAATAACTCAACAAATGACTCGAGGGACTGGATCTGGTGTTTACACCGATTCTGCTGCTCTCGATCGTGCGCCAGACGAGCCTTTTCTCTCATAACTATTTTTGTGAGCCACCATTGTTATCATTGTATTCTGTCTGTGAAAGCGATTTTTTCACAATTAACCATGTCATGAATCAAATTCGCGACATTTCCCTTTTGTGAGAAGCCACGAACTATTAGTGGAAAACTCACTGTGTTTCGCTCAGTTAACCGTTTCTCTCTCCATTTCGGGGTATACTTTTCAAAACATTCGTCACTGTTTTCAAAAGTGACCGATTTAATGCACGTCACTAGGTGCTGTACTGAGCTATACTATTGTTTCTTTATTGTTCGCCCCTGCTTGCCTCGACCGTTAGAAAATGCGGCCTACTGCTCCCCCTTTGTTCCCACGACTTAGTCAGTCTAGTGTTTGCTCTGACGGAGGAAGGACCTGTGCTCCAGCAGTGTGAGAGGTCAGCTAGCACCCAAGCTCCACAAGATCACTGTCTCCAGTGCTCCCACCTTGGTGATACAAAGCATTCATCGACTATAGTATTTCCTTCTTGTATTTCCCTAGTCTTAAGAGTTTAATTAAGGTGTTTTTCCTAGGCGTAAGTATTTAGCTATTGCGTGAGTGAGTGAGTGCGATCTCATTAATTTGATTTTGAATTGTAACGTTAAATTTATTTTGTAATCAATAAATTTAACTTCTTTTTCTTGAGCTTAATGTAAAGTAAAATCTTGTTTCATTTCTCCAAACTAAGCTTATTTTCCATATAGCTCCTAGCTTGCATAAACGTTTTGCTATTCATAACTGGTACTTAGACCAGTCTTGTTGTATTAACTTAAAATCCGTTGTGCCAGGAGTTAAGCATCAGCAAGGACCTGATATTATTATTAGTGTTAGTTATTTATTGTCAGGGGTGAAGTAACTTTCTGCAGAGGCTAACAGTACTAATTCAGCATTTGTGAGTAATTAGTCTCTGCTGTGTACTGTTGAGAAAGTTTATAAATTCTCGTTCTTAGAGAATCGTACGAAGAAGCAGCGTAAAGTAATCATTGCTTGATGTAGCAAGACAATCATTGTCCCTGCTCTTTAATATTATTGAATATTAATATCAATTAAATAATATTTAAGCATTTATTTTAAAAAACACCGTGATATTTTAAAAACCCCGTGACAATTGGCGACCTCATTCCAGGATATTAACTCCTAGCTATAAAGCTATTCACGAGATAGTGCTCACTCGTTCATATTTAGGAATTTATCATTAAAGTTTATAGGCACAAGTTTACTGGTGGTTACCGTTGATTTAGCAAGTGAATTTTTGCTTTATTAATCAATAGAGTACTTAACTCTAGTTTATTCTTGGTAACGCCAGACGATTTTATTCGCTCCTGGGTAGCCGCCGTACCCATTGTGTTAATTATTGAGAGTTCTTAGTAATTCGCATTTTGCTTTAATCTTTGCCAGTTAACTAGATAAGACTGGTCACCACTAACTTGTGTCTGTATTCTTTATTGTATTATTAGCATTCGTTTGCGAAGCAGTCAGTACTCAGTTTCGTTTGCTTAATAAATTAGCGCCATGGCAGCCAGTGCTTATGTACAGGAAGCCAAAGATATGGGTTTCACTGACCCAGAGAAAATACAGTTACGTTCTCTCACGGTTTAATTACGAGCAAGAACGTGAGACAGACGCTCGTGAACGCGAATACGAGCGAGAACAATGCGAATACGAGCGAGAACAGCGCGAATATGAGCGAGAACAGCGTGAACACGAACAAAAACAACGCGAGCTCGAGTTAGAAAAAGAGAGACAACAGCGCGAACACGAGCTAGTACAAGAGCGAGAACAGCGCGAATACGAGCGTGAACAACGAGACAGAGAACGAGAACACGAACGTGCCGAGCGAGAAGCATGCGAGAGACATGAACTTGAAGTGCTGAAGCTCAAGCGAGATTCCTTGGCTTCAGACACGTCTGCTGCAGTTGGTCCAAGCTCCACGAGCGTTTCCCCTGCACATGTCCTGGCGACCCCACGCATCAAGCTTCCTTCATACAAGGAAAGCGAGCGAATCGAGCCGTACATAGCTCGTTTTGAGGACATGGCAGACATGTATCAACTGGATGAGGCAGCTAAGCGGCTTCAGTTTCTTAGCCTATTTGAGGGCCCTGCCCTCGATATTTTCCACAGAATTCGTGGAGACAATCTCACATATGAGATGATGAAAGCTGCACTCATTAAGGCGTATGGTCTCACAGTAGACGACGCCAAAGTTCAGTTCATGCGAGCTCGTCTCCAAGACAAGGAGACAGCTGTTCAGTTCCTTGATCGTCTCACAGCTTACTTAAATGAGTGGATGGAGAAAGATGAAACTCCTTCCACGCATGAGGGGATAATTGACCTTATGCTGCGTACACAGCTAGAGAGGTCGTGGCCTGCTGAGCTCATAGCACAGCTTAACCCCTTAACCAAGGGGCGTCTCTTTCGTGACACTTGGGAGCAAGGGATCATACCGCGGGGCATCGCTTTTGTGATTCTGTGTTATTTTGAATTCACCCGGGCTTCCAAGTGGGGGCTTGTATCATCTATCAGTACTGCCAATGTCCAACACTAGTCAGCACTCCTAATCTCATCTGTACTCCCATCCATTGTTGACAATTTAGCCATTTCTCCCCGTTCTTGACTCCCCTCCCTACCCCCTCTCCATTACCCTATCCTCACGCCTGCCCGGCCATGCTATGCTAAGTAAATCTTCCCTGGAATTTTTCACTGATTTCATCCATTGAAATAAGCCCTATGTCGTATTCTTATACCAAATAATATATACAAGAAAGAAATAAGGTAAGTGAGAGTGCCATACACCTAGAATTGGCTAATTATCACCTGACAACACCTCACGTGCACTCGTTCGCTAATTTTCGCTGTTTTTTTCCCCTTGAAATATGCCGTATAATCTATTTTCGTAATAAATATACATGTAAGGAGGGAAGGGAGAAGCCTAAGTGATATTTACATTCACCTGGAACTACCTAATTTATAATGTATTGTCTAGATTTCCTGCCAATCATATCAGTGCTACACAAAGCTGTTTCAAGATTTAACATTGGTAGCTCTGATTATATATCTCCTAAGTAGGCCTCTAATCTATTTTCGTAATAAATATACATGTAAGGAGGGAAGGGAGAAGCCTAAGTGATATTTACATTCACCTGGAACTACCAAATTTATAATGTATTGTCTAGATTTCCTGCCAATCATATCAGTGCTAGACTTAGCTGTTTCAAGAACCAATATTGGTAACTCTGAATAACCCCTAAACAGGCCTCCAGGCTGGCCCTGCGTTATCAGTTTACTCTCATCTTCCGAAGTGAGGGGACGTATGTTTCTTCTTGCTGACTTCAAGGCCTTTTTTCACCCCCATGCAAATGGCTCTGTGACCTTTACCCCCTACTAAACCTCGTGTGGAAAGAGGTAAAGGGCTGACAATTGATAAAAGAGTGACTACGATCTTTCTATTGAGTAAAACAGTGCAAGTGGAATTGTATATAATGTGTAAATAATGTGTAAACAGCAAGTGAAAGTAATGAACGTAAATATACGTGAACAATGGAAAATAGTTTTATAAGTTATTTCAAGTGACAGTGCACAACACAGTGTAAATAAAATAGAAATGTAAATAACGTAAATAAAATAGAGAACGTAAATAGAAATGTAAATGAGTAGTATTATAAGAATACGAGTATATACCCTAGGAGTAATGAAAGTGAAAGTTTCACTCTAGCATGTCTGAATGCTATGAGTTATGAGAGTGAAGATGAAAGTGACATTCACTCTCAATGCCAGTATACAGGACGAGAAAGTGAATGCTACGTATTTTACTGAAAGAAATTGAATTCCTACAGTGCCAATAAACTAATACTACTGAAGGAAACTTATGGATAAAGACTGTAGATATATATAAGTGTTATACAGTAATAGAAATATAAAGTGTGAGGGGTTTTATGAATAATAAATGACAGAGTAACAAAAGCGAACTAGTGCCAGTGCGACGATCAGACGCGCTCGTAATTTCCATTGCTTTCACAGTGTTTTTTTTTTTGAGTATGGATCCCAAACTACTTGAAAATTGTAGAATAGTGTTTATAGTGTTTGTATCTGGGTGTGGTAATCATATTACGGGTTGTCGGGAAGTGTAAAGTGGAGACTTCGTTACCCTACTTCAGAGGTCTCCACAAGTCCTACGGTAACCGACGAAGGCTCAACAATCATTCCAGGAGAAAGCTGAAGGTATGTGCCATAAGCATATGTAATTTTATTATTCTAAGACTAATATCTGATTTTTGGCAAATATTTTTTGAGAGTCTGTCGGAGCCCAAATAACCCCGCGGCACAGGCAAGTCATTGGTAAACAAGCCCGCGGTGTAGGGGTTAAGATCTGCCAGGCGAAAGATGCCAGCCAAATGGCAGAAAAGGCTGACGCATTCTTTACGGCATACGGGTATCAAACTCGTAAGCAAAACACCTGGAACAGAAAACCTGATAAATCTGGGAAATCGTCTCAGACTGAATCCCAGCACCAAGGCCGTTCTCAGAGTAATGGCCAAGGTCCAAGCAAACCGCAGAAGGACCAGGGGCAAAATACACAGCAGCCTGCTTGGAAGCGGTACAACAAGCACCCCAACCAGCAGCAGTTCCCCAAGCAGCAGCAGCAATACAAGGACAAGCCACGTAACCCTCAGTCAGGTCAATTAGTGTATCGGAGGCAGGAGGCAAATGCAGCCTTCATTCCACAAGTACCCGGTGGTGCCATCTCTACCAGTACAGGTACTTCCCAACAGTTCACAAGTCCCCCTCCAACCATGAACTCTCCTCAGACACCTAGTTCCCAGGGCGCCACGTTTGCTGCATCGGTTGTTCCGCAGTCTCATGAATGACTGGCTGCTACCTCCTCAGACCCTTCCACCAGCAACACTGCCTTTCTTGTTCAGCCAGGGTCTGTGGGAGGTGTTTCTGTAAATGTCCTGAGGGACAATGGTTCCTCAGGTTGCTCTGTTAAGCAGAGTTTAGTTCGGCCTGATGAGTATACAGGTCGACAGATCCATGCAAACCTTATTGATGGATCAGTGAGATTGTTCCCTGAGGCATGTATCCAGGTGGCATCTCCATTTTATACTGGTACGACACTTGCAGTTGTCATGCCAGAACCTCTATTTGACCTCATCATTGGAAATATTTATGGAGTCAAGGATAGTTGCTCCGATGATGACGCTACGCAGACTTCGGCTGCTGCGGTAACACGAGCCATGGCTGAGGCTCCAGATTGTGTCACCCCAGTGATCATTGAATCGCCGCAAGATCTGATGTGTAGTCAACTTGTTGTACAAGAACAACATTCTGACCCGACACTTGCTGCCGTGCGGAACAAACAAAAGGGTCGAGTGATTAAGTATTCACGGGGTGGTCGAGCCAAGTTCCTTCGCAAACAAGGACGGCTCTACCGTGAGTCACGAACACCCGAGGGCGAGGTTCGACTGCAGTTTGTCGTCCCCGCCAAGTACCGCCAAGCAGTGTTACAATGGGGTCATTGTTCAGCCTCAGGAGCTCACATGGGCAAAAGGAAGACCCAGGGCCGTATCCCAGCTGACTTTTTCTGGCCAGGGATGGGACGGGACATAGATAGTTTTGTCTCTTCCTGCAGTGTGTCAAAGTAACACCACTAATCAGGGATATGTCCTTCCTGTGCCGTTCATAACCACACCTGTAATCTCTGAGTCAGTTGAGAGACAGGGTAGTGGTGAAGTGGGTGCAGACCTGACGTCTCGCCCATTGGCCCCACAGGACACAGTATGTCCAGGGCCTGTACATACATATTATGCACCGTAAGTTAAGGGGGAAGTTCGAGAGAGAACTCCGCAGAGGCGACTTGAGGCTATGGAAGACCCGAGTTTGCACAAGGATTCTCAGCTCCCCGATACTAATATAAGTACTGTAGGTTAAGGGGAAAGTTCGAGAGAGAACTCCGCAGAGGTGACTTGAGGCTATGGAAGACCCAAGTTTGCACAAGGATTCTCAGCTCCCCGATACTAATATAAGTACTGTAGGTTAAGGGGGAAGTTCGAGAGAGAACTCCGCAGAGGCGACTTGAGGCTATGGAAGACCCGAGTTTGCACAAGGATTCTCAGCTCCCCGATACTAATATAAGTACTGTAGGTTAAGGGGGAAGTTCGAGAGAGAACTCTGCAGAGGCGACTCGAGGCTATGGAAGACCCGAGTTTGCACAAGGATTCTCAGCTCCCCGATACTAATATAAGCACTGTAGGTTAAGGGGGAAGTGAGAACTCCGCAAAGGCGACTTGAGGCTATGGAAGACCCAAGTTTGCACAAGGATTCTCAGTTCCCCGATACTAATATAAGTACTGTAGGTTAAGGGGGAAGTGAGAACTCCGCAGAGGCGACTTGAGGCTATGGAAGACCCGAGTTTGCACAAGGATTCTCAGCTCTCCAATACTAATATAAGTACTGTAGGTTAAGGCACAGGTTGAGGACCCGTGTGCAGTTCGAGGCTATGGAAGACCCGAGTTTGCACAAGGATTCTCAACTTGCCGACACTAATCGTGTGCTATAATTAATGGCGACCTCAAATGTACGAAGCTTAGGCTGTCACTTGTATTTTTCAGCTAGAGTGTACTTTTCGTAGCATGTACTGATTGCTAGGCAGAGAGAGTAATTGTAAAGTAATAAGAATTTTGTCTCATTGACACTTTTGATGCTCCACCTTAATTGGTTTTGCAGGTACAGCAATGGGCGTAGCAGTTTTGCTGTGCGGGCCAGCTGATCGTCTGCCGCACGCTGCCGCCTCTTCTTCTCTGCCTTCGTCGTCGCCATATTATTTACTGTGTCATTTTACACGTAGGTACAGTTACACTACAACTGTCACACCTACACCGTGTATTACATACACCACGCTACACAACAATTAGTTGTCAGTGTAAATGTAGCGAATTTTCGCTCAGTTTGACCTGAGTACAGGATTTTCACCATCGTCACGGAGTTTTTCCCTCAAGCTTGCTTCTATTAACGTAAATACGAGGTTTTTTCGCTCACTGGGCGACTGTGACTTTCTCCTGTAGCAGGATAGCACACACACCACAGTGTGAATCTTATGTGACTGAGTTAGGATGTGTACATATATATATATATATCCACAAATTTTTTCCCATAAGGAAAAAATTTAATTTTGTAGGGGCGTAATGTCACGAATCAAATTCGCGACATTTCCCTTTGTGAGAAGCCACGAACTATTAGTGGAAAACTCACTGTGTATCGCTCAGTTAACCGTTTCTCTCTCCATTTCGGGGTATACTTTTCAAAACATTCGTCACTGTTTTCAAAAGTGACCGATTTAATGCACGTCACTAAGTGCTGTACTGAGCGATACTATTGTTTCTTTATTGTTCGCCCCTGCTTGCCTTGACCGTTAGAAAATGCGGCCTACTGCTCCCCCTTTGTTCCCACGACTTAGTCAGTCCAGTGTTTGCTCTGACGGAGGAAGGACCTGTGCTCCAGCAGTGTGAGAGGTCAGCTAGCACGCAAGCTCCACAAGATCACAGTCTCCAGTGCTCCCACCTTGGTGATACAAAGCATTCATCGACTATAGTATTTCCTTCTTGCATTTCCCTAGTCTTAAGAGTTTAAGGTGTTTTTCCTAGGCGTAAGTATTTAGCTAATGCGTGAGTGAGTGATTTTGATTTTGAATTGTAATGTTAAATTTATTTTGTAATCAATAAATTTAACAGTTCTTTTTCTTGAGCTTAATGTAAAATCTTGTTTCATTTCTCCAAACTAAGCTTATTTTCCATATAGCTCCTAGCTTGCATAAACGTTTTGCTATTCATAACTGGTACTTAGACCAGTCTTGTTGTATTAACTTAAAATCCGTTGTGCCGGGAGTTAAGCATCAGCAAGGACCTGATATTATTATTAGTGTTAGTTATTTATTGTCAGGGGTGAAGTAACTTTCTCCAGAGGCTAACAGTACTAATTCAGCATTTGTGAGTAATTAGTCTCTGCTGTGTACTGTTGAGAAAGTTTATAAATTCTCGTTCTTAGAGAATCATGCGAAGAAGCAGCGTAAAGTAATCATTGCTTGATGTAGCAAGACAATCATTGTCCCTGCTCTTTAATATTATTGAATATTAATATCAATTAAATAATATTTAAGCATTTATTTTAAAAAACACCGTGATATTTTAAAAACCCCGTGATAAACCATTCTCAACAATCGATTTCTGTTCTTCTCATAACATTTCTCATTCTTTTGTTTAAGTTTACCATTAAATACTACGGTGTATCACCGTTCGTTATAGATTGCCTCGCCTTCTGGGAGGCCCGGGCCATATATTAGCCCAGCAGGTGTATCACCAATTTTGTTTGTTCTGGAATACGACCACAGTCAAATTATGAGGTTATTTCCATCACTGATATCCTCTGAGACACTTTATGGGTGTGGACTCGTGGAGTGCATAAAATGTTATTACATTTCGGATTTGTCTGCATGTGGAAGCCAGTCACCGCATGGCATGCCGTTACCACAGTAACTGATATGTAGGAACCAGTGACCTACTGCACAGGCCGTCCATATATTTACATATATCTCTACTCACCTGTGTAGCCAGTGTTATGCTGGGTGTTTTTAGTCCAACCTCTCGTCCCAAGAACACCAGCGACTGAGCGGGGTCCTCTTTCCGGACAGGAAGTAAAGCACCCACAAAGGAACAGGACATAAAAACCAGGCAGTACACCTTAACACATCTATTGTCTTAATTCTTACACCGTGACAATATACACAATGAGATATTAGATATGTGTAGAGACAGGAAACACATAATTAGCCTTTAATACAAATGATTATGGTTACACTCACAATAGGCCACTCTTCACTTGTACATGGATATTTGGTACTAATATATATTACCCGGATACTGTTTCTAGGCAGAGATGGCGTTTTATATACTAAGGTCGTTTCACTAAGAGAGGACGTGACCAAGAGCTGGGGGAATGAGTATTACCATAAGTGGGTAGGGTGCGGGTCGCGACACTTGTGGAAGTCACTTAGTCGCAGTAGCACTAGTTCACAAGTTTCTGATGAATCTCGCACACCTCTGATTTCAATCCACGATTTCTATAAGTCCTCCCATATATAGATATTGGTCTTTTCTGTTCTGCCAAGTACCGGGTCACTATGCACTGTGGGTAACTCTAGTCACTTATGTATCACTTGGGGCTTTACTCTGTCATTTGTCACTGTGCACTGCTGCATTGATTGTGCACTGCACTAGCGTTATTGGCATCACTATGTACCTGTATTTTCCCTGGGTATCACCTGCTGCGTGTCCTGGGCGTGAGAGAGGGGCCCTACGGGGAGCCCTCCTGCAAGGGACAATGCACTGTCCGCAGGGGCGTCACTGCCCAGGTTTTAGTCGTCGTTGGGGTGCAGGGAGGCCCTCTGATCTGGGGGCCTCAACCTGGGAGGCGGCCCTCACACAAGGGCCGCATCGGTGGGGTGCAGGGAGGCCCTCCGGTCTGGGGACCTCGACCTGGTAGGTGGCCCTCGGGACTAGGGCCAAACAGCTGCAGGAGGCGGGCCTGGTGCCTCTGGCTCCGAGGAGAGAGAGAGCCCGGGTTGTCTGGGCCTGGGGGCTGCTGGCCAGACCTGGGAGTCCGGGGACTGCGGCCGCCTACAGGAGAAAGTGCCATCAGGGGTGAACTGCGGCATCGCCTCCGTCTGGTGTCCGTCAGGGACAGGGACCTCCCAGGGGTAGGTGGTAGGGCTTGGACTGGGCCACGCCACCACTCCGACAGCACCTCCGGGGAACTTCTCCTGTTGGGAGACAAAGGGCATCCCACGCAGCCGAGAGGAAAGGGGTCGGCCGTGCAAGGGACCTCCTGCTCCGGGAGGGCCTTCAGAGTCACGAATGAGGGGCATACAGTGGCCACTCCCTCCCCATCACGTACGGTGGCCGTGAATGCGGTTTCGTGACTCCTAGGGCTCACAGCTGAAGGGCGTATGGTGGCCGCTCCTTTCCCCGTCACATACGGTGGCCGTGAACGCGGTGTTACTCCCGCAGGAGGAAAAGGCAGGAGAGGGGTGCACAGGGGCAGTGCCCTCTCTGGTACGTACTGAGGCCATAGCCGAGGGTCTATCTACCCTTGTACGTACTAAGGCCGTAGCCGTGGGCCTGCCTGCCCTTCGGGAAGTGACTGAGGCGTTACTTCCGTAGTAAGAGGTAATAGTGGATGAGAGGCGTACGGTGGCCACTCCCTCCCCGTCACGTACGGTGGCCGTGATCGCGGTTCCACTATTTCTCTCTCTGCCAGTCGGGGCGCGTTCAATAACTAACACCCCGAGGCCGTCCCCAGAGGTGGCTGTGACTGAGGGGTGTAAGGTGGCCACTCCCTTCCCCTTCATGTACGGTGGCCATGATGGCTGTGTCACAGGGGGAAACAACTGAAGGGCGTACAGTGACCTTTCCTTCCCCAGTAAGTACGGTGGCCATACCGTGGTGTTGCCTGGGACTGACTCTGAATCAGCCCTACCCTGAACCTGGTGAAGACTGCCCCCATCGCAGGGTCATTGCCTCTTCCCGCTTACCTGGTGTTGGGACAGTTGCAGGGAAGAGGGACTCAGGGCAGGGATGTCCCAGTGACCCTCTTGTTCCGGGGTCAATAGCCCCGCCGTGGTGTCCTCCTGGGGTGGTGGTGTGGTAGTGGCTTGGTTTTGGGGTGGGGGGTGGTGGGGTGGGTGGTCCAGCGGCGGCAGGTATTCTAGCCAGAATGGTGTATTAACAGCTGTTTGGAGGGACTTAATGCCGTACAAGTTTTATTACGCTAAAAAAAAAAAAAAAAAGACAGGAACAGTTGAAAAAAACTGGACCATGGTGTTCACGTACGGAAATTGTGACACATATGGTATTTATTGCTTCGTCAGCTGTTAATGATATAAAGATACAAAGGGGAAAAATACTGAAATTAGAAGCAGGCAATGATTTTAAAAAATGAATATTAAAAAAAAACTCTGAAAAATGATAAGAGTACTGAGCATGATAGAGTGATGATGGAATGACTTCGAGAGCGTTGGAGTGATGGAGAGTACATGTTGTGTGCATGATAATGAAGCAGGCTCAGGTGTTCCGTAATGAATTTAAATTAGAATATGAATGTGACTGCAATGAAGGATAGTTGGTCAGAGGTATACTGTTGAATTATTATAATTATGTGATCTCCTTTGGTCCTCGTTGAATCATTATATTTGACATATGTGACCTCTGTTAATCCGGACAAACGGTTCATCCGGCAAGGCTCTAGAAACAACGGTGCTGAAAGATTGGTGATGTACTGTACCTGTACGTATCCCCCCCCACACACACATGTGTGTGTGTGTGTGTGTGTGTGTATATATATATATATATATATATATATATATATATATCCCTCCTGAAAACACAACTCCCTGTCACGGATAATCCTTTCTTTCATTAATATGTGCCTCACTCTCTATCTCCCTCTGCCTCATTCTTCCTCTTTCTGTCTCTGCTGACTCACCCTGACTCTTCCCGTCTCATTCTTATCCTCTCCCTACCTTCCTCTGCCTCACTCTTTTACACCCTACCCTTCCTCATCCTTCCTCCCACAAACTTACCCTACCTCCATCGGCCTCAACTTGCCTCACTTCAACCTAGTCTCACCCTGCCTAACTTCGCCCTGCCTTTACTCACCCTTGTCCTCGTCCTCACCCTACTCACTCTGCCTTACCTTCAACCTGTCCCAACTTCACCCTACCTCACCCTCAGCCTGCCTCACTCTTACCCTGCCTCTCCCTGCCTCATCACACGGGAAGCGGCTCAGGAGATCAGATAAGGGAGACATTAGATGAAGCGAGAGGAAAAGAGAGAGAGGGAGAGAGATCAGGGGGCGGGAGGGACGAAAGGAGAGAGAGAGTGAGGGCAATGGAGAGGGACTAGGAGGGAAAGAAAGGGAAGGAGGGAGGGTGGAAGGACGTGAAGGAGAGAGGAAGGGAAGGATTGGGATATGGAAGGAGAGAAATCAGAAGGGGACAGACAGACAGACAGACAGAGATCATGAGGAGAGATGGCGAGAGGGATGGGGTAGAGAAGGAAGGGAGAGATTTAGGGCGTGAGGGAAAGAGGCAGTGAAGGAGGGGGGTATGAAAAGAGAGAGATCACGAAGGACAGCGACAGTGAGAGAGAAAAATCAGGAGAGATGGAAAGAAGGAAGGAGAGGAGGAAGGAGAAGGGGAGAGGAGGCAAGGAAGGAGAAGGGGAGAGAAGGAGGAAAGGAAGGAGAAGGGGAGAGAAGGAGGAAAGGAAGGAGAAAGATGCGGAAGAGGGAGATGTGCAAGGAGGTGGATGCGGAAAGGAATAGGTGAGGATGGACGAGGAGAAGGAAAGATGAGAGGACCAAGAGAGAATGGGAAAGACCAGAAGAAAGTAAGAAAAGAGGTGGTTAGGCAAGAAGAAAAGAGGAAGTAGAAAGGAGTGGGAGTAAAAACGGCGAACAGAGGGAGCGAAGGAGACAGAGTGAAAGGGAGAGGAAGGAATGAGGAAGAAAGGGGTCGAAGGAAAGAAGCGAGAGGAAGATTGGAGGCAGAAAGGCTTGGAGGGAGAGAGAGAGAGAAAGAGAGAGAATGAATGAAGGAGAGTAAGGAAAGAAGAGGAGGGGAAAGAAAGAGGAAGAAGGAAGGGAGAAATAGGAGATGAAGTTAAGAAGAAGGAGAGAGGGACACGACAAAGAGAACACGGAGAAATTTTTTAGAAAAGAACATAGGAAGGAGAGACGGATGGAGGAAGGAAGGCTTAAAGTGAGAGGGGGGGGGAAGGTGAAAGGGAGGTGAAGACTGAGTAATTAGAGAGAGAGAGAGAGAGAGAGAGAGAGAGAGAGAGGTTAGATAATTAAAGGGGGGCGGGGGAAGGAGAGGCCTGATTATGGATTAGAATTTGTAATGGACTGAAGATTAGATTAAAACGGAGCTAAAATCAGCTGATGGAACGAGGGGAATTTGGCCCAGAACAGGAAATGAGAGAGAGAGAGAGAGAGAGAGAGAGAGAGAGAGAGAGAGACAGACAGACAGACAGACAGACAGAGACAAACAGAGACAGATAGACAGACGGAGGGAGACGTGGAAAGCTCGAAAGAAAGAAGGAAGGACGGAATGGGGGTACGAATGGAGGCAAGGAACAGAAGAGAGAGAAGAAAAAGAGGGACGGGAGAAAAGACGAGGAAAGAAAAGCAGAAAACAGGAAGGAAAGGACGGAAGGAAAGAGTGAAACAGAACAGGGAGGGAGGGAGGAAAAGGAGAGGCCTATTGTGGATAAGAATTTGCAATTACGGTACTAAAATCTAAATCGACGGAACGAAAGAATTAGTCAGGATAGAAGATGACATGGAATGTAATGAAATGGTTCAGCATGATGATGCTGTATTATATTTTTATTCTGGTAAGCGCTGAACAATTTTGCTCAGCCCAGAGTGACGCCTGATGATGAAAAAGAAAATCATTGACGATGATGATGATGATGATAAGAAGGAGGAGGAGGAGGAGGAGGAGGAGGAGGAAGGGAATTGGAAATTGAATAGGAGGAGGAGGAGGAGGAGGAGGAGGAGGAGGAAGGGAAGTGGAAATTGAATAGGAGTAGGAGGAGGAGGACAAAGATGATGATATACCTCAAGCATTTTTACTAACCATTTTACAGAAGGACGGAGTAAACTCTAGGGTGTCATTATGCCATATTTCCTCTTAAACCCCCTTTCTTCTGTACGGTTTAGCCAAAAAATACTGCTACCCATCCGTCTGTATCTTTTTCAAGCCATGTTAGGTTCACAACCAGATCGGACTTTCTCCCTGGAAGAAAGCTGATGACAGGGAGTGCTGGAGCTCCCGTTTCATCAGCCCTCAGGACTAGTTCCTGACCATCCCCCTTTGCTGAACTTTTTCAGTGTCTCAGTTACACAGAGAGTAGGCCAGCATGCTCTCCAGTACAATTTTCTCTAACTATCTACACCAAACTACATGCACAGTACACACTACACTTCCTATTCAAAATTTACCAAAATGGCGTCGTCTTATCAAGCCTCGGAGTCCCCAGGGGGGGGGACCATAAATGCCCCCACCATCTGCCCGTCTCCCGGTGACGACTCAAGGTGCCTGGAACCACGGTCTGACTCTCTTCTTCTTCATTTCTGCAACATTCGCGGCCTTTCCTCTAACTTTCGCTCTGTTGAGCACCACCTCTCCTCCTCTAAACCTCACCTTCTTTTTTCTAACGGAGACTCAGCTGTCTGAGGCAACTGACAGCAAACCCTTTTCTGTATCCTCCTACTTTCTCTATACTCATTTCAAAGCCAAAGGTGGCTGTTGTGTATATATACGCAACGACTTATCTTGCTCTCGTGTTCCTGAACTTGATTCTTCTGAATTCTCAACACTCTGGCTTCGGCTTTCCTGTCATTCTCTGACTAAATATATCTGTGCTGTTTACTTATCCCCTAATTCTACTGACTATCAAAAATTCTTCGACTATCTTACTTCTACGATGGAACACATTCTATCCATTTCTCCTTTCTCTGAAATCTCCATTCTTGGAGATTTCAATGTTCACCACCACCTTTGGCTCTCCTCTCCTTTCACGGATCCACCTGGTGAACAAGCCTACATCTTTTCTATCCTTAATGACCTAGAGCAGCTTGTACAGCACCCTACCCGTATCCCTGACCGCCTTGGAGAGAGCTCCAACATACTTGACCTCTTCCTCACAACTAATCCTTCTGCTTACTCTGTTAATCTTTTCTCTCCGTTGGGCTCCTCCGATCACAACCTTATTACCTTAACCTGTCCTATCACTCTGGTACGGCCTGTGGACCCTCCAGTGAAACGTCGTCTGTGGCATTTTGGAGTCGCGGACTGGGAGGCCCTCAGGCAGTACTTCTTTGATTTTCCCTGGAATGATTATTGCTTCCATGGCCGTGAGCCATCTGAGTGTGCCTTGCGCATTACGGAGGTTATTCTCTCGGGCATGGAAGCATACATTCCTTTCTCATATCCTTTGACTAATGCAAGAAAGCCTTGGTTTAATCACGCTTGTTCTAATGCTGTCCGCAACAAGGAGAGGGCCTACAAAAGGTACCGGAGCCAACCCACCCCTGAATCACACCATCTTTACGTTTCTGCCCGGAATCGTGCTAAGTCTGTTCTTCGCTCTACTAAAAATAATTTCATCCATACTAAATGCTGTCAACTCTCCGACTTGAATTCTTCCCGCTCCTTCTGGCATCTTGCCAAAAATCTTTCTAACAACTTTACCTCATCATCCTTCCCTCCTCTTTTCTACTCTGATGGTTCTGTAGCTATTTCTTCTACTGATAAAGCAGATCTCTTCGCACAGACTTTCTCCTCCAATTCTACCTTAGACGATTCCGGTGCTGTTCCTCCATCACTTCCCCCCTCTGACTTCCTCATGGCTGACATTAAAATTTCTTCAGCTGATGTATTTTCTGCCATCACTGGCCTCAGTACTAACAAGGCATATGGGCCTGATGGGGTCCCTCCTGTTGTTCTCAAGAACTGTGCTTCTGTGCTTACACCCTGCCTAGGCAAACTCTTTTGCCTTTGTCTGTCAACTTGTACCTTTCCTTCTTGCTGGAAGTTTGCTCTCATTCAGCCAGTCCCAAAGAAGGGTGACCACTCCCAACCCTCCAACTATCGTCCAATTGCTTTAACGTCCTGTATTTCAAAAGTTTTTGAGTCAATTCTTAATAGAAAAATTTTAAGGCATCTTTCCTATCACAACCTTCTTTCCGATCGTCAGTATGGGTTCCGTCAGGGACGCTCCACTGGCGATCTTCTCACCTACCTTTCAGACTCCTGGTCATCCTCCTTTCGGGACTTTGGCGAAAGCTTTGCCATTGCACTTGACATCTCAAAGGCTTTCGATCGAGTCTGGCATAAATCTTTAATTTCCAAACTGCCCTCCTACGGT
>NC_137011.1:14871392-14891392 GCF_032717465.1 Coenobita brevimanus
AGTCGAGTCAAATCAATGCCCTTTCATTCGCAATTTCAGCTTGGGACACAGGAAAAAGTCGCAGGGGACAAGGTCAGGCGAATTCGGTGGGTGGAGAATGACTACCGTGTTAATGGAAGCCAGGAACTGCAGGACAACAATTGATGTGTGGGCAGGGGCGTTCTTGTTCTTCTGCTGTTCTGGATGATTGCGGCGGATGTTCTCCCTCAGATGCTGCAAAACTTCACAATAAAACTTTCCGCTGACAGATTCACCAGGTGGGACGAATTCCTTCTGAGCAATCCCTTGGATATCGAAGAAAACGATCAACACTGACTTAACATTTCTTTTTGGTCCGCTATTGCAAAACCGCCAAGCCACCTACACAGCATGTTACAACAGTAAGCATAGCTTAACAACGCGCCCGCTCATGGACACGGCCGGGGTCACACTGAAGCACAAGGGGTGCTGCTGACTCCTGCTAGCAACAAAAGACAAAACTACAATGGTTGGCTCCCTCTGTTCATATTACTGGAAGTTTTGGGTAGCACCTCGTGTGTATATATATATATATATATATATATATATATATATATATATATATATATATACGTGTGTGTGTATGTGTGTGTGTGTGTGTGTGTGTGTGTGTGTGTGTGTGTGTGACTCTCGATTCTTGTAGTAGGAGTTAAAGATGAAATACAGGGAGTTTATCTTGATTTATTATCTTCAGAGAAAAATCTTAAGTTGAGTAGTGTATATATTACAGAGACTGAATACACTAAGTAAGTCTAGTTGGACCCCCTCTTCTTGTTTACTCTCTCCACTACCTCTCGGTTCTATAGCTAGCCTCCTTCTGAGCTCTGCTTCCTAAATTCTGGTGTAGCAGGGGTCGTGTCACGTGTGTAACACCGTGGTTGGAAAGTTCTAGAAACCTATGTGTGAGTATGTGTGTATGTGTGGTATTTACACCATCCATGTCCACTTTATCCACCATCAATCACTACGCCATCCTCAATCATACACACAAACATTTCCACCCACTGCCTAATATGGACTTAAACATGAGCACAAGTATTAAGTTGACTTCACCTAAGTTTGAAACTATGCAACTGATCAATGAAACAATGAAGCCCTGGGAAGATTTGAGTTTGAGTATGTTCAACCCATATTATGTGTATAGCCCAGCACCTACTGTCTTTATAATCTTCTGCATTGTATTTGCAGTACTGCTGTTCGCAATGCACAGAATGCATGCAAGAATTGCAAATTTGGAGTCAGTATTTAGTGGATTTATTTATAGATCCATTAATTAAGGCTTCTACTCTGGGAATCCAATCATCCCACCTCTGCCACCAAATGTGACTCTCGATTCTTGTAGGAGGAGTTAAAGATGAAATACAGGGAGTTTATCTTGATTTATTATCTTCAGAGAAAAATCTTAAGTTGAGCAGTGTATGTATTACAGAGACTGAATACACTAAGTAGGTCTAGTTGGACCCCTCTTCTTGTTTATTCTCTCCACTACCTGTCGGTTCTATAGCTAGTCTCCTTTTGAGCTCTGCTTCCTAAATTCTGGTGTAGCAGGGGTCGCGTCACGTGTGTTACACTGTGGTTGGAAAGTTCTAGAAACCTGTGTGTGAGTATGTGTGTATGTGTGTGTATGGTCATTAGACTTTGTTCATATGCTATCTCGCTGACACACTACCTATATCATTCCCTGACTTGCTACTTCCTGTGTATTGTCAACATTTCCTCAGTTAACTTGCAAGATCATTTCCCATTCCCAGGCTTGCCTGGAGCTCTGTCTATCTATCTATTTATCTATCTATCTATCATGATTTGTAATTATAATATGGAGTCCTAACATGTGTGTGTGTGTGTGTGTGTGTGTGTATTGTATAACTGTGTTGTAAGTAGGAAATACGGACAGAGGGAGACAGTTCCAGAGATGACCTGTTGTATAAATGAAGGACTGGGGGTAACGGTTAATTCTTGCATTAAAGAGCTGGACAGAAAATGGATGAGAGTTTGTTGCTAGACGGGTGCTACGAACCGTCATAGAGGTGGAGTGATGCTAACAGACAGTTCAGAGGAGCAGTGACCATTAAAGTGGCGATAGAAAAGAGATAAAGATGCAACAGTGTGACGAAGAGAGAGGTTGAAAGGAGCCAGTAAGAGGAGGAGAGTTAATGAGATGAAAAGCCTCTGACTCCATCCTATTGAGAAGAGCTGTATGTATGGAACCTCCCCACATATGGGAGTTGTACTCTACACAGGGGCAAATAAAATCCATGTATAAAGTCAACAACTGTGCAGAAATAAAGAAGACACAGAGTCCGCTTAGCACACCCAGTCTCTATAGGAAGCAGATTTTACAAGAGATGCAATATGATAATTCCAAGATAAATCCCAAGTGAATGAAACCCCAAGCATATTCAAGGATGATGCAGGATTGAGCTGGATATTATTAAACATTAGTGGGTACTCCTGTGGAAGATTGTTTCGGGTTGATAGGTGTAAGAACTGAGTTTCTGATGCATTAAAAACAAGAAGATTATTATTACCCCAGTCAGAGATAAGTGCCAAGTCAGACATTAGGTGTGCCATAGCCTCATCCCTTGTTTGTTTAAGTAACTGCTGAGATGGACATTGCAAGAACTGAATGGAAAGGTGAAGGGTGGAATCATCAGCGTATGAGTGGATAAGATTACATGTACAGCTTAGAAGGTCATTGGTGAATAAATGGAAGAAAGTTGGTGATAGGCCAGAGCCCTGAGGAACACCACTGTTGATAGATCTAGGAGATGAACGGTGGCCATCTACAACAGCGTTTATAGAATGACCAGAAAGGAAGCTATAGGTGAAGGCACAGATAGAAGGATAGGAACTGTCAGAGGGCAGTATGGAAATTAAAGATTTAAGCCAGACTCGATTGAAAGCCTTTGAGATGTCAAGTGCAATGGCAAAGCTTTCGCCAAAGTCCCGAAAGGAGGATAACCAGGAGTCTAAAAGGTAGGCGAGAAGATCGCGAGAGGAGCATCCCTGACAGAACCCATGCTGACGATCAGAAAGAAGGTTGTGAAAGGAAAGATACCTTAAAATTTTTCTGTTAAGAATTGACTAGAAAACTTTTGAGACACAGGATGTTAAAGCAATTGGACTATAGTTAGAGGGTTGGGAATGGTCACTCTTCTTTGGGACTAGCTGAATGAGAGCAAACTTCCAGCATGAATGAAAGGTACAAGTTGACAGACAGGGGCGGAAGAGTTTACCTAGGCAGGGTGTAAGCACTGAAGCACAGTTCTTGAGGACAACAGGAAGGACTCCATCAGGCCCATATGCCTTGTTAGTATTAAAGCCAGTGATGGCAGAAAATACATCGGCTGAAGAAATTTTAATGTCGGCCGTAAGAAGGTCAGAGGGGGGGAAGTGATGGAGGAACAGCATTGGAATCGTCTAAGGTGGAATTGGAGGAGAAAGTTTGAATGAAGAGATCTGCTTTATGAGGAGTTGAAACAGCTACAGAGCCATCAGAGCAGAAAAGAGGAGGGAAGGATGATGAGGAAAAGTTGTTTGAAAGGTTTTTGGCAAGATGCCAAAGGGAGCGGGAAGAATTCGAGTTGGAGAGTTGAGGGCATTTAGTACAGATGAAATTATTTTTAGCAGAGCAAAGATGAGACTTAGCACGATTCCAGGCAGAAACATAAACAAGATTTGATTCAGGGGTGGGTTGCCTCTGGTACCTTTTACAGGCCCTCTCCTTGTTGCAGACAGCATTAGAACAAGCATGATTAAACCAAGACTTTCTTGCATTAGTCAAAGGATATGAGAAGGAAATGTACGTTTCCGTGCCCGAGAAAATAACCTCTGTAATGTGCAAAGCATATTCAGATGGCTCCTGGCCATGGGAAAATCAAAGAAATACTGGCTGAGGGCCTCCCAATCCGCAGCTCCAAAGTGTCATTGGGAGGTCCACAGGCCGTGCTGGAGCGATAGGACAGTTCAAGGTAATAAGGTTGTGATCGGAGGAGCCCAACGGAGAGGAAAGATTAACAGCATAAGCAGAAGGATTAGTTGTAAGGAAGAGGTCAAGTATGTTGGAGCTCTCTCCAACGGCAATCAGGGATATGGGTAGGGTGTTGTACAAAGCTGCTCTAGGTCATTAACCCACCCTGTATCGACCACTGTATTACCCACCCCACCCCCAAAACCCGACAACTTTTCTTTTTTTTTTTTTATTCCCCTCAAACCTCCACTTTTTACTAGAAACATCGAAAATTCATAGAGAATTCTTTCACCTGAGGTTTTAAATTCCGCTACGGGTACGAGTACTGTTACTTGCTAAGTTTTCAATGGCATCTAGCTCCTGAGAAAACGAGTTCTATGGAAGGGGTAACTATTCCAAACCACTCATAAACAGTATTTTTGTATTTGGTACGAATTTGTATGTAGTACAAAAGCATATTGGTTTTCACACAGTAATATTGGCGATATAAGCGTTGTTTCACTCACCAAACCCCACCTAGTTTGGCGACATTACCTTCTCATCACTTCAACAGTAGTTGTTTGTTCCTCTAACGCCACATAAACTTTGTCCCCCACATTGTCATTGATTGGGGAATCACTCTCGCCTTGAATTTCGTACCGTGGCACGACATATCTTTACTGGCCAGTCACTGGTAACAGGTGAGTTGCCGAGACAATGGCGTGCGGGGGGGAGGAGGAAACGAGGAGTAAGGCATTTCCCCGCCTGGCATCGGGTAGGGGAAGGTGTTCCGTCTATACGTACAAAAAATCACGCGCGAAATATGAATAATGTGCAAATGGTGGACCTTGCAATTGCAAAATGTACAATGTACCTTGTGGGGACTGAGAATGAAAAAAAGTTGCAACATGCATTGTACGTTGAGGGTACGGGACGGGTTAGGAATAGAAAAGATGTAGGCTACTTCACCAGGTGGATCAGTGAAAGGAGAGGAGAGCCAAAGGTGGTGGTGAACATTGAAATCTAGAATGAAGATTTCAGAGAAAGGAGAAATGGATAGAATGTGCTCCATCATATAATTAAGGTAGTCAAAGAACTTTCATAGCCAGTATAATTAGGAGATAAGTAAACAGCACAGATATATTTAGTCAGAGAATGACAGGAAAGCCGAAGCCAGAGAGTAGAGAATTCAGAAGAATCAAGTTCAGGAACACAAAGGCAAGATAAGTCGTTGCGTACATACAGTATACACAACATCCACCTTTGGCTTTGAAATGAGTATAGAGAAAGTAGGAGGCAACAGAGAAGGGTTTGCTGTCAGTTGCCTCAGACAGCTCAGTCTCTGTCAGAAAGAGAAAGTGAGATTTAGAGGAGAGGTGGTGTTCGACAGGGAGAAAGTCAGAGGAAAGGCAGCGAATGTTGCAGAAATGAAGAAGAAGTGAGTCAGACAGTGGATCCAGGCATCTCACTGAGTCGTCACCAGGAGAGAGGTGGATGGGGGCATTTATGGTCCCACCCCTGGAGTCTCCGAGGCCTGGTTATTTTGTGCCTTTTTTTTTTTTTTTTTTTTCTTTGAAAAGGATTTGTAGTGTGTACTGTGCATGTAGACGGTGTTGACAGTTAGAGAAACCTGTATTGGTGAGCATGCTGGTCTACTCTCTGTTTTACTGAAACATTGAAAAAGTTCAGCAAAGGGAGATGGTCAGCAACTAGTCCTGAGGGCTGATGAAATTGGAGCTCCAGCTCTCCCTGTCCTCAGCTATCTATAATTAACTCTTATGGGCGAACAAGAGACCAGTGTAAGGAGCTGGCTTGGTCAACAGATGGCATTGTGGTCACCTTTGTGTCATCTGTTTACATTTGACAGGCGGGATGCGAGGAAGCGTGGCGGTGTAGCGTTAAAATCTGTCCCCCTACTGTCCGCCCCCTATGGCGCATGCTCGGGGGATTGCCAGAGGCCGCCACAGACATGCCATTTGTCCTCTGATCTCTGTAGGGGTAACATGATCGGAGCCTCTCGCCCTTTGTTTACAAACGGCAAATGGTCATTCCGGCTTCTCGTCTCATTCATCTCCAAGCTTTTACATAAGGCGTGAAACAATAGTAAATTTGAATGGGTAATTTTTGAACTATTTAGATAGAATAAACATCCTGTTAGGTTATTATAAATCAATCCTGCTGGACGCTTCATGACGAATGTTCTTTAAGGCAAACATAAACTTGATTCAAGGGACTGGTACCAAGCCCAAGCCCGAGCCCAACTCTCAGTCACTTTTGGCGTGTCAGCATGCACTGTAGCCATGGATCACAACTATAGCTATAGGAAAGGGATGTGTGTGAATTAATTCCCTACTGTACGGTATTAATTAACTACGAAATCGGTGGTTAGTGGTATGACTAGCCACTGCCTCACTCTGGCACTGGACGACGTTTACACTGGTAAAAAAATATATACAGTATATACCGTTATAGGTTATCAAGAAGGGATATCATTGTTAAGTATGGTGCTAGGTCCGACTTTACTGAATTCTTTTTATTGCTGATTGATTTTGACTGTTTGTGTTGAAATATGCACGTTGTTTTGGTTTTGTATTGTGGGCAGCGTGGCCGAGAAGCTGAGCAGGGAACAAATGTAAGGCATTTTCTGATTTTCCTCCTGTTTTAGTGAGGTTAGGGTAGGCTGTTTGTATTTTGCGTGGATTTTGAGGTTTTCATATTGTATTCATTTAGATTGTGTTTTTTGGTTGATTTTATCGTATTTTGGGTCCTTGGGGGTGGCTTTTTTTGAGATGTCCTTAAACTCGCTTTTCAGGCATTTGCACAGGGGAAAAAAAAATAAAAGCCTCCAATTTTAAAACACCCAAAATAAGGCCAAAACGACCAAGAAACACTTGATAATAACAGCCCAGTACTTTGGCTGTCGATAATACCCTAATTAGGGACTGCATTCTGGGACACCTGGAACATAATGGGATTATTAATGAAGCCGAGCATCTTACTCCTTGTTCTGGAGAAGGGAGAGAGGCTCTTTGGATGCAGATGTGTCAAGATGTACCTTACGCCTTTGAATACTATCAATTGACATTGATTGCTCACTCCTTTCATTATTGGGAGGTTAAGAGTGAAGGTAGGATGTTTCCCTAATGCATCCCAGGAGAGAAGATTTGCATAAGCAGTGGGAAAAAAAAATGGGCACTAGAAAGATGTTTGTAGCCATTGTGAATTTTAATGTACTATTGCTGGGAAAGGAATTGATGGGCTTTTATGTGATTTGTGGTACTATCATTACTCTGAATCATTGTAAAGCTGTAGTTGGTGAAATAGTAAAGTAAGTTTGGTCCAATAAGGCAAATTGTTGAGGCAAACTCAGTGAATTGGAGTTTTAGAAAAGACAGTCTAGAATTTTAACATTTTCAATAGCTAATGAACACAGTTGAGGAAAAAGTATATACTAGCCAACATGGACAGAGGAAGAAGGGACAAGATGTATCGTAGTTTGTGACAAATATTTTTACTGGCCAAATATTTTCAGCCCATCCTTACCTAGGCAAGTATTTTTTTTTCTGTAGTTGCATTTAATTTCTAACCTTGTGCCATACAGACCTACTGATAAGTAATATTAATTTTCCAAATGTTGAACCTCACTTAATATTGATATCCAATGAAGTGCCACTATGGAAAGTTGTTCCTAGTTGTGACACACACACAAAAAAAAGACATTCATAATGATGGGGTGAAATTTGATTAACACCCATTACTGATGTAATGGACCTACAGTAGATGTGGAGAAACTCTGTGATAAAATTTTGGCAGTGTTAGACTTGGGTGGGGAATGCCTGGAAGAAGAGTTTTGAGGATGGAGGAAGAGACTACCAGGTTGAAGGTGGTTGAAGCAATGAAGAAATCAAATTGGGGAAAGCCCCAGGTATTGATGGAGTGTGTGGCAAAATGCTGAAATGTGGAGGAGAGATAATGGTGGAATGGATATGGAAGATGTGTAGACTAGCTTGGGAGGAAGATAGAGTCCAAGAGGACTGGAGGTTTGGTATAATTGTTCCCTTCCATAAAGGGAAAGAGAAAGGTGAGAAAGAAGTGTATGGTAATCATAGAGGCATTTCTCTTCTGAGTTTAATAGGAAAAATATATGGTAGGATACTTAATGATAGGGTTAGGGAAATAACAGGATTTAGTTCAAGAACAAGGAAGGTTAGGAAAGGGAAAGGTTGTTTAGATCAGATATTTGTTCTGAGATGCTTAGTGGAAAAGTAGCTACTAGGAGAAGAGAAGATATTACAGCATATGCTGCCCCCAAGGTAGGGCACCATATACTCGTACTGTAAGTTATATGTTGGAGTGACCCTGGTGAGTGAGAGTAGGGTTTGGAAGCTTCCAGTTTTGTTGTTTTCAGACGACACTGGTTTTTGAGAGGAATGAAGTTACGGAATGTACAGTGAGGCTGGACGGTGAGGAAATGTAAAATGTGAATGCATTTAAGTATTTGGGCTGTGCTGAGTAAGGATGGAAGTTTGGAGGATGAAGTGCTTGAAGGGGTACAACATTGCTGGAGCCCTCAAAATGCTGTAATCAGAAATAGGGAAGTGAGTGTGGAAGTTATAGTCATTGCATGACAGTATTGTGATCCCTACTAACATATGGAAGTGAAGCTTGGTACTTATTGGAAGGACAAAAATCACGAGTTACAGCAGTGGATATGAATTACTGGTACTTTTAAAGGAGCATGTGGAGTTAACTTGGAAAGACAGATTGAAGGAGCATTGTGGTATTGATTTGGATGTGATTGAGAAAGTTAGGAGAAATACATTGAGGTCGTATGGCCACGTGGAGAGGATAGAGAATGATCAACTTACTAGAGAGTGTATGTTAACAAGGTGGAGGGTGAAAGGGGGAGAGGGAGACTGAGAATTAAACGGAGGGATGAATTGGAGAGATGTGTGGCGGAGGGGAGGGCAGTCAAATGGAAAGTGACAGGGTGATGTTCAGGTGATTTGTTTGTGGCCACCCCTTCCTGGATTGAGGCATCAGGCTATAGATAGATGGATAGTTAAACTTGGAAGTAATGATGCTGGAGAATTTTGCCAGTGAAATGAATGACAGCGTGACGAACATAATTATTTAGGTGAGTCAGTTGAAGACTGTATGTCGAAAGTGTAAGTTTAAACTATGTGACCTTTCATATAGTCGAAATACTGTAGGTAAGCACAATAGGAAATACAGTAGTTAAGGTAAGACCAGGTACAGTCATAAGAAAAACTATCGTTACCCTTCAGAGGTATGCACTATGACACAACGACGAAATGTTGTGGAATGACAGGACAGGAAAGTTTGTACCTCAGACCCGTCAATGTTGGTTTTATGAGACAGATATTAGAATTTGTGCTAGAGATAATAAAAACTAATTAGATCGTTTGGCCTCTGTGCATAGAGACAATACGCTTTATTATCCGGCACCGAATTCATTAAATAAAAATATAACCGAATGGTCTGAAGTCGGCAACACACATGCAGACGGGAATGAGTAGGTGCACCCATGCCAGACGTATGACAGTACTTCAGCCGATACAAGCTAAGTTAGTAAATTTCAGTGTAATAATGATAATGTATTGCTTTCTATCTATCTGTCTATATACCTAGGCTGCTTCCCCCAAGGAAAGGGAGGTAGCGGAGACAGGACGACACACTTCCCATTTACCCATCCATTCAAACACATTCATTCGCATCTTAGCCCCAAAGGGGAGAAGGGACAGATCCTCACCGCATCACACCGCACAAGGGTCAACTGCGCAGTGCAATCAGTGACATCCGCAGCAGGGCCTGACAGCAGAGCAGGTTTACCCCTGCCACGTCATAATAGACCCATCCCTTACCCGCACCTGACCTGACTAGCTGATCAGACCAAATGCGGGAGAATATCCCCTCAGGGCTGCGTCATCATTTATTCATTCACAATTTCTCTCCATTTATTTCTGTCACACACAGCCACTCTTCCTTGCTCAACAGACATCCCTCTCGCATCCAGCGCTCTCTTCACACTGTCCATCCATCCTATTCATGGTCTCCCTCTCAGCCTTACACCTCTCACATCAGATCTAGTTATCTTTTTCACCAATCGCTCATTATCCATTCTCTACATATGCCCAAACCATCGCAACACCCTCTGCTCAACTCTACCAGCCATCTCCCGAACAACTCCAGTTCTCCTTCGCACTTCATCATTTCTCACTCGATCCATTAGCGTCACAGAATTGCTTTCTACATATAATAAATGCTGAGTAGAAGGAAAATAATAATACATGTTCAGTCTCATTGATTTAATATTTTGTATACCCACTCCCTGCTTCCAAAACAGCTTCTAGACGTCTGAAGCATCCATCTGAAGCATTTAACCACCCATCTAAAGCAAACAAAAATGAACTCGTGCACCCCTGTTAGACTATCATTAAAAACAACAACAACAGTTGATGCCTATAGATTTAATACCCTCCAAAATAATTTATTTGTTGTATTTTATAGATAACAAGTGTTGAATAGTAGGAAAATAATAAACCTGCCGAGTTTCATTATTAATCCCTGACGGGACGCTCAGGGTAATACGTCCTATATATTTCCCCGCCATATGGCTCATTCTTGCTCATTATTCCAACTCTTGTAATGGGATTGTGATGTGGCAACACTAGATAGGGGAGGGGCGAACAGCAAGGACCCACCCACATAGTCCAGCTAACGTTCGTTTAGCATCGAACATTCCTGGGGTAACGATACTTTTTCTTATGACTTTATGTTAAATAAGCTATATATGACTTAACATTGTTATTCGAAAGTTGAAGAATGCCTGTATTTATTTTCTTTTCCATTAATCTCTAATGCATGCCTCACCCAAACATCTGGTGGGGAAAGAGGTACTGGTGTAAATAATTGTAATAATGACTATATACTCCTACAGTACTCACTGTTTATTTTCTGCTTGTTTCAGTATGCCAGTGGAGAAAATGGATTTTGTCATTGCTCAAGAATATGCTGTCAAGTATGATAACATCATTAAATACTTGGCAACAGGCAAATATGAAAGAGGACTGTCAAAGAACCGCAACGAGTTATAAGAAGACAGTCATCTGCATTCAGCTGGGATTCTGAGAGTAAGTGATTTTTTCACTTTACCATAATATGCCTGTTTGGTTTAAGTAACACTCAGATTGGTATATCCAGATGCACACAAGCATTTCCACCAACCTTTCCCCTAACATTTTCTTTGAAAATATTGAGCTTTCCAAAGGCCAAATAGATTGTGTGCTGATGTAGTTGGATTCGTATTCTAGTGGGATGAAATGGGGGAGGGGGAAAGATGAGGTAGATGGTTGGAGTGGAGTTCGAGAGAAGGGGCTGTAAGGTGGAAGAAAGGCAGCCAAGTGGCAGGTGACAGGGTGATATCGAGTTTTGATTTTGGCAACCTTAAAGATATGTTGTTTATGCCCAATTCGAACATTATCATGACCAAGAGAGGGAGAGGAGGGTTGACCTGAATATGTCAGAGGTGATAACTTAAATCCAGTCCAATCATCTATTGCACTCATACATCCCTCCTATCTGTACGTTTAAATAGTCTTCTTTGGGTGAGTGCTCAAATTATCAACAGACCATAAATAGAATATTGTTAATGATATGAATATTACTTCCAGGGAAAGTCTTATACCATGTAGCCGGCAAAGATGGTCGTGCGAGAGAGGTCATCCAAAGTATGGAGGAACTAGCTCGTATTCTCCACCTGTACCACAGCAGTCCAATGGCTGGGCACAGTGGGGTGAATGCTACCAGGGAGAATGTGGCAAAGTACAGTATTATTATTGTGTTAATCTGGCAAAGATTGTTGATGAGTATGTAAGCACTGTATCGCTGAATACCTGTATTTGCTGTATTTTCATTGTGTAGCAACTGCACAGTTTGAATTTAATACTATTGCTAAATCATTATATAAGCTATTATTATTTCAATATTCTATTTGCAAACATAATTTCTTAGCATTTACATAAGGGTAGGCTAACTCGTATTTGTTGTTACCTGTGTATAGTACTGGTAACCAATACTTTTCCCATACAGTACAGTGCAACTAAACAGCCCTCATATTTTCACCTTTACTAAGACTGTCCATTAAAATCAAATTGTAGCCTGTGATACTTGCCAGAGATTTAATCCCCTAAAGACTGAGGCCCCTACAATGAAGCCCATCAAGGTCACCGAGCCATTGGGTGTCAGCACGGAAGCTCAGGTTTTAAGAACAACAGGAGGGGCCTCATCAGGTCCATATGCTTCTTTGATGCTAAGGCCAATGGGAGTAGAATGAACATCAGAAGAGGAAGTTTTGATTTCAGGCATGAGTATGTCAGAAGGGGGAGGGATGGGGGGAACTGCATGCTGTGGATATTTTGCACTTAAATTGCATTGCAGTTTATATCATATATTTTGGATTATTATGGGCAACTTTATAACTGTACAGTACATTATTTATAAGTGCCATACAGACAAAGTCATTCATTTTTCCGTATTAACATAGCTTAGGATGCTGTGCACAGAGAGCCTTGAGTTAACGGTCACTCCTCTTACTTATGACCTGTGACAGGCTGCAGATCACTGAGGGCCCTGTTGGCTCGTGACCATCTTCGGGAATTAAGGTACCAGGGGTCGCTGCTACAGGGGGTAGCTAATGTACTGAATCCCACGAGGGAACGTACATTACCACAGTGGAGTGAACGGAGCTGGGGCCTAATTGACTGCTGCCTTCCTTGAAAGTGCCAGGCAAGGCTGCCGTACCACCCCAAAATATCCACGCTGTGCCTTTACTTTTTTATTTTACGTTAATACTAACTTAGACATGTCCCAACAAGCGACATGATCTGGATGGCAATATGGAATGTTTGAGGTGCGAATGACTAGATGAAAGGAAATTTGCAACATGACTGAGAAGCAAAAGTTGATATAGGCTCCTGAGAAATTGAGGAAGGCTTGAGATAAATTGGAAAAGTTATAGTGTGAGAGTTGGAATACTTAGTGGGTATTTGGGCTGGAACAGGTGAGAATGAGAGGGCTGAGGTGTCTGTCTTTAAAGTTTGTAAGAGGCAGCAGATTATGAGCGATTATGGATCAGTGTGAATATAAGCATGGGCACCTGTGTGCTTGGATGTCCTTATGATGCTGCATGTCAGGATTGTGATGGCAAACAACAGTCATGTATATCCATCCTTCAAACTCAAAAGATTTTGGCATAGGCCTAATTAGGTTGTTCTTCAATTTTTACAATGCAGTTACACTCCTGGAAGTCCCAGTATTGTGATCCCCACCCTGCTGTAGGAAAGTGAAGCTTGGACTCGCCTATATTGAAATACTCTAGTCATTAGAGGGCAATGGCAATGAGGCGTGTATAGATTTACTTGGAGAGACTGACTGGCAAAAGAGGAAGCAGAGGAGGTGTGTGATATTGATGAGTATGTTACTTAAAAGGTGATTAGAGATCCCCAGCTGTAGTCGGGTCACCTGGAGAGAATGGAGAATGAAAGACTATCAGTATGATGTAAGGTGGAGGTATGAAGTCAAAGATGAGATGGAAGGATGATGTGTAGAGAAATATTAAAAAAAGGTTATAAGTTGGATAGAAGGTAGTAAGCAGGAAAGTGACAGGGTAGGGTAGAGTCGTTAGTGTTCAATCAGTGCGTTAGTATCCGATCGTTTCCACATGTTTCAAGAAAAAAACTGCTACAAGCAAAACAAGTTAAGGTAGAGCATCGACCTCCCCTGTGAAAATAAAAGGCTAATGCCTCATTATTAATATGTCAATAGTTGAAATTTATAGTAGCAACCAGTCTGCTTCCACAAAATTTCAGTGTAAAAAGTATGTCATTTTACACACGTTTCCTACGGCCACCCTTACGGCAAAGTTTTGTTCAACATTTTTTAGAATCATATTTTTACAAGTTAAACAGCTCAGTAATGGCTTACACTGAAGATAAATGTATGATTAACACATAAAACCAACAACCAGCCTACTTATTGCATTCGTAACCACACAGTAGAGGTGATCAAGTACTAACTCCAAAATTGGCTAATCGTTAGTATCCGATCACATTTTTTATTTCTTTAAAATGCTTCATATTCTCACACATACCTTGATTTATGTTGATACACATTATAATGGACTTAAAATTGCACTATAGTCGCGGCGCACGACTCTGAGGTTGTCATTATCGTACCCTGTCCACCTACCATTCAAAAGTGCGTCTGATTTTGTATCATACTATACACGAATCATATTATTATGCATGAATATATTATATACGAATATTATTAAACACGAACATATTATACACGAATCACATGCGCCTCATATTATACACGAAATCGGACGCACCATCGAGAGATAGCTTGCCAGGGCACGATAATAACAACCTCAGAGTCGCGTGCCGCGGATATAGTGCCCATAGTTTCCCGTATAAAAGGTAGTGATCGGCCACAGCGGTGGATCAGTCGACCATGGTGGCTGAAAATGCAATGCAGTACATAGATCTACAGCATCAACCTGAGAAGGGATCCCCAGTGGTTGTCAAGATAGCTGTAATTAACAATACATGAAGAGCTCGGAGGAGCACAACATAATATAAGGCATGTCTTGGGAGGATTGAAAATGCAGTGGAAGAGGGTCTTGAATTATTTTTCCCGAAGGAGTTGGAAGGCCAGAAGGATCACTTTGTTTGGGGCAGTCCAAATGATGTTTCTTTCCCAGGAGAGGGAAGAGGGGGAAGATGAAGATTAAAGTGACCCTTTTAGTTGGCTTTTATGACAAGCAGAGATACTGGGGTAAGTATTCCATCCCCCCCCCCCCCAGGGGGGAGTGTCTTTTATCGAGCAAATTACAAGTTCAGGGTTGGTAATTTAATCTTACTGCCAACAACATACTAGCAGATGAACATCTTCAAAATGAATAGTTAAATGTGTCTCCCTTTAGTTTTGCCCCCAGGGGAGGGAGGATAGGATACTTCCCAGGTATCCCTGCTTGTCGTAAAGCCAACTAAAAGGGGTTCTTTAATCTTCATCCTTCCCCTCTTCCCTCTTTGCTTCTTGTACATTATCTGTCCCACCTCTCTGCCTTATATTTTCACTTTAATACCCACCCAACCCCTTTTAAGTGCCATAGAGTCAATGAGTGGCTTGGTGCTAGCTTTCCTTTCTTTTTTTTTTTTTTCTCAATTATCCAATCCAATCCCTTTAGTTCTGAGAAATCTTACATCTCCCTTTAGTTTTGAGAAATCTCACACAAATGTGTTAGGCTAGTCCAGTATACTACAAATTCCGTCAATGTGAACTAAAAATTAGCCTCTAAATTTCATTTATGGAAATGAACTTTTAACTCCAAAAAACTATGAAAACAGTATGCACTCCAGTAGGGTATGCTCAGTGAAGTTTCCTGTTCACACTGTTACAGCACTTCTACTGCTTCAATGGATAATGATAAAGTAAAAACCCTTATCAGTTACGTTACTGAGATTACTTCAGATACTGGTTGTTATGGGAATATATATATATATATATATATATATATATATATATATATATATATATATATATATATATATATATATATATATATATTCTCCTGAGTTAGGTTATTCAGCACATTGGACACATTATTACACATCACTGATTTGCATATTTTAATACCAATCGATTATTAAAATCTGAACACATGTGCAGTAACATAAACCCTGTCTTGTCCAGTAGCACAGGACATATTTATATACTATCAGTGGAAATGAATTGAATACAGTAATAAAAAAAAAAAGCAAAAGCTAGCACCAAGCCAATGAAAATATGGCACTGAGATAGAAGGGGATTGGGTGGGTATTAAAGTGAAAATATAAGGCTGAGAGACAGGACACATGAAGTACAAGAGGAAGTGAATAATAAGAGCCTGGCAGTATAATGGAAGCGGGTTAGGTGGATATTAAAGTGAAAATGTAAGGCAGAGAGGTAAGACAGATAAAGTACAGGAGCAGAAAGGGAAGAGGGGAAGGATGGAGATTAAAGTGCTCATTTTGCCACACGCAGGGATACTAAGGAAGTATTCTATCCCCCCCTCCCCAGGGGAGTACTATCAGTGGAAACTAAGCCAGCTCCCAGTCACGGTTAAACGCGAGTCCTTTCCCCTTGGGGAGGGGGGGATAGAATACTTCCTCAGTATCCCTGCTTGTCGTAAAAGCCGACTAAAAATACTTCCCCTTTTCCCCCTCTGCTTCTTGTACTTTATCTGTTCCACCTCTCTGCCACATATTTTCACTTTAATACCCACCCAAGTTAGTGCCATATAACTTAGTCATTGAATGGAATGGGATATATATATATATATATATATATATATATATATATATATATATATATATATATATATATAAAGAAAGGAAAGCGAGAACCAAGCCACTCAATGACTATATGGCACTACAATAGGAGTTGGGTGGGTATTAGAGTGAAAATATAAGGCAAAGAGGTGGGACAGATAAAGTACAAGAAGCAGAGGGGGAAAAGAGGAAAGATGAAGATTAAAGTGCCCCTTTTAGTCGGTTTTTACGACAAGCAGGGATACTGAGGAGGTATTCTATCCTCCCCCTCCCCAGGGGGAAACTTAATTGAGTGGCTTGGTGCTCGCTTTCCTTTTTTTTTTTTTTTTTTTTATTATTCCATTCCATTTCATTTCATTCCGTTCATGAGTCCTTTACTCATCCCTCTTAACCACCTGTGAGGTCCACAAATACCTGTACACTAGTCAAATTTAACACAATGAGAACTACAATGCGTCAGTTACGGTACTGTCCACAAAGCTAAGGCAATCCACACTCCTAAGAGATTAGATAATTCGTCCCCAGATGATTAATTATAACTACCTGTGTGTTTATCCAACCTAACTCATTCATACCTTAGAAATTCGAATTTTACTGCTTCCCGCCTAACCTAATTTAATTTAAGGGCGGAAACTACCCGAGAAAGCTTTGAGACGAATGATACGAGAAGCCGGAATGATCATTTGCCGCCTGTATACAAAGGACGAGAGGCTCCGATCATGTTTCTCCTACAGAGAGCCAAGTCTTCTTCTTCTTCTCCTTTCGGCTCTCCCTTTAGGGGTCGCCACAGCGGATCACCCGTCTCCATCTTACTCTGTCTTCTGCATCTTCTTCTCTTACACCTACAACCCGCATGTCCTCCTTCACTACATCCATAAACCTTCTCTTTGGCCTTCCTCTCTATCTCCTGCCTGGTAACTCCAGTTCCAGCATCCTCCTCCCGACATACTCCTTATCCCTCCTCCGCACATGTCCAGGTCATCTCAGTCTCACCTCTCTAGCTTTGTCCCCAAACTGACTTACGTGCGCTGTCCCTCTAATATGTTCATTTCTAATTCTGTCCAACCTCGTCACTCCTAGTGAAAAACGCAACATCTTCAATTCTGCTACCTCCAACTGTGCCTCCTGTCTTTTAGTCAGTGGTACTGTCTCCATTCTGTACAAAATGGCTGGACTCACGACAGTCTTATAAACTTTCCCTTTCATTTCTGCAGAGACCCTTCTGTCACAGATCACTCCTGTCATCTTTCTCCACCCACTCCATCCCGCCTGCACTCTCTTTTTTACCTCTCTACCACACTCTCCGTTATTTTGTACAGTTGACCCCAAGTATTTGAATTCATCTACCTTTGCCATCTCTACACCTTGCAGCCTCACGATTCCCCTGTCATCTCTCTCATTTACACACATGTACTGAGTCTTGCTTGTGCTTACTTTCATTCCCCTTCTCTCCACTGCATATCTCCATCTCTCAAGCTCTGCCTCAGCTTCCTCCCGGCCCTCACTACATATCACAATGTCGTCCGCAAACATCATTGTCCACGGAGGCTCCTGTCTAATCTTATCTGTCAATCTGTCCATCACCATTGCAAACAAGAAGGGGCTCAAAGTCGTTCCTTGATGCAATCCCACCTCCACCTTGAAACCCTCAGCCATTCCTGCTGCACATCTCACTGCTGTTACAATATCGTCGTACATGTCCTTCATCACCCTCACGTACTTCTCTGCCACTCCTGACTTTTTCATACAGTACCACAGTTCCTCTCTCAGTACCCATCATAAGCCTTCTCCAAGTCAATAAACACACAATGCAACTTCTTCTGGCCTTCTCTGTACTTCTCCATCACCAAATATGGCGTCTATAGTACTTCTCCCTGGCATGAAACCAAATTGCTCCTCGCAGATCCTTACTTCTCTTCTCAGCCTAGCTTCCACCACTCTTTCCCATATATTCATTGCATGGCTGATCAGCTTTATACCTCTGTAGTTGCTGCTGCACTGCACATCACCCTTGTTCTTGAAAATCAGAACTAGAATACTTTTTCTCAACTCCTCCGGCATCCTCTCACCCTCCAGGATTTTGTTAAACAATCTGGTGAACCACGTTATAGCCATCTCTCCTAAGCTCCTCCATGCTTCCACTGGTATACCATCTGGGCCCACTGCCTTGCCATCCTTCATCCTCTTCATGGTATTACTCACTTCCTTTCTGCTGATCTCTTGCACTTCATGACTCACGACCTCCGACTCTTCCAACCTTCCCTCTCATATTTTCTATATTCATCAATTCCGCAAAATACTCCTTCCACCTTCCTAGTACACTCTCCTCACTTGTCAGTACATTGCCATCTGCATCCTTTATCATTCTAACATGCTGCACATCCCGCCCAGCTCTGTCTCTCTGGCTGGCTAATCGGTACAGGTCTTTTTCCCCTTCTCTACTATTCAACTTCTCGTACAGCTTCTGGTATGCCTTTTCTTTTGCCTTAGCAACCTCTTTCTTAGCTAGGTTCCTCGTCTCCTTATACGTCCGAATGCTTTCTTCGTCCCTGTGTCTATCCATATTCTTCTTTGCCTGCTTCTTCCTATTTATGCTATCCTGTACTTCCTCATTCCACCACCAAGTCTCCTTGTCTTCCCTCCTCTGTCCCGATGTCACCCCAAGTACCTTCTTGGCTTTCTCCCTCACCACTTCTGAGATAACTGCTCATCCGTCCTCGTCTTCCTTGCCTCCGAAAGCCTGGCTCACCTTATCCCTAAATTTACTACCGAAGTCTTGCTCCTTCAGCTTCCACCACTTAATCCTTGGTTCAGCTCTCACTTTCCTCCTTGTCTTCACTTTCACACTCATCTTTCCAACCAGCACCCTATGCTGTTTCACTACACTCTTCCCTGGCACTGCCTTACAATCATTGAATTCTTTCAAATTGCATCTCCTACATTGGATATAATCTATCTGCGTCCTCCCTCCCCCACTCTTATACGTAATCCTGTGCTCCTCCTTCTTCTTGAAATAAGTGTTTACTACAGCCATCTCCATCCGTTTTGAAAAATCAACAACCATCTGACCCTCAGCGTTCCTTTCCCCGACACCGTACCTGCCTATCACCTCCTCGTCACCACTATTTCCTTCTCCAACATGCCCATTCAAATCCGCTCCCATAACCACTCTTTCCTCCCTGGGTATGCTCTGAATCACTTCCTCTGTTTCACTCCAAAACTCTTCCTTTTCCTCCAAGCCACACCCCACTTGCGGGGCGTATACGCTGATGACATTAATCAGGACCCCCTCAGTTTCCATCCTCAAACTCATTACTCTATCCGACACTCTCTTCACCTCCAATACACTATCTATATACCTACAGAGAGCCAAGTACAAATGGCATATTTGTGGCGGCATCTGGCAACCCCCGCGCATGCGCCATAGGGGGCGGACTGCTGAGGACAGGGGGACGGATTATAACGCTACAGTGGCACAAATAAAAAAAAGCCCTAAATGGTGGACGCCGCTGCATTGTTTGTGGGAAAAACCGACGAACTGGAACTAACCTACTGTTTCATTTCATCCCAGAGGGCAAAATGAGGTGCGTAAAACACTTGCAACAAACGATTATGCATAAACAAGTATACCACGGTCA
>NC_137011.1:14896392-14933892 GCF_032717465.1 Coenobita brevimanus
GACAAAATATATGTTACTACAATAATCACATATGTTTACAGTGTTTATGCATAATACATGTGAAAAATATTTTTGGTGTTTCATGTAACCGATAGTCATACCCACAAAACATTCTTGTTGCGCTATGTGCATGTGTGTGTGAGATAACTAGTAACTGATCCACATTAGTTTGGTAAATAAAGAAGTGAAAAGTAAGCACAACACACACACCGCAACTCAGCCAGGAGACAGGGCGTGTGTGCTGGGCATTCCCCAGGCCCTGTCTTCCCCCTTACCTTACTCAAGACAACCACCACCAACCGGGCTACAGCAAGGCCCGGTCTCCTCGAACGAGGAGAGAATCAACAACAACAACAGTAAGCACAAAGCCATATGGATACAATTACACAGAAGAAGGGAAATATGGATGAACCATAATTTTGATGGAAACAATGTGCTATGGGACGATGTGCACAATTATGAATGGGCGAGCTATCACCGACGATAAATGGAAACACCCCTTTATGAAAAATCATTCCTTTTACGGATGAAGCACGGTGTTACAGAAAACACACACACACACGCACACACGGCATCGTCGGATGTGGACGTCTGTACCGGCGCTCCATACAAGCTCAACACGGCCAGAGGCATTACCTAAATAAGTATCTTTGAATGAGTCAAGCTCTGTACCAGGTTAGACTAAATGATTTTTCATTATTAAAAGGAAAAGAAATAATAAGTTTAAATAAGACTTTCAAACAACAAAGAACCACGATGCGTTGAGTCAGCTGGGTTTGTTTATACTACAGAAAGACCGGGAAAGCGTGCACACTATAAGTACATACTCTGTTCATTTAGTATTACAAAATGGATACATACTTCAGTAAAACAAATTTGGAAAAGAAAAGGGATAAAAGTAAAAAGCAAAATGATGATTTCTACCAAGAACTAGTTGAAGTGGAGACTCACAATAGACTGGTTGAACGTGTACACAAACTAGAAATGGCTTTCAAAAATGAAATTGATGAAATAAAGAAGCAAATGCACTTGCAAAAGGAAGAGATAGAAAAACTGGGAAGGGAGGCCAATAAGAAAGACACAACCATCAGTGAACTAACAGTGGAATTGAATACCCTTAGGAAGAAAGTGAGTGAAATGGGAAGTACAGTAGTTAATCACGAGAGTGTTATGGAAGAGTTAAAAAATGACACAGAGACAATTAGACAAGCAAGCAGACTTATGGACCAGAGCATTGATATTGAGGAGAAGATAACACAGGTGAATGAAGCTGTGCAAAGCTACAAAAATGATGTAGAAACCACGTATGCTGAAATGGTGAAAGTAAAGAAAGACTTAGAAACAAGGGTGGAGGAAAAAAACATTAAAAAGGAAGTGAAAAGAATAATCCAAAACAATCCAAAGTTAGTCAGAGATTTAGTAGAAATAAATAAATCAATAGTAATCACTGGTATAGATAAGGAAGAAATTAAAAACAAAATCACTAGAGACAAAAAGGAGATGGCAAATGTAATGAGCTTACTGAAAGAAGTATCAGAGGAAATCTGTAGTAAAGACATAGAGGAACACAAAAGGTTAAGGAAATACGAGAAAAGCAAGACAAGACCTCTAAAGGTGACTTTCCAGAGTGTAAACACTGTGGAAGAGATACTAAAAAATGCAAAGAATCTTATGGAAAAAGAGGAGTTCAAAAATGTATGGATAAAAAGATGTCTAACACAAGAGGAACTGGAATTACTGAAAGAGAAAAGGGAGGAAGCAAAAACAAAAAATGAGGGAAGATCAGAAGAGGACAAGAAGAAATTTTTTTTACAAAGTAATAGGATTGCAGGTACGAAAGTGGTACACAAACAGGATGGAAGAAAAAGGAGGAAGTTAGTAGAACCATGTCATGACAAGTATATAAACAAGATGATAAAGTTGATGTACTCAAATGTGGATGGAATGGTATCTAAATTACTAGAGATGAATGATTATGTCAGAGAAAATGAACCTCAAATAATATGCCTAACTGAGACAAAATTAACACCAAGGATATCCAATGACATACTAAACTTAGAGGAATACAATATATGGAGAAGAGACAGAAATTTAAAAAAAGGAGGAGGAATTATAATATTAACTAAGAAAAATCTAAAAGTCAAGGAAATAAACCTAGATATACCATCACAAGTAGAACTGATTGCAGTAGAGATCGACACATCTGAAGGTAAAGTAATTGTAGCCAATTTGTATATGCCACCCAGATCAAACACATGGGAAAGAGACGAATATGAGGACCTAGCAGAGAGTACACAGAGTATAAGATCCTTGCTACATAAAATGGAAGAGAAATCGGAAAGAATTATACTAACTGGGGATTTTAATACAAATATAAATTGGAATACTCTAGATATAAATAGCCAAGAAAGCTGCTGGGACCAAAAGCTCCTGGATCTCGTACAAGAGTTTTTCTTAACGCAACACGTGAGGGAAACCACTAGAAAAAGAGGACTTGATGTACCTTCAGTGCTAGATCTAATATTTACTAGGCAAGAAAATGACATTGACAGTTTAATATATCACCCTCCACTCGGCAAAAGCGATCATGCAGTACTAAATTATAACTTCAGAATAGCATATGACATAGTAAACAGCACTGACAGTTACAAAAAGAGCCTAAACTATAAAAAGGGAAATTATCAAGACCTAAAGAAGTATTTCTTAGAAGTTGATTGGGAAAATGAGCTTAGAGGACAAGATTTAAATGCTGTATATAAAAATTTTTGTGAATTTTATGAAATAGGAGTCCAGAATTACATCCCACAGCACAAAGAAGCAGATAAGAAAATACAGAAATGGTTCAATAGAGAATGTAAAAAATCAAAAGAAAGAAGAGATTTGTTGTGGAATAGATACAGAAGACACAATAGTGAAAGGGCGTATAATAATTACAAACAGGCAAGAAACGACTATACAAGAATAAGGAGGGAAGCCCAAAAACAGTTTGAGGAGGATATAATAAATAAAAGTAGTGATCAACCAAAGCTGTTTTACAGCTATATTAGAAGCAAAACCAAAGTAAAAGATATAATACAATCCATCACGGACGAGGGAATCACTTATACACAAGAGAAAGATATTTGTGAAGCACTAAATAAGAATTTCCAATTAGTTTTTACAGAAGAAAAAATTTTGAGAGGGACTATGTGGAACACGCATGTCCACACATACTACCAGATATACAAATAGCAGAAAAAGTAATACAAGAGGAGTTAAGTAGATTAGACAGAGGAAAAGCAAGTGGTCCTGATGAAATTTCATGTTGGGTGTTACAAGAATGTGCAAAGGAGTTAAGTAAACCATTATTTTTAATTTTCAAGAAATCTTTGAGTCAAGGGAAACTACCTGATATTTGGAAAAAAGCAAATATAGTCCCCTTATTCAAGAAAGGAAATAGACAAAATCCTCTCAACTACCGACCAGTATCACTGACTAGTGTTGTAAGCAAGGTATTAGAAAAACTTATAAGAAAAGTTTGGGTAAATCATCTAGAAAAACACAGTATGATAACAGAAAGACAGTTTGGTTTCAGAAAAGGAAAATCATGTGTTACTAATCTGTTGAGCTACTATGACAGAGTAACAAACACAATACAGGAAAGGGAAGGATGGGTGGACAGTATCTATTTAGATTTCAAGAAAGCTTTTGACACAGTACCACACCAAAGACTTTTATGGAAGCTGTACCATCAAGGATTAATTCGAGGCAAACTGTTTTGTTGGATACAAGACTTTCTCATAAAAAGAGAAATGAGGACAGTACTAAGAGGAAACTACTCATCATGGAAAGAAGTGACTAGTGGAGTACCACAGGGTTCGGTGCTGGCACCAATCATGTTTCTAGTGTACATAAATGATATAAACAGTAACACTGGAAATGAGAGCTATCTGAATATGTTTGCAGATGATGCAAAAATACAAAAGAGAATTACTAGCACAGACTCTTGTAGGGAGCTACAAGAAGAATTAAATAAACTTCATGAATGGAGTAGTACGTGGCAGATGGAATTCAATGTGGACAAGTGTCATGTAATCAAGTTTGGTAAAAGTGGAAAAAGACCTGATTGAGATTATAAGTTAGGAAATAAAACCCTATACACATCAGAAAGAGAGAAAGACCTAGGTGTGATTATCAATAACAGACTATCTCTGGCTGACCACATCAGCGAGAAGGTACGGAACATGTATACACTGCTTGCAAATATGAGAATAGCATTCACATACATAAATGAAGACATGCTAAAAAGGATAATAACATCATTCATTAGACCAACCCTGGAATATGCATCAGTAGTCTGGAGTCCTCATCTCAAAAAGCATATAGACAAGATTGAAAAAGTTCAAAGGGCCGCTACAAGATGGATACCAAGCTTAAGGGACCTAAGCTATGAAGAAAGACTAAATAAACTGAATCTACCAACACTACAGGAGAGAAGAAAAAGAGGTGACATGATAATGCTATATAAGTGCATATCAGGAAAGGAGAAAATAGACATAAATGATTACTTAACATATGGAGAAGCATCAGCAAGAGGACACTGCAAAAAACTGCATAAGAAGAGAGGTGATAAAGACGTAAGGAAATTCAGTTTCCCAAACAGAGCAATTGATCAATGGAATGCACTACCGAATGAAATAGTGTGTGCCAAAACAATTCACAAATTTAAGGATATGTACGATAAATATGGTCTAAGACACGGGACAATACGAGCTTGACTCATTCCTGTAAAGATACAATTAGGTAAGAACAATTAGGTAAGAACACAAACGCTGAATAGATTGTACCGAATCACTGGGTGGTTTGGAAGTCTATATTTTCCATTCTTACTTTCGTAACTACAACTTACGTTAATTTTTCTTCGTGTCCCTATTTAATGAATATACAATGCCACATACAGTTCTTATACATAATGACACCTATATAGCCATACTATGACTGCTTAACATTATATACAGCAGGATGATTAAACATACGACACACTCAGAGCGAAGCCTCGAATGGTTCATAAGGACTGTGTGTGTCGTGCGGTTGTTACCTCGTAATAGTTTGAGTGGGCCGCCGTCCAGAAAGGTCGCTGTACGAACCTCCGGCACCGACCCAGGTGGGCTAGAGATTATGGTTTCCGAGTGTACAAGGTAGGGTAGTGGATGTTGGAGTGGCCCTGGTGAGAGAGGGTAGTGTTTGGAAACTCCCTGTACTGTTGTTTGCAGATGATACTGTGTTGTTGGGTGAAGACGAAGGGGAGCTGCAAGGCTTGGTGGATGAGTTTGGGAGAGTGTGTAAGAAACGGAATCTAAAGGTGAATGTAGGGAAGAGTAAAGTGATGGTCTTTGAGCGAGGTGAAGTCAGTGAATGTAATGCAAGGTTGGATGGTGAGGAATTGGAAAATGTGAGTACGTTTAAGTACTTGGGTAGTGTGATGAGTAAGGATGGAGGTTTGGAGGGTGAAGTGCTTGAAAGGTACAGCAGGGAAGAAAGGTTGCTGGTTCCTTGAAAGCAGTGATAAGAAGCAGGGAAGTGAGCATGGAAATGAAAAAGTTACTACATGACAGTATTGTGATACCAACTCTAACGTATGGAAGTGAAGCTTGGACGTTGTTGGAAGGACACAAGTCAAGAGTGAGAGCAGTGGAAATGAGTTATTTAAGAGGAGCCTGTGGAGTCACATGGAGAGACAGGCTGACAAATGAGAATATAAAGGAGCATTGTGGTGTGGATGTGGATGTGCTAGGAAGCGTTAGGGGAAATACACTGAGGTGGTTTAGCCATGTGGAGAGGATGGAAGGTGAAATACTGACGAAGAGAGTGTATGTGAGTGAGGTGGAGGGGGGAAGAGGGAGGGGGAGACCGAGGATGAGATGGAGGGATGGGGTGGAGAGGTATATGAGAGAGGCGGGTGTGAGTTGGGAGCAGGGCAGTGAAATGGTGGTGACAGGGCGACGTGGAGACGATTTTTTTGTGGCCACCCTGAACGGGATTGAGGCGTCTGACACTAGATAGATAGATAGATTTATCTCCAGCTTCAGAAACATGTAAGCTACAGTAAATTTTTTGTTTTCAAATAGTATGTTTCACACACCAGGGAGTATTTATTGTTTTGCCAATAAATCCACAGGTATGTGGTAGAAGTGCCCCTAAAAGCAATGGAAAGGCTTTTTTTTTTTTTTTTTTTTTTTTTTTTTAGTTAAACCAACATAATAATTATGACTAACAGAGCTAAAACAGCAAACGGTTATGGGTTTCTGCTTCCCATCTGAATTTTTTCTGGATAATAATGTTGCCTAGCATACTGTATGTGTGGGGAGCTGTCCTCTATCCATTACCCAATAATAACACTACTTGTATAACATGATGTTGTTATTAACCTGCCACGTCCCAGCAGATTTTTCACCAATGACCTCCCCCAATCCTGGCAGATTTTTTTTTTTTTTTTTGCTAAAACCTCTGCTTTTCATGAGAAACATAAAAAATTCAGAGAAATTGCTCACCTGAGCTCAGAAATGCCGGTACTGGTGACCCTACCCTTACCTGGTACCTCGTTCTATCGAGCCCGGCTCCAGAGAAGACGTTTTCTATGTGAGGGGTGACTATTCCAGACCACTGAGAATAGGTAGATATTTATTTATTTGGTACGAATTTATATATAGTATAAGAGTATACTGGTTTTCACACGGTAATTTTCACCCACCAAACATATCAACATACTGCACCTTCTTTTGGCAACATTACCTGCTCATCACTTCTGACTGTTTCTTCCTCCAACACTATGTAAACTTTGTCCTCCACATTGTCATTGATTGGGGAATCACTCTCACCTTGAATTTCGTACCGTGGTGTGACGTGTCTTTACTGGCCAGGTCACTGGTAACAGGTGAGCTGCCGAGACAGTGGTATGTGAGGGGGGAGGTCACACGTGGTAAGGTATTGTCCCTGCCTGGCCTGAGGTAGAGAAAGATGTCCCACATATACGTAGCTACCAAAAATTATGAGCAAAATTTGAAAAATGTGCAAATGATGGACCTTGCAATTGCAGCTTGTTTATAAATATAAACGGGAGTCACAGTGACAAAACGTTTGGGCGCCTATCTATGTCAACGGGACGCGGCAGGTTAATACATATGTTACGTCCCAGTCCCCACACTGCTACAGGCTCCAACAGCAGTAGTACAGTACAGGAAGGAAGTTGCCCAGCGAGTTGTTGTTCTTATGGTCAGCCTTTAGGTGTGCAGTACACAAGATCAGTTGAGGCGAAAATGAACACTGGCTTCTTAAAGTTCACTGTCTTTATTTTCCAAATAATTCCACTTAATGCTTTCCAACTGCACTGTCCTTACAAGCACTGGAGCTATACACACTTTACCGATTGCAGTTACACTTAATGTTTAACAACACTTCACAGTTAAGTACACTTAATGCTTGCTAACACTTAACTTATTACATAAGTACTGAAAAAAATCTTCGCTGACAGTAATTACACTTAATACACTTCACTGTCTTCTCAAGTTCCACTGATATACAAACTTCAATAACCCCTCACTGTTTGCCACTGTTTTCACAAGTACCAAAAATATACAATCTTCACTGACACTGACACTGCACTTCACACAAACTGACCTGAAACCCGACTGAACTCCAAACCGACTGACTAACTAACAAAGCTCTTCCCCATCCTTATATAAACTTGCATTGCTCTAGGAAGACCTACTTCTCAAACATTCTCGGACGTACTGGTCTTGGATCAGTCCCTAGTAACAACAGTTACCAACTAGGAGACATCAAAACATGCTAGAGTTGTCTCACATTACATAACACTCTAAATCATTTACCATACGAACTTAAATTACATAATTTAACAAGGAATCACTTAAATAAAATATTATAAAGAATAAGAGCATAAAAATAAATGAATGTTTGACTTACGAAATAACTACGCTTACAAACACCAGGCAAACTGGCAACTCTGACGACTCGTACCGAAACTTACGGTACCAGAAACGTCTCGAAGGTACGAGACTACCTAACTGGCAAATGCCCTTTCATAACACTACCCCCTCCCTAGTTCTTTGTTGTCCCAACAAAACTACACAATATACACAAACATAAACCTTAATCCTACTGAAACCTCTTGGTTTTATACACAAAATAATCTTTCAGCTTATCAGGTCTTCTATTCCGCTTCCAACGATGTCCTTGCTCCTCCACACAGTCCACTCCTCCAGGAAGGTGTTGGTCCTCTTCTTGATTCACTTCTTCTCATGGGGAACTGTCATAATCCTCTTGAACTTCAACTCCTTGGTCCTCCTACATATCCTCCACTGCGGGTGAGCATGATTCCTCGGAGACATCCCAACTGAGCTGTCCTGGCCCATGGTACTGCCACAGATGATTCACGTGCACCACCTTTGGGTGAGACTTCCTGCCTCCACGAATCCGACATGTTACGTCTGATTGGCAGTCCAACACAGTGTAAAGCTTATCCCATGGGCTTTGTGGCTTCGGTGACTGTCCCTTCTTACGCTGAGGATTGTATAACCACACTTGGTCACCATCCTTGGATCTCACTTCACTTACCTTGGCATCATACTTGCACTTCATCACTTCTGAAAACTTGAGGGCGCACTTGATGATGTACCTCAGCCAGCTTTTCCTGAAGGTGCTTCGCATAGCTGGTGGTGTCTGTAGGCAGCTCTTCACCAGGTGGTCTTCCCATTAACAAGTTGACGTGTAAACGTAACTCGTGGCCCAACATCAGTTTTGCAGGAGTGTAGCCAGTAGACTCATGGGATGCAGACCGATATGCCATCAGCAACACAGGTACTTTCTGGTCCCACTCTGTTTGTCTATCAATGCAGTACTTGGCCAGTTCTTGTCCCAGAGTCCAGTTGAATTTCTCCTCCATCCCATCTGACTGTGGCCTTAGTGGGGTCATCCTGGTCTTCTTCATCCCAAGTAACTTGCAGCACTCACGGAACACAGCAGACTCGAAGTTTCTACCCTGGTCTGTGGCACCCCAAAACGACAGAAAAACTGATCAACCATCACCTGAGCAACAGTTGCAACCTCTTGATTGGGAATGGCATAGGCTTCTGGCCACTTTGTGAAGTAGTCCATGGCGACACATATATACCGGTTTCCTCTCTCACTAAGTGGCATAAGTCCAGCAATGTCCACCACGACTCTTTCCATCAGTGCACCCACTTGGTACAGCTGGAGAGGGGTGCAACCACGTTTTTTGGGTCCCTGCTTGGCACAGCACACATCACAGGTCTGACACCACTCTTGAACATCCTGACGCATACCAATCCAGTAGAACCTCTGTCGCAGCTGGCTTAAAGTTTTCTTCACTCCTGGGTGCCCACTAGTGACCTGGTTATGGGACTCATCCAAGATCTCAGACCTCATCTTCTTCAGAACCACCAGTTGCCAACACACACTGAGGCCATTGGGCGTCTCCCACGCTCCAGTAGTCCACTGCAACGAAGAAGGTCCCACTGACTCCAGGAGCTCCCGGTCGCAGGACCCTACCTGGAAACTCTTCCCCATGATGGTCGCACTGCACTCCGCTGGAGCCACTCCAGCACTGGTTGCAAATCTGCACCCTCCATCTGCATCCTCCCCAGGTCTTCTCCGTCTGATGCCGGCCCTGTCACTACAGTACAGCAGCATTTCTTCCAATGCTTCCCATTCCTACTACGCTGCAGGTCGTCTGTCCTTCTGTCTTCTCTCACACTATTCATGAAGATTCTTTTGTATTTCTTCAGTGGTGGATCTTCTGCAGCCTTCTTCCCATCATCCCAACCATTCTGATCTGCAAGTAACTCAGACTGCACACAGCAAGCTTCCCAAGATACTTTACCATCACTTTCTTGAGGTTTCTTCTTAACCCGTCACGTCCCGAGCTATTTCGCACCTCTGACACCCCGCAATCCCGAGGTATTTTCGAAAAATTTTTTTTGGCTAAAACCTCCTCTTTTGGTGAGAAACAGAAAATTCCTAGAGAAATCGCTCACCTGAGGTTTAAAATACTCGATCCAGGTAGCAGTACCTCCTTACCTTACTGGGTTTTCTAGCAGGCTGGCACCAAAGAAAACGAGTTCTATGGGAGGGTAACTATTTCACACCACTCATAAACGGTATTTATTTATTTACTTGGTACGAATTTATATGTAGTACGAGAGTATATTGGTTTTCAAACAGTAATAGAGGCATTATAAGCATTGTTTCACTCACTAACTCATCACCATACCTGACCTTTTTTTGTCACATTATCTGATCATCATTTCTGACTGTTTCTTCCTCTAATGCTATGTAAACTTTGTCCTCCACATTGTCATTGATTGGGGAATCACTCTGGCCTTGAATGTCTTTATTGGCCAGGTCACTGGTAACAGGTGAATTGCCAAGACAATGGCGTGCGGGGGAGGGAGGTTATGCAGTGTAAGGCATTGTCCCTGCTTGGCATCTTGTAGAGGAGTAGAGGAAGGTGTCCCGTGTATACGTATGAAAAATCACTCGCGAAAATTGAAAATTGTGCAAATTATAAACCTTGCAATTGCGCAACATACCAGTACGTCATCGGGACTGGCAAATGCAAAATGTTGCATCATACCCATACGTCGACGGGACGCCTCGGGTTAACTGGATACCCTTTATAGCCATGCACTTCACTGGTTTGGGGCCTAAAAACTGGGGCATCATAATTAAGGCCAGGACTTAAAATTTCTTCACTCTGATTATTCAACCCTGTAATGCTATCTGTAGATGCCTGGGATCCGTCAAGATTCACCATACACTGTCCATTCCCATCATATGCTCCCTGTACACTAACCTGAGGCTCAGCAGTGCAATATTTCTCTACAGACTCAATTTTCTCACTAATTATTTTCACATGATCAACTATATGCTTCAATTGGTTATCTACATGCTGTCTGCACTCTGTCACAATTCCCACACTAATCTTCAGCTGGTTGTTCACATGCTGTTTATACTCTGTCACTATATCCTCATTAACTGTCTTCAACTGTTCGTCTACATGCTGTTTACACTGTCACATTATTGCTTACCTCATACTTCTGCTGCTCTAGCTTGATACCTACTTCCTCCTTAAGCTGTTGCTGTTCTTCCTTGATTTCCCTAATGAATGCATCTGGCTGTCCTTGCATGGTCAGTTGTAATTCCCCCTGTTGCTCCTCTGATGCCTCTTGAAGTTATTCATATCGTTCTTTTTGTTCTTCACGTTGTGCCTCTAGTTGTTCACTCTGTGGCTTTAATTGTACACTTCGTGCCTGTAATGGTTCTTTAAGTTTTTTCTTTGCTTCATTCAGTGAATGTATTTGTTCTTCAATTTTGTTCCTGCACACTTTCTTTCTTCACTTAGGGCCTGTAACTGTTCTTGGAGTAGTCGAATTTCTGCTTGTACTAGCTCCAAAATTGCCGCCAATGGCACCTCGTCCTCCTGCCCAGCTGAAGATCTTGTCTTCACACCTTCTGCTTCCATGTCGAAGGATAGACTCACTGCAGCCCTGAAATAATAATCCCACACTCCTGACACCAGTGTTATGTCCCAGTCCCCACACTGCCACAGGCTCCAGTAGCAGTAGTACAGTGAAGGACGTTGCCCAGTGAGTTGTTTTTCTTATGGTCAGCCTTTAGGTGTGCAGTACACAAGATCAGCTGAGGCGAAAATGAACTCTGGCTTCTTATATTTCACTGTCTTTATTTTCCAAATCCACTTAATGCTTTCCAGCTTCACTGTTCTCACAAGCACTGAAGCTATACACACTTTACCGATTGCAGTTACACTTAATGTTTAACAACACTTCACAGTTAGTACATTAACTTAATGCTTGCTAACACTTCACCTATTACACAAGTACTGAAAAAAATCTTCACTGACAGTAATTACACTTAATACACTTCACTGTCTTCTCAAGTTCCATTGATATACAAACTTCAATAACCCCTCACTGTTTGCCACTGTTTTCACAAGTACCAAAAATATACAAGCTTCACTTACACTGACACTGCACTTCACACAAACTGACCTGAAACCCGACTGAACTCCAAACCGACTGACTAACTAACGAAGCTCTTCCCCATCCTTATATAAACTTGCATTGCTCTAGAAAGACCTACTTCTCAAACATTCTCGGACGTGCTGGTCTTGGATCAGTCCCTAGTAACAACAGTTACCAACTAGGAGACATCAAAACATGCTAGAGTTGTCTCACATTACATAACACTCTAAATCATTTACCATACGAACTTAAATTACATAATTTAACAAGCAATCACTGAAATAAAACTTTATAAAGAAAAAGAGCATAAAAATAAATGAATGTTTAAATTACGAAATAGTTACGCTTACAAACACCAGGCAAACTGGCAACTCTGACGACTCGTACCGAAACTTACGGTACCAGAAACGTCTCGAAGGTACGAGACTACCTAACTGGCAAATCCCCTTTCATAACATATACATTATGTTATTATTAATACATACATTATATATATTCAGAGTAGCAGACTTTTATCATTGGCATGAATCTTTGTCATCAAATCAATATATGGGACACTATTGACCACCCACATGGCATCAGAGGTGATGGATGCTTATGCACCATATAGTTATCAATTGATAAAATTAACTTATTTTCACATGGTAGGCCTACAGATTCCTGATTCATAATCTAACCATAGTCTACTCTATAACCTTTTTCTTTTAATTTCCATTCTCTCTTATCTAGCTTGCGTACTAGATGGCATGAAGGTAAGGGTCTCGCAGTTTTAACATTAAGTCGTTACTCCATATCTTTTCTCCTCCGTGGTTTAAAACACTGCTCATCCTCTGCTTCAGGCACTGTTCCATAAATGTGGGTCTTTACAATGCTCTAAATGAAACAAAAGAGAGGAATCGGAGCCTGAGTGTGAAGTCTTGTGGGAAGGATGAGACAAGCCTTGGAGAGAGAGATGAGAGAGAGAGAGAGAAAAAGGACGACCAACAGCATGGCAGACACATCTCCTGCTACTGCTATTGTCTGTGACCCGTCGAGGAGGGCATCCAGCAGGCCACAATCTCCAGTGGCCCAGAATATCAGAGGGATCGTGGTTTGGTTTAATGCCAGGGCAGGGTACGGATTCATCAAATGCCAGGATACTGGCATTGGTGTTTTTATGCACCGCCAAGCTGTCATTAAACCAAACCCACAGCACCTCAATGCCCCTTTGGGGATGGAGAGATGGTAGAGTTTTGTCTAGTCTGTTTGGGACTCCTAAGGGTCCTGAGGCTTGGGATGTTACTGGGCCAGGAGGTATGGGTGTGAAGGGTTCTGCCCATGCACGGCGATGTCTCATGGCCCAGGGACGCCAGTCCAGGGATTCTTTGAGTTCTGGGGAGATAAGCACTGTCATAGAGATGTGCATCGTGGTGGTGAAGGCTTTTTGCTGGGGTGACAAGGGGGCTTTGTGCATTCTCCTACCCAAGATCTTTGAGGAGAATGGGCTGCCTTGCCTTGCCATCCCCAAGAGCTTCGCCCACGATGTACAATCAGTTCCTCACTGACAGGAGCGTTGGGCCTGACAGCCGCAACCTGCTGCCCGCCACACAACACCGAGGAAGAGGCTGAGGCTGGGGACACTCCTCAACAGAAGGACTGCTACCCTGATCACCAACCTGGCTTTGAAAATGAACACGGCACAGGCCACGTCAGAAGTCCACCATATGTCATCAAAGACTGAGTAGGTGCAGAACTCTTCTAACACCGCCTTCAGGGCTGAGGATGCATCAATTGGCTCCTCAACCGAGGAGGAGGCCAGTGAGTCCTCCCATCCTCCGGCAGTGGAGGGCACTCCATCTCGCCCTCCCATCATCGACCTCAGGGATCGGCTAGACATAGTCTCCTGCAGACACTTCCTGACCCTCAGCACCCACACCCAATCGTACCAGCTCAGAGCCACGATCTACTCCAACCTCTACGATCCGCTCTGGTCTGCCGACCAGGGGAGGAGATTCAACCAGTGTTGATCATCAGGGGGGAGGAGGTGCGTCTAGCTGATCTGAGGGCATTTTATCATATGCTCACCCCACGACTGGCCCTCTAGATCAGCTGTCTCATGCAGTGCGGGAATGAGTTTTTATCACTGTGAGAATGAAAAAGGTTGGCCTAATGCCGCTTATTGTGGGTGATGGCCATTAAGCAAAAAAAAAAAAAAAAATTACACCATAGGATTACTTCCACTAGTGCATTCGTCTGGAGAAAATAGTCACTGCTATTAAAAGTAAGGGCTGAGGCTATACTGTACTGCAGTACTATATGTGGGAATACAATGGTAAGTGAATGTTCGGTAAATGACAGGGGCAGTGCTACCACTACTGTATTAGCTATCTGTAATCAGCAGGGTCGTACGTAATTGAAACAAGTCATCAGATCTTGAACAAGTTAATTTAACCTAATGTAAACTCCATACCCCAATGTTGCCTACCTCAGCCTAACCTAACTTGATCTAACCCAGCCTAACATAATCCAGGCTTTGACTAACCTAGCCTGACCTAACGTAAAGCACTGTTAATATTGCAATTTCATGTTGGGTTGTTGGATGGCTGTGTACAGCAGTCGTGAATATGCGGTTATCTGCCTTGCCCTAGGTGCAGCAGGTGGCAATTCAGCAGAGGTGGTAAGGATGTATGCAGAGCGATTCCCAGACAAAAGGATGCCATCCCGTCCTACGTTCCTGGCCGTGGATTGCAGGCTACGGGAAACAAGTTCATTTCAGCCAGAATTCAGAGACTGGGGAGGGTGACAACGTGATCACCAGGTGAATGACCGACAAGGGTAAATATTGGACTTATTACAAGCCGATCCTACCACCAGCACTCGAAGGATTGCTTGTGCTGTGCAGGTGTCAGTCTACACTTTGGAGGTGTCTTCATACAGACAGTTTGTATCCTTACCACTCCCAGAAAGTTCAGTAATTTCTTCTGATGATTATCTATGGAGAGTGGACTTTTATCGTTGGTTTCTGATATCATGTTGTGATGACGACCCTCGCTCTGCAAGTAAGGTGTTTACAGATGAGGCAACCTTTACAAGAGATGGGATATGTAATACCCACAACACCCACACATAGGCAGAGCACAGTCCTCACGTAAATGAAGTTGTAGCTCATCAGCAACCTTTTTCCATCAATGTGTGGGTTGGTATTTTGGATGATAATGTCATTGGCCCATTTCAGTTACTACAGCAGTTCACTACAGAATGTTTCAACATGAAAATTTGCCTGTGCTTCATAAAGATATTCCACTCTGGACTAGGTTGGCTATGTGGTTCATGCATGATGGGGCTCCGGCATATTTTGCCCAGCAGATTGTCAACTACCTTGATTTTGTTTACCATACTAGGTGGATAGGGCGCAGTGGCCCAGTTCCACGACATGTTCTTTCACTTGATTTTAACCTGTTCCATCCCAGGCATTTTCGTAACATTGTATGCACCCAACCCCGGACCAAAAACGGAAAAAAATTTTTATTGCATAAAACATTCCAAAAGGACATACAAATCAAGGAAAAGTAAAAAAAAAAGTACTACTTATGGGAGAAATAGGAGCAGGATGGCTGTTCGTCGTGTTTTTAGCCCAGTTTCCCAAGCCACAAGTGATGTTTTCCTGCCTAGCTGGGAGGGATGAGAGAGAATGGGAGAGGAGAATGGGGCATTCCTCATTCTCAGTATCCTTCTCCACTGGCTCATATTCCTCCCCAGAAGAGTCATCCAGGTCTTCCTCTTCTGAAGAATCACTAAATGAAGGAACAGAAGATTCCATATGATCATTTCAATAGCCTCCTCCAGTCCAATGAGGCGGAAAAATGGCGTGATTTTCGCAACATTCTTAAGCTATGACGGACAGTGGCACACTGATGTGACCCATTCATGCAGAACCAAACTCAGAGCTGTAAATGCTTGTGCGTAAATGCTTGTGCACAGTGTTGCTAATACATTAAGCTACTCTTTAGCAAAAAATTGACTGGACTGAAGCAGTCTGAGACGTCCTAAAGCGCTCAAATTAAGCTCTCGGCACCATCACGTCAGTGGGATTAGTCGAGATGTTTTGTACTGTCAGCACCATGCCGATGGCAGGACTGTACTGGTTAATCTTCATGATTGCCACTTATGGGGCCATCTAAAGAGCATTGTTTCTGTCGTCCACGCACAAGATGAACTGTGGGTATGAGTGCTTCACAGGTGTCAGCTAATCAGAGATAGTCCAGATATTTTGGTTCAGGTTCGACAATCAATGCATCGACGAGCTGAGGCATGCAATCAAGTACATGGGAGACATTTTTGAGCATTTTGTTGTAATTTAATGTCATATGGAAAAAAAAAAAAATACTGTTAAGAAGCGAGATTTGCCAGTTAGATAGTCCAGAAGTATCGTGATGTTTCCTGATATTTACAGTAGTTCTGGTATCGGTACGAGTCAGTTGCCAGTTTGCCTGCTCTTGGTGAGCGTAGTTATTTCGTAAGTTGTACATTAATTTTTGTGCTCTTTTTCTTTATAATGTTTTATTTAAGTGATTGCTTATTAAATTGTGTAATTTTAGTTCGTATGGTAAATGATTTAGAGTGTTATGTAATCTAGGAAATCTTTGGCATGTTTTGGTTGTCTCTCAACTGGCAACTGTTGTTCTCGTAGAATGTAGACGTCTCTAGTAAAATGCAAGCTTATATCAGGATGGGGTAGAGACTATTTTGAGTTTTAATCGGGTTTCAGGTCAGTTTGAGTGAAGTGCAGCTGGTTTTGAGTGTAATGCAGTGTCAGTGCAGTCTGTTAGTGAAGTTTGTGAAGTGTTGCTGGCGAGGATTAAGTGTAATTTCAGTTAGTGAAGACTGTTTTCGGTACTTGTGAAAACAGTGAAATGTTTATTGAAGTTTGTATATCATTGGTACTTGAGGAAACAGTGAAGTGTAATAACTGTGAAGTGTTATTAAGCATTAAGTGTAACAGCAGTTAGTAAAGTGTGTATAGCTCCAGTGCTTGTGTGATAACAGTTAAGTGAAGTTGGAAAGCATTAAGTGGAATTACTAGGAAAATAAAGTGAACTTTAAGGAGTCAGTGTATATTTTCGCCTCAGCTGATCTTGTGTACTGTACACCTGAAGGCTGACCATAGGAAGAACAGCTCACTGGGCAAAGTCCTTCCTGTACTGAACCACTACTGTTGGAGCCTGTAGCAGTGTAGGGTGAGCACGTAACACTGGTGTCAGGAGTGTGGGATTATTCAGGGCTGCAGTGAGTCTAACCTTCGACATGGAAGCAGGTGTGCAGACTACGTCTCGAGTTGGGCAGGAGGGAATTTCCCTGGCGACAATTATGGAGCTACTACAGGTACATTACAAAGAACTCGAAGAACGAATACAGGCATACTAAAGGACTCAAAGAACAATTACAGGTACAAACGGTACAATTGAAGCCACAGAGTGGACAAGTGGAGGCACCAGGTGAAGAACAAAAAGAACGATATGAGCAACTTCAAGAGGCTTCAGAGGAGCAAGAGAAGGAATTACAGCTGAGGGTGCAAGGACAGCTAGATGCATTCATGGGGGAAATAAAGGAAGAACAGCAACAGCTTAAGGACGAAGTAGATGCCAAGCTAGAGCAGCAGAAGTATGAGGTAAGCAACAATGTGATGGAGTGTAAACAGCATGTAGATGAGAAGTTGAAATCAATTAGTGAGGAAATAGTGACGGAGTGCATGTGGACAACTAGCTGAAGATTAGCGAAGGAATGGTGACAGAGTGCAGACAGCACGTAGACAACCAGCTAAAGATTAGTGAGGGAATTGTGATGGAGTGCAGACAGCATGTAGATAGCCAGTTGAAGCATGTAGTCGACCATGTGGAGATGGTTTATGAGAAAATTGAGGCTGTAGAGAAATATTGCACTGCTGAGCCTCAGGTTGGTGTGCGGGGGGCATATGAAAGGAGTGGACAGTGTATGGTGAATCTTGGTGGATCCCGGGTATCTGAAGATGGCTTTGCAGGGTTGAATAATCAGAATGTTGGAGATTCAAGTCCTGGACTTAATTATGATGCCCCAGTTTTAAGGCCACAAACCAGTGAAGTGCATGGCTATAATGGGGGTCCATTTAAAAAAAAACCTCAGGAATTTGATGGAAGAGTATCTTGGGAAGCTTACTGTACAGAGTTTGAGTTACTTGTGGATCAGCATGGTTGGGATGATAAGAAGAAGGCTGCAGAAGACCCACCACTGAAGAAATGCAGGAGAGCATTGATGAATAGTGTGAAAGAAGACAGAAGAACAGATGGCAAGGAGTGTAGCAAGAATGGGAATCATAGGAAGAAATGCAGTCATACTGTAGTGACAGGGCTAGTGTCAGATGAAGACCGGAAGAGGATGCAGATGGAAGATGCAGATTTGCAACTGTTGCTGGAGTGGCTGCAGCGGAGTGCAGTGCAACCATCTTGGGTGGAAGTTTCCAGGTTAGGCCCTGAGACTGAGAACTACCGGAGTCAGTGGGACCTTCTTCGTTGCAGCGGACTACTGGAGCATCAGTGGGAGACACCCGATGGCCTCAGCAAGTATTGGCAACTGGTAGTTCTGAAGAAGATGAGGTCTGAGATCTTGGATGAGTCCCATAACCACATCACCTGGGAGTGAAGAAAACTCTAAGCTGACTGCAACAGAGGTTCTACTGGATTGGCATGTCAGAATGTTTAAGAGTGGTGTCAGGCCTGTGATGTACGCTGTGCCAAGAAAGGACCCAAGAAACGTGGTTGCACCCCTCTCCAGCTGTATCAAGTGGGTGCACTGATGGAAAGAGTTGCGATGGACATTGCTGGACCTTTGTCACTCACTGAGAGAGGAAATCGGTATATATGTGTCGCCATGGACTACTTCACAAAGTGGCCAGAAGCCTATGCTATCCCTGATCATAAGGCTGCGACTGTTGCTCAGGTGTTGGTTGATCAGTTTTTCTGTCTTTTGGGGTGCCACAGACCAGGGTAGAAACTTCGAGTCTGCTGTGTTCCGTGAGTGCTGCAAGTTATTGGGGATCAAGAAGACCAGGACGACCCCCCTAAGGCCACAGTCAGATGGGATGGAGGAGAAATTCAACTGGACCCTGGGACAAGAACTGACCAAGTACTGCATTGATGGACAAACAGAATGGGACCAGAAGTTACCTGCATTGCTGATGGTATATCAGTCTGCATCCCATAAGTCTACTGGCTACACCCCAGAAAAACTTATGTTGGGCCACGATTTGTGCTTACCCGTTGACTTGTTAATGGGAAGACCACCTGGTGAAGAGCTGCCTACAGACACCACCAGCTATGTGAAGCACCTTCAGGAAAGGCTAGCTGAGGTACATCATCAAGTGCGAGAAGCCCTCAAGTTTTCAGGAGAGGTGATGAAGTGCAAGTATGATGCCAAGGCAAATGAGGTGAGCTTCAAGGATGGTGACCAACTTTGGTTATACAATCCTTAGCATAAGAATGGACAGTCACCGAAGCTGCAAAGGCCATGGGACGGGCCTTACACAGTGTTGGACCGCCTATCAGACGTAACATATCGGATTCGGGGAGGCAGGAAGTCTCGCCCAAAGGTGGTACACGTGAATCATCTGTGGCAGTACCATGGGCTAGGACAGTACAGCTGGGGTGTCTCCGAGATTGTGCTCATCCGCAGTTGAGGATGTTGAGGAGGACCAAGGAGCTGAAGTACAAGAGGATAATGACAGTTCCCCAAGAGAAGAAGCGGATCAAGAAGAGAACCAAGACCTTCCTGGAGGAGTGGACTGTGTGGAGGAGCAAGGACATCGTTGGAAGCGGCACAGAAGAAGACCTGATAAGTTGAAGGATTATTTTGTGTATAGTTAGATGTTTCATTAGGATTAAGGTTTAAGTTTGTATAGGATATACTGTAGTTTTGTTGGGACGACGAAGAACTAGGGAGGGGGTAGTGTTAAGGAGCAAGATTTGCCAATAAGGTAGTCCGGAAGTATCGCGATGTTTCCCAATGTTTACAGTAGTTCCAGTACCGGTATGAGTCAGTTGCCAGTTGCCTGCTGTTGGTGAGCGTAGGTATTTCGTAATTTGTACATTAATTTTTGTGCTCTTTTTCTTTATAGTGTTTTATTTAAGTGAGTTGCTCGTTAAATTATGTAATTTAAGTTCGTATGGTAAATGATTTAGAGTGTTATGTAATCTAGGAAAGTTTTGGCATTTTTGGTTGTCTCTCAATTGGCAACTGTTGTTCTCATAAAATGTAGACGTTTCTAGTGAAATGCAAGCATATATAAGGATGGAGTAGAGACTACTCTGAGTTTTAGTCGGGTTTCTGGTCAGTTTGAGTGAAGTGCAGTTGATTTTGAGTGTAATGCAATGTCAGTGCAGTGCTGTTAGTGAAGTTTGTGAAGTGTTGCTGGCGAGGGTAGTTACAGTTAGTGAAGATTATTTTCGGTACTTGTGAAAACAGTGAAATATTTATTGAAGTTTGTATATCGTTGGTACTTTAGGAAACAGTGAAGTGTAATAACTGTGAAGTGTTATTAACGATTAAGTATAACAGCAGTTAGTAAAGTGTGTATAGCTCCAGTGTTTGTGTGATAACAGTTAACCCGCCCCATCCCGACGTTTTCTTGGCAATGGTACGCCCCAGTCCCGACATTATTGGACCTTTTTTTTTTTTTTTTTGGCTCAAACATCCACTTTTGAAGAGAAACATCAAAAATTCATAGAGAAATCGCTCACCTGAGGTTTAAAATACTCGATCTAGGTACGAGTACCTCCTTACATGACTGGGTTTTCTAACAGGCTGGCACCAAAGAAAACGAGTTCTATGGGAGGGTAACTATTTTAGCCACTCATAAACAGTATTTATTTACTTGGTACGAATTTATATGTAGTACAAGAGTATATTGGTTTTCAAACAGTAATATAAGCATTATAAGCATTGTTTCACTCACTAACTAATCACCATTCATGACCTTTTTTTCCCACATTACTTGATCATCATTTCTGACTGTTTCTTCCTCTAATGCTATGTAAACTTTGTCCTCCACATTGCCATTGATTGGGGAATCACTCTGGCCCTGAATGTCGTTATTGGCCAGGTCACTGGTAACAGGTGAATTGCCAAGACAATGGCGTGCAGGGGGGGGGAGAGGTTATGCGGTGTAAGGCATTGTCCCTGCTTGGCATCTTGTAGAGGAATAGAGGAAGGTGTCCCGTGTATATGTGCCAAAAATCACTCGCAAAATCACTCGCGAAAATTGAAAATTGTGCAAATTAGGGACCTTGCAATGTTGCTGTGTTAATTCACGTCTCCGGGATATGAGTGCACATCATGTGAGGACGTGAATTCACGTCTCCGGGACGCAGCGGGTTAAGTGAAGTTGGAAAGCATTAAGTGGAATTACTAGGAAAGTAAAGACAGTGAACTTTAAGGAGTCAGTGTTTATTTTCGCTTCAGCTGATTTTGTGTACTGTACACCTGAAGGCTGACCATAGGAAGAACAGCTCACTGGGCAAAGTCCTTCCTGTACTGAACTACTGCTGTTGGAGCCTGTGGCAGTGTGGGGTGAGGACGTAACAATACTGTGACATGAGCCCCACGGCTGTCTCACTTCCCGTTCAACCAGATTTGTTGAAGCAGAAAATGAGTTGTGTTTAAAACAAACCATTGGGTATTAGGTTACTCGGTCCAGACACAAGTCCATGTATGTGGCAACGCATCCGACAGTCATTTCGCACTGACGTGGCATGTACAAGCAATAATGATGAGCATTATTGTAATTTGGGTGAAAATAAGATTGTGATATGAACTTCACAGCTGTTTCACTTCCCTTTCCAACAGATATGTTTGCATAGCCAATAGGTGAATACGACGGTGTTACCGGAGTGTGCTCATAGAGTAGTGGTGTCTAATAACCTCAAGAATTCACCCTGACATTTGACAGACCTTGACTAATCACCTTGTGTGTATATATATATATATATATATATATATATATATATATATATATATATATATATATATATATATATATATATGTATATATATATATATTGAGAGAGAGAGAGAGAGAGAGAGAGAGAGAGAGAGAGAGAGAAATTCGGGTGAAGCCTAGTAGCCTACTATTACACACAACAACTCTTTAAGAAAAAAGTGCCACGAAATCTCCCAAGGCCACTCAGAATTTGGCCCTGTATTGCATCAAGAGAAAAAAATAAAGTGTAAGAAAAAAAAGTGAATCGACTCTGATGTCAACTCAAGCCTGCTTGGAACACCGAGTCTGATCTCAAGGGACTGTCGTTACTAAGTCTCCTTTTTTACATTTTTTTTTTTTTTTGTTCTATTCAGTCTTTGGCTGCAGCAAGATTGCAAACTGGATGCTGATAGTATGTCCTTCTGTACTGTAGCATTATGTTCACACCCTGTCCATTGATATAGATGACATAAACGATGGTTCACATACAACGCCCCTCTTTCCCTTTGCTGGGTGATTTACTGTGTGGTACAGGACCAGTTCAGTCAGCGTTACCAGTGCGTAACATGTGCTTCTTATTCATTTCCTGCTCTTCCTGCCACTCCCACGCATTCACCATCAAACTGAACAGTCCGCACAAAACATATGATTCTGCCTGGTGAGTTACTAGTGGAGAGCTCTTTACGGCCACCCTGTATAAAGCCTCTAACACACACAGACACAACCATTACAAAACTTCGTTATTCCCATGAACTGCTCTTACTACAAACAACACTTTCTCAATCGTACCTGGCCAGTCTTAGAAAGGAATTATTCTACCACTCCATTATAAAGCCCGGCCCTACTACTTACCAGGTGATATAGATATAGGCACTATATACGTAATGGGTTAACCCCATCAATACGATGACATGATATACACTATTCTATATTTCTATTCTAGCTACCTCAAGACGCTTCTGTTCAGCTTGGGTATATGAATTAGGTTATACACGGTACCGTAGCATATATTACTTTCGTCTTCCACTCCGCTGGATGATGTTACATGTGTTACGGGGACACCTCAGCATTAACAATGTAACCCCATCTTTATTTATTCATTTTGTAACCATTGCCACACCCGCGACCACATCAGCAGACTAAGTTATTCACACAGCACACAAGATATTGTCAAGTGAAGTTCTAGTGAGGTGCTATTTACGAACTACCTTGTTCAGGGAAAGAATTGGATTATACAGTAGGCCTAGTCTTGGGAGAGAAATTAGTTTATATACGGTTGATGGAGACTTTCTAATACGGTACCATTGCTTCAAATGATCTCTTCAATGCTTAAGAAAATCGTCTGGAATTATGGAAAGATGCCACCGGATTTAAGGTATTAATATAATGTTAATCCCTTCACCATAAGGGCGTTATTTAATTTGTATTACATTCAGATGATTTTTAGTACCGTACAGTGAGGCTGTTGAGTCCGGATTTTCATTTTTTTTTTTCAGTAAAATGTCAATAAAACTAAGCCTATACAGTGGATCACTTTACTTTGAATAAGAGAGGTAGGTAGATCCTAGGAAAACATACTCCCCCCAAAAAACTCGAAAAATAACGGTGAAATATAAACCTGAGTTAAAGATTTTTTTAAAAGTGACCCCTATTACCCCAGGCATGGGGCAATAAGACCACAATAAAAAAAATAAAAAAATGTTTCAAGCAAAAGGGAGGTACCTTTGATCATCATATTTACTGTATTGTACTATAACCTAAACACTTAAACTTAGCATACAACAAGTCTACAACTTAGGACACAATAAGTCCACCACTGATCTCACATTAAGCTTACCACTTACTGTAGATAACAATAAAGAACTTTGTCACATGAAATTAAATGTCCTTTTGTCATCATATTTGCTGTGTTGTACTGTATTATTAACACATAACCAAGTGCACATGAAGTCCACCACTTAGCCCACAAAACTTAGTATATAGTAACCCTGAAATGTATAATTTGTTACAACTTTATCCTTTATCTCAACATGAATGTTTACCTTCTGCACAGTTCTGTCGACAATTATAACATCTTTGTCTTCAGTCTCTGGCAACTTGAAGGCCACACAACCCGGTTTACACCACACACACCACAAAGCCCGCCAGGAGACAGGACGTGTGTGCTGGGCAATCCCCAGGTCCTGTCCTCCTCACTTACTATATTTTAAACCAGCCCATACCCCACTGACCGGGCTAATGTATGCCCCGGCCTGCACTATATGTGCAGGAAATCTTCGAACGAACGAACGAACGGTTTACACTCACTTGTCTTGGCGTTGTCTGTTAAGTGTATCTCATCATAAATGATGATAATGGCCGGAGGTACTCCACTGACACTGTCTTCCAGATTACGAAAGTACTTTTAAACTTCATTTTCTGAGACAGCTGCACGTTTCCTGCTTATATTCTGACACATCCGGTGCGACAGAATATTTGAGTGCCCGCTAAGAAACCCACGTGCCCAGTCTTCTCTTGGTAAACTGTTCTTAAATTGTTCGACATGTCTGTCGATAGGCAAAAAAAAAAAATAATAATAATAATAATAATAATTAAAAAAAAAAAGTGATGACGATCCAAGTGATCTTTTTACAAATTTCCGTAGGTGGAACATATCAAACTCAAGACCAAAATTTCCAAGGGCGGCAGTGTTTTGAGCAATAGACTCCTCTTCATACTGCAGCAGGGATGTCTTCTGTCCTACCCCCCCAGTTCCTTAGATCTCTCTGACACGACTTGTTGTAATGATATCCTGGGGATACAAAACTTCTTGGCTACCTGACGCTGGCTCATTCCATCCCTTACTGCAGCAACAGCCTGTGTCATGGTCTCAGGAGTGTATTGGACTCTGGGGAATGTCACTTTTCACTTTTTTCTTATAACGACGCACCATTCAGAAACAAACAGAAAGTACATATGTTAAGCAGTGGTCTCAATTACCCAGGTATGGTGGTCTCAATTACTCCATGTTATATAAACATTGACAGAGCAAACATTAATGTCGATCATTACCAAATTGGCTGTATACATACATAGGATATAAGGCTACATATCACTTGAATATGGATATGGCTGAGGGATACGGCTTGGCTGCAGCACACCTTAGCATTCACAGTTGAAATTTCCTGTCATGTTAATATAGAAACATTATTTGGATTTAGGGGTACTTCTGGGATCAGGGGAATAATGTGCTTTACATTTATTAATAGTACATACCATACCTATATAACCATACCAACAGCAGCTTCTTAAATTGATTCGTTCTCCCTAGGAATCATCTTAAATAAAATATTCTTAAGGTGGTCTCAATTGCCCCTCTGTACGGTAATTTTCGCCAGACTGTTACACGGTTTGATAAAGTTTCCATTACCCCTTAAATATGAAAGATGTTTCCAAGGTGAGCAAAGCCGTCTGGCGGTAGCAAGAACAATTTGTAAAAATACGTTATCGTAGTGAAGGTTTTAATATAATTCACCCTTTCTCAACAAGGAATCTTCACTAAATGAAATCAAGTCATCTCACGGCAACACGACTAAAGAAACAAAAATGACTGGCTTGTTGTGAAAGGATTAAATACCGCATTGTTTAGGTATTGTGTTATTTAATTGGTGCTTCAGGCGTAACAATACCACCAGTACAGGCGAGTGATAATTGGATCTACCTTTCCTGGTTTATGGATTGTTAGGGTGATGAATTTTGTTTCTGAATGGCCATATGCTCTGTCATTGTTCGTGTTACCTCCAGCCAATTATTGTCAGCTTAAAGGAGGTATCTTAAAGTGAAGAAATTAATGAAGGCTATATCTAACCCCTCCAGATCGAAAAGCCTCCATAGTATGCGTAAAATCGTCGGGAGATGGTGACAATAAAGCAAAAGTGTTCCGGATTCGGGGAATACTGACGTGCTGACTCAAATGTATACCAATTAATTCTTGCATGAGAGAGAGAGAGAGAGAGAGAGAGAGAGAGAGAGAGAGAGTCTGCATTTGTAAATATCGTAACTTAATGCTTATATTTCCCCATGTCTACGATCACAGTCTTTTACACTCATTCCCCTCAGGCAAATACACCTATGGTCCGTGCACCTGAATTTGGCGGGGCCAATGGCAGCCTATTTCAAGTAGCGCAACGGAAAAAAAAAAAAAAAAATGTAATTCACTTCTACATTTCCATTGCACTTTATCGTGACTAGCGCCATATACAACAGCTAATCTCTTGCTATAGCTCTACAGTCATGATGGAGGAATGGCAGTTGAACGCCTAGTTAAAGAGTGCAGAGTATAATTGAACTATCTTGGTTTTTGCTTACTTCTGTTTAGCCATTTTGGAGTCGACGTATTTTATCGGGTTTCGTCCTTTGGTTCCTTCTTCTCCGTAACAATAAAAATACTAAAGTTGCGATGACAGTACACCATTTGGCTCTAACGCACACAGGAGGGAAAGGGGTGTATGACGACACATGTACACACTCGGGAACTTGGGTGCATATCAGCTATTCTCTCAGAGCTCATGTGTACATTCCTGGGATCTCATTTGCAAATGTGTGTGCACTCAGGGTTTTCCTCGACCTTTTCTTTGTCCCCCACCCTTTTCTTCCTTCGTACTCTCTCCTTTTCTTATGCTTACAAATCTCTTTGTGTCCTCCTTCCATCCCCTTCCTTCGTACAACTGATTAGAGAAGGGGTCTGCTTCCTGAAAGAACGCAAGCTCGATTATAGGCTAGTACAGAGAATAATGTGATAATCTGAATACCATTAAAACAGACTGCTAATTTTCCACAAGAACCACGGACATGTCGTTTAAACGCCCTTGCTAATACTATAACACCAGTCCTGAATGAGGCAGCCGTAGCACGTATTCAGTATAGACGGTTGATGTTAGTGCCAGGGTGGTAACATGTGAAGATGTGGGGTACGTGGGAAGATTGGTGGAGCTCAGGGAAGGATTATCAGGTCTACGCCCAGAGTTAATCACACATGGCTATAAAAGAAAAAAAAGTTTTTCTTACAGTCTCGACTACCTTTGCTTATCTTTCTGTCTTCCATTCCTTTTTTCGTACTCTCTCTCTCTCTCTCTCTCTCTCTCTCTCTCTCTCTCTCTCTCTCTCTCTCTCTCTCTCTCTCTCTCTCTCTCTCTCTCTCTCTTTTTTCCTTATTCTTCTCTTTGTCTTACATTGCTTTCATCCTTCTCTTTTCCCCCATTTTCCCAGAGTAGGACAGGCTGAGTTAAGTTAGGACAAACCGAATGATGGTAAATATAGTTACGTTAGGATGGGTTTAATTTGTCACTATTTTTCTTAGCCCCGTTAGCTGGATGACGAACTTTTCTTCTTTCCATTTTCAGATGATTTTATTGATCTCAGGAAGGATCTTCAGTAATGAAAGAACTCTGCAAGTCTTTATGTAACCCCTCTATTCCAAGAAACCTCTCCTAACCTAAATAAAGTCGCTTGGAAACAGCAACATTGATATAAGGTATACATCATTGTAGTTTTAAGCGACTAAATATAGGACGGCCCATAAACAGTGTTAATCTAGAAGCCCATATTTTGGTATCATATTAGTTGCGGGATGGCTCAGTCTGCAGGTGTGGCAGTGCAAGAAGGAAATGAATAGATGATGCCGAACATACTCGGATAACGCGACTCAGCCGTCCCCACAACACACAACAAATTGCCCGACAGATTGGAAGAGAAACGTTGTGTATGAACTAATCTATATCTAAAACATTACATGTCAACCACACCACTCCTAAAAAAAAAAAAGGAAAACTTGTACCCTCTTCCTCCAGTACTCTTTGCTCCCTGATTTTCACTCATTTATCTACCACAAGCTCAGCAGCGTAGCTACGAGGGGAGGGGGGGACAAGAGGTGCTCCGCCACAAATTGCTGACGTCCGCCAGACGCTCCTTCATTCTCCCCGAATGGATAAGTTCGGGAACAAGACTTCGGTCAATGACAATAATGGAAGAAATAGTAATCCTAAGACATACACAAGAAAAGTATAAATAAACTTACTTTTTTCATACAGTTTAGATTGCTTACGTGTAACATTTTCATATTATTGTGAAATATTCTCTGTTCAGTGCAGGCTATGATGATTTTGTGCATTTCAATAGTGTTCAGTAGCATTATCTCTTTGTATTTTAATAAATGTTACATAAGTCATTTTGAGTGAGCAACATATACAGAACGAGACATTTTCTTTGTTACTATGACGTACACTCACGCGTACTAATTTCTGCTCAGGGGTTACCCCTTCCTTCCCCCCCCTCTACCCTGGACAGAGGGAAAGGGGGGAATCGCAAACAAGTCTACCCCGTCTTCAGCCACCAACTCCCCTACCCTCCACCTCTAGCTGCCAGTTACTGATTAGACGTATATACAGTATATATGAATGATGTAAATCATATTCTAAAAAAAAAAAAAAAAATGGAAACTAGAACGCAGAACTTACAACACGGAACTGTAAGTCCCAACACTCATACCCGTTAAGTGATCCACATGTTACTGGTGCAGGCCTTTGAAATACTGTTCCCAGCACGGCTTCGGCCAAAGGTTGCATGAACACCAAAACCTCGGAATTGACCGTCATTTGTTGGAATGACTATATTTATAATCGCAAGCCTGTCAATGCAAAATTTAAGTCTAGATGTGTGTGTGTGTGTGTGTGTGTGTGTGTGTGTGTGTGTGTGTGTGCGCGCAATTTATAAGCCCAGCTACCCAGCTATGTAATGTGGAACGGTCACTCTGATAATTACAAATATTGGTCTTGTGTTCTCCATTTGAACTTGGCACATAATAAGAAATACAATGATAAAAAATATTGCCTGCATACGATACAGAAAGGAGCGCTGACGGTATACCTGACCACTGATCAGGCCTAAGGTGGGAGTGAGTAGGGGTGAGAGGCAGGGAAGACTTAAGACAAAGAGCAAGAGAGAGGGGGGAGAGAGGAAGAGAAGCAGACAAGAGAAAGAAAGCTATATAAATTTAAAAAGAGTGAATGGGAAAAGTACATTCAGAGAGAGAGAGAGAGAGAGAGCCAGGGGAAGAGAAAAGATAAGCACTGGAACCCAAAATTGTGCAGGGGACGATTGGATTACAATGATGTATATTTTCAATTCGAGAATGCAATTCAATACAGTAATAATTTATTTTTAACCCATGGCGTCCCGTCGACGTGAATTAACGTCCACACGTTTTGTCACTGCCAATCCCGTTGACATTCATAAACGCGAATCAATTGCAAGGTCCCTAATTTGCACAGTTTTCAATTTTCGCTAGTGATTTTTGGTACGTATACATGGGACACCTTCCTCTACACGATCCCAGGCAGGGACAATGCCTTACCCAGCATGACCTCTCCCCCCCCCTCACCAAGCCATTGTCCCAGCAATTCACCTGTTACCAGTGACCTGGTCAGTAAAGCCATGTCATGCCACGGTACGAAATTCAGGGCCAGAGTGATTCCCCAATCGATGACAATGTGGAGGACAAATTTTACATAGCATTAGAGGAAGAAACAGTCAGAATTGATGATCAGGTAATGTCTCCAAAAAAGGTCAGGTACGTTTATGTGTTTCATGAGTGAAACAATGCTTATATTGCCTATATTATTGTGTGAAAAGCAATATTCTCTCGTACTACATATAAATTCGTACCAAATAAATAAATAAATACCGTTTATGAGTGGTGTGGAATGGTTACACTCCCACAGAACTCGTTTTCTTTGGAGCCAGCCTGATAGAAAACACAGTAAAGTGAGGAGGTACTGCTACCTGTTTCGAGTATTTTAAACCTCAGTTGAGCGATTTCCCTATGAGTTTTCGATGTTTCTCACCAAAAGCGGAGGTTTGAGCCAAAAACAAAATTTTCCAAAAATGGTTGGGATTGGGGGAAGTCAGTGATGGAAAAGTGGTCGGGATGAGGCGGTTTAAATACAGTCCAAATCTTGGCCGTTGAAAGAGTGTGCAACGACAGTGTAGTCATGTTTACAGGACATGAGAAAATTTGCGTCTAATCAGTAACTGGTAGTTGGAGGTGGAGGGTGGGGGAGTTCGGAGCTGAAGGCAGTGTAGACTTGTTCGCGATTCCCCCTTCCCTCTGTCCAGGGTAGAGGGACTCTCTCGGAATAGTGCCTCTCCCAGCAGCTCTGGAATCCGGTAGGATATATATATATATATATATATATATATATATATATATATATATAAAGCTATAAAAGAAGCAATACTTTCTCCTGGTGCGAAGCGAAGCGAAGTCTAATAAGGAAGATGAATACCAGCGCTGGGATGAACATCTTGTTGATTTACCGTAACATTTCAGCTTTAGCCATCATCAGCCTAGTATTGGTACCTTAGATTTACCACAGAGAATAAAAACCTATTATATTTTGATTTCTCGATCAAGTAAACATACGAATAAATTCATCATGAGATGAAAAAAAAAATATTAAAAATAAAAATGGAACAGTTGTGCAGCAGTCTGGTATTACGTAGTGGTAATACGTGGTCAGCTGTTAAGGTGTTCAACATGGCTTTGAAGGTTAAAATTAAATTTGATTTTTTAAACCATGTTGAACACTCCAGTATATGACCACGTTTTACTAATACATATCACCTGACTGCTGACTTATAAGTTACGTGGTAAGGCACATCTTTTCGATTTTTTTTTCCTTATTATGAATTTACTTGTATGTTTACTTGATTGTGAAATCTAAATATAATTTTTTTCTCAATGGTAAATCTAAGATAATTTTTTTTTTTTTTTTTAAGGCTAACGATGGTTAAAGCTGAATCTTTCCCGATAAATAAACAAGATGTTCATCCAGGGCTGGTATTCATCTTCCTTATATATATATATATATATATATATATATATATATATATATATATATATATATATATATATATATATATATTGTGTGTGTGTACATACATACATAACCTACAGACATACATACAAAATGTCAGTCTATATGTGTGTCTGTCTATCAGTCGATCAAGCGATCAAATAATCAATCAATCAGCCAATCAGTCTACCTAAGTATCTGTCTAGCCATCATTCTATCTACATGTCTACCCACCAGTCTATTGATCTATCTGTCTATATCAGTCTATCTCCCGAATACATATATGTCTGTTGGATAGGGTTAGAAGCTCAGTAAAAGGATCTCCAGGTATTTGTCTCTGCAATGCATATATAAAATTATAAAAAACGAAAATAAATAGTAAAGAGAAGACCTCTAGTTTAAGCTAGAACAGTTTTCGCTGTATTTGCCGGACCCTTTGAAAGGGTTTTGTTTACTTGTATTCCATTAGCTTTTAAGGAACAGAGTACAGTGAAACGGAAGGCAAGGAGCAGTTAATGTCTTCCCATCCAGTTCTAAAACCACAGTGAGAGAGAGAGAGAGAGAGAGAGAGAGAGAGAGAGAGAGAGATGCATGTCGTATTATGGGATGGCAGAGGTCTACCAGCTGAAAAATATTTTGGATTTATTTGTGTTCATTTACTCGCCTTATTAGCTGTATTTTTTGTTACCGCTACTTGGATACAAATATTTTATAACTCTGGTAGCTCTAATCACGATGTTCACTTATGAGTTTCAGTATCATTCTAGGGTAGTTCAGACTGAATTGGTGGTGCAGCACGGGGCTGTTTGGGGTACGATTTCAAGTGACACTATTCAGACTACAATCAGCGACACGGGCAAAACTCCGTTCCGAGGTCAACCACTGGGATGGTCCGGCAACTTCCCTGATTCCTAATAAAAAATGCGATGATAAAGGAGAGAGAGACAGCACATCTCCTTAGAGTCTTATACTAAGCCAAGTTGTTTTTACAGGCAGAACGGATTAATCTGGAAAAGGCCTGAGATGCCAGAGTAAGTGTGCTTTACGAGAGAGAGAGAGAGAGAGAATCATCTGACAACAGCCAATCTACTATGTACAGCTCCGTTCAGAAGTTCGTACTACACCCAGCGTGGAAGGCGCTAGTATCTGCCCCTCCTTCTCGGACGACAGGTTACAGCTTCGGACCTCCCACGAGCAACCAGACTTTGGCTAGTGTCAAAGCAGTGTCATTCGCTCACCGACTGTTAAATGAAATGAGAATTTTATTTTCATACTCATATATCAGTCAATCTTACTGCTGATTAAATGATGAAAGTATGTTTATATTCGCCCGGATTAAAAGAAATAATAAAATAACAGAAGAAAAGCCCATAACAGAATATTAGAAGCTCGGCTATGAATCAATATGATTATGCGAGTTAGTGAGTTATCACATGTCTTAATCCCCAGACACGGGCAGTTTTTCAACTAACCATCTTAGCTCAGTATTTATGAACAGTTCTACCGTTTCAAGGGAAATCTAAGCAGCCAAAAATAATTTGTATGCAGTCAAGATATTCAAACATTTACGATGTATCTGAACAGCTAAAATTCATGTTCATACTCAAAAGTAGATGAAGACGATTGGTGGAGTCTAAGGAATAATGGAAATCATATGTTTTAAGATGAAGCAGCTAACATGATGTTTCCTTTACGTAACCGTCGGTCTCTCTCTCTCTCTCTCTCTTTATCTCTGTCTGTCTGTCTATCTGTCTGTCTGTCTGTCTGTCTCTCTCTCTCTCTCTCTCTCTCTTTATCTCTGTCTGTCTGTCTATCTGTCTGTCTGTCTGTCTGTCTGTCTCTCTCTCTCTCTCTCTCTCTCTCTCTCTCTCTGTGGGGTGTGGGAAGGGGTGTTCCACCGAGGTGATTTGGCTATCCTCTGCTCAAAGGTGAAATCAGCACCATCACGTGCCCCACCAAGTTGACATAAATCGGCGAGACGAGAAATTAATGCTCAGAGGTCAAATTTTCCGCGCTACGTGATGATGGCTTTTCCATCAGGGCAACAGCGCATCAACTTGACCTCACTACAAAAACTGTGATGAAGTGGATAAAGAGATGGGAGGAGAGTGCCAACTTTCAGGACCAACGAAAGTCATGTCTTTTGTATTACTGTAATGTTATGATAATAATGAATAATTGTGAACAATAGATCCCCGTTATATTCCAGTGCTAAGAGAAACTAAAACTAGTTTTCGGTCCCTGTGGAAGATGTCAGCGAAAACAGCTTTATACAGTGGACTGGCGTAGTAAAGGGGGTGGGAGCGGGGTTGCAACCTTCTCGAGCATCAGTTTTTGGGAGAGTGGCAAATTACATCCTGAGTATTATAGTCAACGTTCCCATTTTACTTTTTGACGTGGTGTGGGTGATTAATGTAAAGCATATGCAACAGGTGTAAAAATAGTAATTATTATGCATTATTTTCATGGCCAAATATCCCCTACACTACATCCACAATTATTAGTGGCTGCCAGAGCCAGCGGGCGGTGCCACGCACGGTGGCCGATGTTCACTTCGCCTTTTCTGTTGCTTTAGTCACGTTCACACACCTCACATCCGAATATTCATTAAGCCTAATAAAGTCGTGATTTACATGCAATATATAATGTTCAGTGATACTTTCCTAGCCAATGTTTGCTGAACCTTGTCTTGATCTTTCACAAAATATCAGACTTCGGTTCAGTGATGCATTGTCCACACAGTGTGTGTGTGTGGGGGGGGAGGATTGTGGGAGTGGGGGAGTATAGGGGTGTGGGGGTGTAGGCCTGTGGGTGTGGGAGTATGGGTGAGTTGTGGGGGTGTGGGTATGGGTGTGGGTGTGTGAGTGTGGGTTTGTGGGTGTGGGTATAGGTGTGTATGTGTGTGTATGTGTTTGTGTCTGGGTGTGAGTGTGTCTGGCTATGGGTGTGTTTGGGTGTGGGTGTGAGTGTGTAATCATTTAAACTCTTCGTATGGCATAAGGACGAAAATTATGGAGTAATGGCACTGGAAATGGGACAGTTTTGGAATGTGTGTGGCGTGTGCAAAGTGGGTTAAATAATGAATAACAGGAACTGAGAAATTGGTTTGAGGAGCCTTACTGATGACATAAACAATTGGTGTGGTCATGAAGAGAGAATGGAGAATAATAGGAGCTGAAAAATTGTTGGTGTGAAGAGGCTTATTGATAACATATAATGATATACAGTTGGTGTGGTCGTGAAGAGAGAATGGATCTTGATAGGCTGTTAAAAAGTAAAGTTGAGTTTGAAAGTCGGCGGAGGTTTGGATGTTGTAGTTGTTGTTGTTGCAACCCCAGGTTCATCTCGTTGCGATCCCAATGGAAATCAGAAGCTTCTACCCGTCGTTTCCAAAAGTCTTTGATTGAGGTTATATTGAAAGACTGTGTTGCAATAGTGATGTGCATGTGGTGAATGAATGTGTTGTGGTGTGGGGGGTTGCCTTGCAGTGTGGACAAAGTAACTTGTTTGTGAGTTGTATTTTGTGTCGGAACCGTAGCAGGGAACAGTGGTGACCACATCGCAGTCTGACTATACTGTTTTTTTTTTTTTTTTTTTTTTTAAGACGAAGATGCACTTGACAGGTTGATGATGACTGGCTGAATGCGACATGTCCGAGTAACATAGGTGTATTTCAAATAATTACCAAGTAATGTGACATTACCTGGTAATTATTTGAAATAAGAGGATGTTATTCGGACATGTTGCATTCAGCCAATCATCACCAACCTGTCAAGTGCATCTTCGCCTCAATTAAAAAAAAAAAAAAAAAAAAATGAGTATAGGTGTGTTCGTGTCTTTCTGGGTAGGGTTGATGAGGAGTGTATGTCTGGTGGTGGTTCACGAAGGATGCTGTTTGACTGAAGGGTTTGGATGGCTGTGGTGGCTAATGGCTGTGTTTATGCACTGTGTGTCTGTGATTTGTAGTGTTGGTGATCTGTGATTTGTATTATTGGGTGGAGAAGGGGGTATGTTGCTGAGATACTCTGTGTAGTGTTTGGTAGTTGTTCGTTTGTTTATTTTTGGATGGCGGTGATGCAACATGAAATTGCAAGGGTGAGATGGGTACTGAGCTACAGCAATTAACTGTCTCACGTATTCATATGATCTTTGGAAATAATTTTGCATCTTGATGAAAGTGATCTATAATAATGATATTGATGCATACTGTACTTATCCTTTAGGCTTTGTTCGTCTCCTTAACTCTGCTGACTCCCTTCGGTCTCTCTCTCTCTCTCTCTCTCTCTCTCTCTCTCTCTCTCCAGGGATGGCCTGACCGGGAGAGGGGGGTCACCCCCCCCAGTGTGTGTTCTGAGTTGGTCAAAGAATTACTGAGTTGGTCAAAAATCGAGAAGTCATTTAGCAGGCTTAAGCTTTTAAAAACATAGGCCTATTTGCGAAACCGAACCAAAGAAAAAACGTTACATTATCTGATGGTTCTAGCTTGTGAAAGTGACCTAACTGATCAGTTAATCTTCAAAAAAACTGCAAATTGGTGGAAACTCATGAAAACATGAATAAAATTCTAAAAGCGATTATCATTACACACTCTGTATATACAGGTTGTTACTGCTGAATCCTTATTATTCCATTATCCACATTCACTTCAAGTTGACTCAACATTCGTTTTTCACCTTTTTCCTTATTTGACTTACCAAGTGTGATTTGTGTATGTGTATGTCATTTTTTTTTTTTTTTAAGTAGTCAGTTTAAGCATCTTGTATCTCTCACTGTATGACTGAAATTCAGTGAACAGTAGTGCAATTTTGAATTAAGTTGTGTCTATATGCACCAGAAATCCAGAATGAGAGTTTGTTAAAATTTGTCACCAGTAAATAAATTACTTTCCAGGAAATACTGTAAGTCTGTTACAATAAAAATTACTTTCTCACAAATTTGGTTTGTTTCCACCTATTTAGTTGGTCAAACCGTAACGCCAAACGGATCAAATTGGTCAAAATTGTCCTTACCCTCCCCCCCAGTCACATACTCCTCGGGCCATCCCTGTCTCTCTCTCTCCCTCTATACACACACACACACACACACACACACACACACACACACACACACACACACACACACACACACACACACCACTGTTCCTCTGAATTCTCTGCTTGTTTCTCTCCCCCATTACGACTGAAACGAGGCACTAACCTTGCCCCATCCTCTCACCCGCTCTGTGATGCATCTGTTAACTAGTAATCTGCCTTTCTTGTATATGACTAGTTAATTGTTGAAATGTCTTAGGATGTCTTTTTCCAGTGCATAGTGCCACATTATTTCGAACGCTGTGCATCCAGGCATCTCAATGAAATGGATATTTGTGTTTACGTTTCTTTGGATGGAGCTGACAGGGTTTTGATTTATGATGGTCACATACAAATCAGTCCTAGTCATTCTAAGAACGAGACTTCAATTCCCATCTCTTGATGTAGCTGTTGTTGTTGTTGTTGTTGTTGTTGTTGTGTAACCCTGGTCTGTCTGGCCAGCGCAGAGCCTTGAACACCGTCAAGCAATCGCCTCTGCAGGGCTGTCCCTTGCAGTGATGGGGCGAAACTAGAATATCCGGCTTTGAGCTGCATTTAGTCTCGCTACGCCACTATCTTTATAGGCAGCAGTTTGTTTAGTACAACTGTTGCCCTTGTAACAATATTTTCATATCATACAATATATTTCAGCACAAGTATACATACTCGTAATGTTTTCCCAAACTAGACTTTCGGTGTTGATTTTTATTAGTGCCATATTTACTAATAGCGAATACTTTCATGTTAGAAAGGACGGGAGCCCCTCGAAGAACCACCCAGGCTGGAGATGCTGCTATTGTCGCAGCAGCAGGGGCAACACCTCTTACGATCGCGGTGGTCATAAGGGACAGTCTTCAGTTAGAGGTGTCCGCGCTGACTGTCAGGCAAAGGCTGCATGACGCTGGTATACACTATAGAATTCCAGCAATGATGGAAAGCCTGATACAACAACACAGAGAGGGAAGGTTAGCCTTTGCTCAACGCTACTTTCAGAAGAATCTAGACTTTTGGTCGCGAGTCATCTTCATGGATGAGAAGTGTTTCTCCTCCACCTCCCATGGTAGGGTTCACTGCTGGAGAAGAAACAACACCAGGTATATGATATTACCATTTTTATTACTGATAAAATTCCGTACTGTTATTCCCCCCCACCCCCAAGGCTTCGTCTTCGTTGCAATCATCTGTTTTCTGTTCACCTCGCTGTTACAATAATTAACCGATATTCAGACTTTCACCTATGGAATAGGTCAATAATGAAGCTGTCTTCCGCAGTCTGCATACCCCTCCGTCCTTGATTTCCAGTTTTTTAAAGGCAATATGACCAGGCATCTAAAATAATAAGGATCCCTTGTTTTGGTCGTATTCTGTTCATATTATCCTGGAAAAAGACATGATTCCTTCTACTCTTTGCCTCTATTTTCTTTGTATAAAGACATTAGTGCCGAGAAAAACTGTGATCAGTTCTAAATAATATAAGGTTAGGGGGGCATGTCATC
>NC_137011.1:14938892-15076392 GCF_032717465.1 Coenobita brevimanus
TACATTACATACCTGCACTCATCACCTGGTGACTGTCAGTCGAGACACAACCTAATATAGGGGACATCAATATATGAAAGGGAACCAGACGAGTCAGGAACATTTCCATATACGTCAGCTGTCGGCTCTAATTAGAATAACTTAAGCAAGATGGTATAATGTATTTACATATTTTGTACAAAAAGAGAAGAACGTCGCCCAGCAGACCACCATCGACTGAAAGTGCCCAATACATTTCTATATTGCACACTTGCACTCATCCGCTGGTGACTGTTAGTCGAGGAACGGGGATTAATGTAGGGGACATCAATATTAGAAATAGATCAGTGGGTGGAGGAACTATTTCAAATATGTCAACTGTCAGCCCTAATTAACAGTACAATATATACGCATTTACAGTTGATAAAAAACATAACTATACGGTAAAAAAGTCACATCACTCTGATCAGTCCGGTCTCTCTCAGGAAAGCCATCAATTTATCAGTCATAACAATGTTCCCCTCACCCAGGATGGTGGAAAGGGTGAAGGGGACGTCTGCTGCGCCGCAGTAATTTATAAGTGAAGCACGTTCACGAATAAATCGCCGACAGCGCAGGATGATATGACTGATAGATAACACCGCATCACAGATGTCACAATGCGGTGGGAAGCGTCTTTCCATATATGGTTTCATGTGAGTTAAAATGGTGGCATTGAGCCGTAGCTGTGCCAATACATTTTCTTCAAGGCAACTGGGACGGTTGGCAGTGTCCCAGTCGCCCAGGTGCAGCTTACAAGTTGGAATATTAAGTCCGGTCCACTGACCTTGCCACAGAAGATTTATGATTTCTTTCCGAGAGAGAGACTCGACCGTAGATCATGAGGAACATCCCAAGTCTCCTCGAGCTCTACAGCCGACTTTGCAAGTAAGTCAGCCTGCTCATTGCCGTAGATACGACAATGACCAGGCACCCAGATCAGCATGAATGACTTGTTGCATGAATGCAACTTATTAACGATGCGGCCCTGGATCTCGTGAGAGTCCGTAGTACAAGATGCAATTGCCTGAAGGGCTGATTTTGAATCTGAAAATATGACAAATGAGTCATGCCTAGAACTGAGAGCATAGTCTATGGCTTTGTCAATAGCAAAAAGTTCGGAGGTAAACACAGATGTATGAGTCGGCAACCGATACCTAAGTGCACATTCAGTCGACCACACACTTGCACCCACACATTCACTCGACTTGGAGCCGTCGGTGTACAATTGATGGGACCCTAAGTGACGAACGATGATGTTACAAAACAAGTGGTGGACCTCCGCCTCCGGCGCCTTGGCCTTTGGTGCTGGGAGCCATGAAACATCCACTGTAAAGCAGGGTGGCTCCCAAGGCGCTATATTTTTAAACACCAACTTGTCACAGTCACTGGGGTCCACACCAAGCTCCTGAGTCAGTAAGTGGAGGCAAACGGCAAGTGGCCGATGCACCCCCCGCAGAAGGTGGTGGTATTGATGCAGGGGGGTACAGGCCACATTGCCGATATTACTCTTCCTTAATGTTCGTAAACTGCACGATAACGCCAGGTGGTCACGGCGAATACGGAGGGGAGGCACATTCGCCTCCACTTCCATACGAGCTACACGGGTACACCAGACAGCTCCAAGACACATTCGCAAGCATTTATTCTGCAACACATCCAATCCTTTCAGCGTGGCATCAGACGCCAAGCCATACACCTGTGCGCCATAGTCTAGCTTTAATTGAATAAGGGACGTATACACCATTAATAAAAATTTTCTGTCGGCACCCCATGTAGTACCCACTAGGTACTTAAGGACATTTAATGGTTTATCACAATGAGCAAGCAAAGTATTAACGTGAAGTTTAAAATTCATTCTGCGATCAAAGTGGAGGCCCAAAAACTTTACAGAATTTTGAAAAGGTACCGCTTGATTATCCAAAAATAAATGCAAATCAGGGACGTTATGAGTTGTAAAAACTACAGCGGCACACTTACGGACAGAAAATTTAAATCCCCACTGCAAGGCCCATTGGTGGACAGAGTCAAGGGCTGCTTGAATCAGCCCAGCCGAAAATTGTGCATTACGGGAGGAGTGACATATTGCACAATCGTCAGCATAGAGCGAGTATTTAAGATTCCTGGGGATGGGAGCTGATGACAGAATATCATTGATCATAATACTAAATAAAGTAGGACTAAGCACACTTCCCTGCGGCACCCCGTTTTTCTGGATAAATATATCCGATGTTACATTACGGGGTAATTTGACAGAGAATGTCCTGTCCCTTAAGAAATTTGAAATAAAAATAGGCAAATTTCCTCTTAAACCATAAGCATAGAGCCTCAGTATACCGTGTCGCCATGTCATGTCATAGGCTTTATGGATGTCCAAGAACACCCCTATCATGAATTCTTTATTGGCAAATGACTCTGCAATACAATGCTCCAAATTCATCAAATGATCTAGTGAACTTCTGTGTTTACGGAAGCCACATTGTTGATCATTTAACAAATTCTTTGACCCTAAAACAAAAAGAAGCCTATTGTTTACCATTCTTTCCATGACCTTACATAGACAAGAAGTCAACACAATAGGACGAAAAGAAGTGGGATTCATAAGATGACCAGCCTCTTTGGGCATCGGTATGACGTGCGCAAAGTGCCAAGAGTTTGGGAACGTTCGAGATGCCCAAATCTCATTGTACAATGCTAACAACTTAATCAGGTTGTCCTGATTAAGATGCTGGATCATACCGTACGTGATGGTGTCTGGTCTAGGGCTGGTGTCTTTACAGGATTTAAGGGCAAGGAGCAGTTCATCTAGCATAAACTCTTGGCTGTACGGGGAGTCTACGTCTTCTGTGGCAAAGTCAATAATCTGTAGCTCAGCCATGCGTTTATGATGTTGGCAACGTGGGTCATACTTGGCTGAGCTACTTACATGAGAAAAACTCCTGGCGAGGATGTTAGCAATGTCCACGGGCTTGTCATAGATGTTATTATTTACTTGCAAGGTGGTGACTGGGAAATATGGGCCTTTATTATTTAATATTCTTATTGTGAGAGCTAGGAGAGTTAGGTGTGATGACGTTGTGAAAGTGAGTGAGTTGGATAAAAGAGAGAAAAAGATAGAGTATGAGGAGAAATCGAAAGATGAGTGGAACGCAGTGAAAGATCAGGAAAATGGCAGTGTGGAGGAGGAATGGCAGTTATTTAAGAGTGCTGTGGTGGGGCATGCAGAAGAGGTGTGTGGTGTGAGACGTGTGGGTGGTGGTGTAAGAAAAGGAAGTGAATGGTGGTGCAAGGAAGTAAGTATGGCTGTGGCTGAGAAGAGACGTGCATATGAACTGTGGCTGCAGAGGAAGGATGAGATGTCATATGAGAGGTATAAGGAAAAGAGGAATAAGGCGAGAAGGGCTGTGCGTGATGCTAAAGTGGCAGCAAGATGAGAGGTAGGGTAGGCGGCTGACAGAGAATTTTCAACAGAATAAGAAAATGTTTTGGAAGGAGGTGAAAAGGGTGCGAAAGGGAGAGTCTGGGAAGGAAGAACGAGTAAAAGCAGAGGATGGAAGGATGTTAATTGAGATGGATGCAGTAAGGAAGAGATGGGCAGAGAATTTTGAAAGATTATTAAATGTAGAGGAGGAAAGGGTGGCTGAGCTTGTGGCAGATGGAAGGGTGCAAGGAATAAATGTGTTGGGAGAGTTGAATGATTCTTTGATAACGAAGGAGGAAGTGCAGAAGGCAGTAAAGGAGATGAAAACAGGGAAAGCTGCAGGTATGGATGGGTGTGCTGTGGAATGCCTGAATGGTGGTGGAGTGACTATTGTTGACTGGTTAGTAAGATTGTTGATTATGTGCTTTGTGAAAGGTATGGTGCCAGTTGACTGGGCAAGTGCTTGTGTGGTCCCGTTGTATAAAGGCAAGGGTGATAAGTATGAATGTACTAGCTTTAGGGGTATAAGTCTGTTGAGTGTTGTAGGTAAGGATTATGGTAGAGTGTTAATTATGAGAGTTAGAGAGGGTACAGAGGGAGTGATTGGTGATGAGCAGTGTGGCTTTAGGAGAGGGAGGGGATGCGTGGATCAGGTGTTTGAGGTGAGACAAGTGTGTGAAAAGTATTTAGTGAAAGGCAAGGATGTCTTCTGGGCATTTATGGATTTAGAGAAAGCATATGATAGAATTGATAGGGAGGCTTTGTGGACTGTTTTAAGATTGTATGGACTTGATGGTAGGTTATTAAAAGGGGTGAAAAGTTTTTATGTAAATAGTAGAGGGTGTGTAAGGGTGGGAAATGCTGTGAGTGATTGGTTTCCTGTGAGAGTGGGGCTGCGACAGGGATGTGTGATGTCGCCTTGGTTGTTTAATATTTACATGGATGGTGTTGTAAGGGAGGTGAATGCAAGAGTTTTAGGTGGAGGTCTGAGTCTGGTGAATGTTGATGGTGGAGAGTGGAATCTGAAGCAGCTGCTGTTTGCAGATGATACTGCACTGGTGGCTGATTCAGAGGAGAGATTGAGACAGTTGGTAGAGGAGTTTGGAAGGGTGTGTGAAAGGAGGAAATTGAAAGTAAATGAGAACAAGAGTAAAGTGATGAAGTGTACGAGGTTGGTAGATGGCAGGGGGATGAATATAGTTTTGAATGGCGAGTTGCTTGAGGAGGTAGAGTGTTTTAAATATCTAGGGTCACATGTTGCTGTGGATGGAAGAATAGATGCAGAAGTGAAGTTTAGCAGAAATGAAGTAGGAAAGGTGCTGGGAGGAATGAAAAAAGTGTTTAGATGTCGTTCGCTTAGAATGGATGTAAAGAGAAGGGTGTATGAGGGTGTTGTGGTACCGACTGCATTGTATGGGTCTGAAACATGGAATATGGGTGTAGCAGAGAGGAAAAGTTTGAATGTAATGGAGATGAGGTGTCTGAGGAGTATGTGTGGAGTGACGCTTATGGATCGAGTGCGGAATGATGAAGTGCGAAGGAGAACTGGAGTTGTTCAGGAGATGGCTGGTAGAGTTGAGTAGAGGGTGTTGCGATGGTTTGGGCATATGGAGAGAATGGATAATGAGCGATTGGTGACTAGATCTGATGTGAGATGTGTAAGGCTGAGAGGAAGACCACGAATAGGATGGATGGACAGTGTGAAGAGAGTGCTGGATGTGAGAGGGATGTCTGTTGAGCAAGGAAGAGTGGCTATGCGTGACAGAAATGGGTGGAGAGAAATTGTGAATGAATAAGTGATGACGCAGCCCTGAGGGGATATTCTCCCGCATTTGGTCTGATCAGGTATTTCAGGTCACGTGCGGGTAAGGGGATGAGTCTGTTATGATGTGGCAGGGGTAAACCAGCTCTGCTGTCGGGCCCTGCTGCGGATGTCACTGATTGCATTGCGCAGTTGACCCTTGTGCAGTGTGGTGCGGTGAGGATCTGTCCGTTCTCCCCTTTGGGGCTAAGATGCGAATGAATATGTTTGAATGGATGAGTAAATGGGGAGTGTGTCGTCCTGTCTCGGCTACCTCCCTTTCCTTGGGGGAAGCAGCCTAGGTATATAGAATGGAATTCTTATGGTGGACCAGACTTTATGTAATGGTGTTGTACGTGTCACCGTGGACACAAAGGACCGCCAGGAGTCACATTTGGCCCTATTTATTATTTTCCTTGCCTCAGCCCGTGCCTGTTTGTATGCAATAAAATTTTTCTCAGTGGGCTGACTATCAAAAATTCTGTATCTCCTATGGCATTTTCTTAATGCTTGTCGGCAATCCGGCGTCCACCAATGTGCTCTATGCTTCGCATGAACTGTAGAAGTCTTGGGAATAGCAGCCTCAGATGCGTGTAATATGGAAGTAGTTATATTTTCGACCTTAACATCTATGGTCTCCCCAGATATATCTAAATTGGTGATCCTTGAGAAGGATCCCCAATCTGCTTTCTTATAGTTAAATTTTGGAGGTGGAGGGTCCGAAATGATGTCGCATGTATAAGAAAGACAGATGGGTAAATGATCACTTCCCAAGGAGTCGTCGTAAGGGTCCCTTGAGAAATCTTGATGTATACCAGGGGAGGTCAAAGATAAGTCAATGGCCGAAAAGTTACCAGTACGATCATCTACACGAGTCGCTCTACCATCGTTCAGAAGACAGAGGTTGGACTGTAGTATTAGGTCGGCTACTTGCTCCCCACGACCATCGATCCTCAAGCTACCCCATTGATAGTGATGGGCGTTAAAATTGCCCAACACTAACTTATTTCCAGGCAGATGTTCAAATAGTGAATTTAAAGCATCACTATCAATGGGGCCATGTGGAGGACAGTACAGAAAGCAAATAGACAGATATGTGTTATTAAATTTTACTCTGCACGTGACAGCTTCCAGAGTAGAATTTAGAATCACTTCCGTTTGTGGGTGTGATTTGTGTGTGTAAATGGCAACTCCGTGACCTTCATATCTTCTATACGAGTGGTAGTGTTTGAACTGTGGAGGATCAGGATGATCCTCCAGGCGCGTCTCCTGTAAACAAACAACGTCTGGCCTGTGTAGTGATAGCAAGATTGCTATATTTGGTAACTTATTCCTGACACCTCTACAATTCCACTGTAATAGAGTGAATGCGGCGGTTTAAGATTTTCGAGGGTGGCCAGTGTGCTTAGTTTTTTTTATGCCCCCCGCGACCAGGTGAGTGGCTACTGGGGGACCTTTCCTGGTTCTTGTTCATGGAGACTTCCATATTTTCGTCAATGATAAGGCTCCCAGACTCCACCGAGGAAGAGCTATTCTTTCTCTCCCTCGCTGGACCAGGAGCGGGAAGGACATGAGAACGTGACTGCTTAGTGAGGGTGGTCAAATTAATTTTGTCAGACTTGTCAGGCTTGTGTTTTGGTCGCACTGACCGCGAAGGAGCAGCGGCAGCCTGAGAGTATGAAGTAGCAACAGGGTTGTCCATAAGAGAGTTGGAATGTACAGGAGGGTTAGACTGAGAGGTAGGGCATGGGGCATGAGGAGCAAATGTAAGGTCAGTCTGTGTCTCAATGGTGCACATCACGGGACGGGACACAACCGCTGATGCATAGGAGATATTAGGCTTGGCAGTTGCATGCAACTCCTTCACCTTCTTCCTTGCATCATAAAAGGAAATGCCTTCAGTTGCCTTCACTGTGCAGACCTTTTTCTCCTCCTTCCACTTGGGACAAACCCCAGAGGAAGTGGAGTGAGCATCCTTGCAGTGAAAGCAGCACTCAGTCTCAGATGTACAGTTGTCAACAGAGTGACCTACAGCCGCGCACTTGCCACACACGATGTTGGAAGCCTGACAAGCCTTTTCGTGGTGTCCATAGAGTTGACACTTTGCACAACGAAGGGGGTTCGGGATGTATGGTCTGACATTTACTATTTCATATCCAACTTTCACATTGGTTGGGAGAGATGCTTTTCCAAAAGTCAAAACAACTGTTGCGGTCTTTGTCCTTATGCCTTCCAAAAATCTTTTGATGAATCTGGCCTCTATTACATCTTGCTGAGCAAGTTCCTGTACGATTTCTTCCTCCTCCATAAGCACAAGATCCCTGCAGGTGATAACACCCTTGCAGGAATTCATGGCGTGCAGGATCGTTGTTTGGACATCGTGACAGTGGAACTTCCTCATTTTAAGCAAATCCTTGACCTGAGCTGAATTCTTGGTTTTTACGAGAAGGTCTCCACTCGCAAGTTTTTTTACTTGTTCCACCTCTCCTGCACACCCATCAATCACCTTCTTGATGATGAAGGGATTGAGGCTGGACAGGGGAGTGGAACCAACCACATGAATCATGACAAACTCAGCGTTGTGTATGTTAATGTCAAAACGGGTACGTGTCTGGGGCCGTTCAGTCTGGGGGCAGTCCGTCCGTGAGACAGTCGGGGGTCGGTCAGGACTACCTCCCCCCCTGAAGGGGAGGGTGGCAGCAGTGGTGTCCGTCATAGCTACCACTTCCCCCATAAGGGGGAAGTAGGAAGAAAGAGAAAAACGACCAAGGGACAAATTACCCGGGGAAGACACACCTAGTCTGAGATTACCCTCTCAAACCACTCTCGGGAGGATGCACCTGTGTGTATCTCACACCCCAGAGCGATCAGCGGGGGGTACACTCCAGAGGTGAGTAAGCAAAGGCGATCTCAGGAATTAGATATAGACACCTACTATATCTACTAAGGCCAGGGAGGAATATTAGAACTAGCTGACCTAACCTTTATTGGGGTATTTACAAAGCTATTGCCGGTGAGGCAGCCCTAGAGAGCTAGAGGAGAGAACAACGAATATACGTCTATGCTCTCCGCGACCATGCATCAAAGTCCAGTGTGCTGTCGGGCCCTGTTGCTGATATCACTGATTGCACTGCACAGTTGACCGTCGTGCGGTTAGGTGCTCTGAGAATCTGTCCCTTCTCCCCCTGGGGCTAAGATGCGAATGAATGTGTTCTTACCTAATTGTTCTTACCTAATTGTATCTTTACAGGAATGAGTCAAGCTCATACTGTCCTGTGTCATATACCATATATATCGTACATATCCTTAAAATTGTGAATTGTTTTGGCACACACTATTTCATTCGGTAGTGCATTCCATTGATCAATTGCTCTGTTTGGGAAACTGAATTTCCTTATGTCTTTATCACCTCTCTTCTTATGCAGTTTTTTGCAGTGTCCTCTTGCTGATGCTTCTCCATATATTAAGTAATCATTTATGTCTATTTTCTCCTTCCCTGATATGCACTTATATAGCATTATCATGTCACCTCTTTTCCTTCTGTCCTGTAGTGTTGGTAGATTCAGTTTATTTAGTCTTTCTTTGTAGCTTAGGTCCCTTAAGCTTGGTATACATCTTGTAGCGGCCCTTTGAACTTTTTCAATCTTGTCTATGTGTTTTTTGAGATAAGGACTCCAGACTACTGATGCATATTCCAGGGTTGGTCTAATGAATGATGTTATTATCCTTCTTAGCATGTCTTCATTTATGTATGTGAATGCTATTCTCATATTTGCAAGCAGTGTATACATGTTCCGTACCTTCTCGCTGATGTGGTCAGCCGGAGATAGTCTGTTATTGATAATCACACCTACTATCCATTTCAGAGGCGGAGTTGCGCTGTTTTTCGCAAATATCTCCTAAGCGAATCGTTGGATCAGTATGATATTTCAACACAGTACTTTTGACATCCGGGCCTAATTTATGACCCTTAAACCATACTGCTACATATGTTACATTAGGAGTTTACTGAAGGATATTAAGCCTAATCCAGTCATCAAATCTACAGTAAGGTGTTATACAAAATCGGACGAGTGCGACTGTGTGGGGTAGCTCCTCCACTAACACCCTGAACAACCCTCTGACCATTCCTTCCCTACCCCCCAATATCGCGTTCACCCCCTCCCCGTTTCCCTCTTCACTCCCAGTCACACCATCCCTCTCCCATCTTTGCACTTCCGTTCTCTTTTTTCATTCTAATTGCATACATAATATTTGAATATGACAGTATGTATATACTTATCATACATTAGTAATATTATTTAACACAGTTACCTACTGTTGTGTGTGGCCATGAAAACCAGAGTGGGTCAAACGACCATAAAATCATTGGCTAATTACGTTGTTATGGCCGTATCATTACCGATGTATCTACGGTTACCAAAAATATGAAGTCAGTTTTGTTTTGGGGCAACCATATAAAATCGTTCATGGTTGCTTTATTTGTTCATCTTTTTATTTTTAATAAGCAATTTATGCTTTCATTGAATATCCTTAGTCTCCCGTATCACTTCCCCCCTCTCTGAGGTACCACCCCTTCTATTACATGTACGTAATCATCCTGATGTACAGTACTTTCTACGCAAAATACGACTTGCATCCATTGCAAATAATCATATCAATACGTCTACAACTACATAACATTCTTACATTATAATACAGTGCTGGGATAATGAGGGAGGGACACAAGAGTGATGAAGGAGGCGAGGAGCTCGGGGAGAATAGGAGGGATAACGAGGACGAGAAGGGGGAGAAGTAGGGGTAGTTAAGGAATAGTTTGGGAGGGTGTTGGGGGGGCAACACTTTCCTTCGAATGCGTCAACATGACTAGTCGACTTTCTGTTATTTTTCACGAGTAAACGCCTCACATAACATAAATAGCAATATGGTTTAAGGGTCATAAATTAGGCCCGGATGTCAAAAGTAGTGTGTTGAAATACCATACAGATCCAACAATTCGTTTAGGAGATATTTGCGATAAACAGTGCAACTCCGCCTCTGAAATGGATAGTAGGTCCTTCTCTCTTTCTGATGTGTATAGCGTTTTATTTCCTAACTTATAATCCCAATCAGGTCTTTTTCCACTTTTACCAAACTTGATTACATGACACTTGTCCACATTGAATTCCATTTGCCATGTATTACTCCATTCATGAAGTTTATTTAATTCTTCTTGTAGCTCTTTACAAGAGTCCGTTTTAGCAATTCTCCTTTGTATTTTTGCATCATCTGCAAACATATTCAGATAGGTCTCATTTCCAGTGTTACTGTTTATATCATTTATATACACTAAAAACATGATTGGTGCCAGCACTGAACCCTGTGGTACTCCACTAGTCACTTCTTTCCATGATGAGTAGTTTCCTCTTAGTACTGTTCTCATTTCTCTTTTTATGAGAAAGTCTTGCATCCAACAAAACAGTTTGCCTCGAATTCCTCCTTGATGGTACAGTTTCCATAAAAGTCTTTGGTGTGGTACTGTGTCAAAAGCTTTCTTGAAATCTAAATAGATACTGTCCACCCATCCTTCCCTTTCCTGTATTGTGTTTGTTACTCTGTCATAGTAGCTCAACAGATTAGTAACACATGATTTTCCTTTTCTGAAACCAAACTGTCTTTCTGTTATCATACTGTGTTCTTCTAGATGAATTACCAAAGCTTTTCTTATAAGCTTTTCTAATACCTTGCTTACAGCACTGGTCAGTGATACTGGTCGGTAGTTGAGTGGATTTTGTCTATTTCCTTTCTTGAATAAAGGGACAATATTTGCTTTCTTCCAAATATCAGGTAGTTTACTTTGACTCAAGGATTTCTTGAAAATTAAAAATAATGGTTTACTTAACTCCTTTGCACATTCTCGTAGTACCCAACATGAAATTTCATCAGGACCACTTGCTTTTCCTCTGTCTAATCTACTTAACTCCTCCTACATTACTTTTTCTGCTATTTGTATATCTCGTAGTATGTGTGGACATGCGTGTTCCACATAGTCCCTCTCAAAATTTTTTTCTTCTGTAAAAACTAATTGGAAATTCTTATTTAGTGCTTCATAAATATCTTTCTCTTGTGTATAAGTGATTCCCTCGTCCGTAATGGATTGTATTATATCTTTTACGTTGGTTTTGCTTCTGATGTAGCTGTAAAACAGCTTTGATTGATCACTACTTTTATTTATTATATCCTCCTCAAACTGTTTTTGGGCTTCCCTCCTTATTCTTGTATAATCGTTTCTTGCCTGTTTGTAATTATTATACATCCTTTCACTATTGTGTCTTCTGTATCTATTCCACAACAAATCTCTTCTTTCTTTTGAATTTTTACATTCTGTATTGAACCATTTCTGCATTTTCTTATCTGCTTCTTTGTGCTGTGGGATGTACTTCTGGACTCCTATTTCATAAAATTCATAGAATTTTTTATATACAGCATTTAAATCTTGTCCTCTAAGCTCATTTTCCCAATCAACTTCTAAGAAATACTTCTTTAGGTCTTGATAATTTCCCTTTTTATAGTTTAGGCTCTTTTTGTAACTTTCATTGCTGTTAACTATGTCATATGCTATCCTGAAGTTGTAATTTAGTAATGCATGATCACTTTTGCCGAGTGGAGGGTGATATATTAAACTGTCAATATCATTTTCTTGCCTAGTAAATATTAGATCTAGCACTGAAGGTACATCGAGTCCTCTTTTTCTGGTGGTTTCCCTCACATGTTGCGTTAGGAAAAACTCTTGCACGAGATCCAGGAGCTTTTGGTCCCAACAGCTTTCTTGGCTAATTATATCTAGAGTATTCCAATTTATATTTGTATTAAAATCTCCAGTTAGTATAATTCTTCCCGATTTCTCTTCCATTTTATGTAGTAATGCTCTTAAACTCTGAATTGTACTCTCTGCCAGGTCCTCATACTCGTCTCTTTCTCATGTGTTTGATTTGGGTGGCATGTACAAATTGGCTACAATTACTTTCCCTTCAGATGTATTGATCTCTACTGCAATCAGTTCTGCTTGTCATGGTATATCTAGTTTTATTTCATTGACTTTTAGATTTTTCTTAGTTAATATTATAAGTCCTCCTCCTTTTTTTAAATTTCTGTCTCTTCTCCATATATTGTGTTCCTCTAAGTTTTGTATGTCATTGGATATCCTTGGTGTTAATTTTGTCTCAGTTAGGCATATTATTTGTGGTTCATTTTCTCTGACATAATCATTCATCTCTAGTAATTTAGATACCATTCCATCCACATTTGAGTACATCAACTTTATCATCTTGTTTATATACTTGTCATGACATGGTTCTACTACCTTCCTCCTTTTTATTCCCTCCTGTTTGTGTACCACTTTCGTACCTGCACTCCTATTACTTTGTAAAAAAATGTGTTCTTCTCCTCTTCTGATCTTCCCTCATTTTTTGTTTTTGCTTCCTCCCTCTTCTCTTTCAGTAATTCCAGTTCCTCTTGTGTTAGGCATCTTTTTATCCATACATTTTTGAACTCCTCTTTTTCCATAAGATTCTTTGCATTTTTTAGTATCTCCTCCACAGTGTTTACACTCAGGAAAGTCACCTTTAGAGGTCTTGTCTTGCTTTTCTCGTATTTCCCTAACGTTTTGTGTTCCCCTATGTCTTTACTATAGATTTCCTCTGATACTTCTTTCAGTAAGCTCATTACATTTGCCATCTCTTTTTTGTCTCTTGTGATCTTGTTTTTTACTTCTTCCTCTTCTATACCAGTGATTACTATATATTTGTTTATATCTACTGAATCTCTGACTAACTTTGGATTGTTTTGGATTATTCTTTTCACTTCCTGTTTAATGCTTTTTTCCTTCACCCTTGTTTCTAAGTCTTTCTTTACTTTCACCATTTCAGCATACGTGGTTTCCACATCATTCTTGTAGCTTTGCACAGCTTCAGTCACCAGTGTTATCTTCTCCTCAATATCACTGCTCTGGTCTATCAGACTGCTTACTTGCCTAATTGTCTCTGTATCATTTTTGAACTCTTCCATAACACTCTTGTGATTGACTACTGTACTTGCCATTTCACTCATTTTCTTCTTAAGTGTACTCAATTCCACTGTTAGTTCACTGATGGTTGTGTCTTTCTTTTGGCCTCCCTTCCTAGTTTTTCTATTTCTTCCTTTTGCAAGTGCATCTGCTTCTTTATTTCATCAATTTCATTTTTGAAAGCCATTTCCAGTTTGTGTACATGTTCAACCAGTCTATTGTGAGTCTCCACTTCAACCAGTTCTTGGTAGAAATCATCATCTTGCTTTCTACCTTTATCCCTTTTCTTTTCCAAATTTGCTTTACTAAAGTATGTATCCATTTTGCAATACTAAAAGCACAGAGTACATGTACTTACATTCCCCGTGCAGCTGTAGTCTAAACAAACCTCAGCTGACTGAGCGCATTCTTTCGCCTCTCGGTTCTCTTTTTTGTTTGAACAAGTCTTGTTTAAACTCCTTCTTATTTTTTTCTTTTAATAATGAAAAATCATTTAGTCTAACCTAGTACAGAGCTTGACTCATATAAAGATACTAATTTAGGTAATGCCACTGGCCGTGCTGGCTCAGTACGGAGCGCCGACGTCACACGTCTACTCTCTCTGAATCCCACTGTGTCTGTGTGGATGAGTGAATTGGGAGTGTGCCGTCCTGTCTTGGCTACCTTCCTTTCTTCGGGGGAAGCAGCCTATATATACAGTATATATATATATATATATATATATATATATATATATATATATATATATATATAGATATGGATATATAGATATATGTATGTATATATATATAGTTTTTTTTTTCATCTGACAAAGCTCCGCATCCCCTAAAAGTGCAGTTAATGGCCAGATGGAATCAGATTGGAGGGTTGACTTGACTGGTAATCAAGGACTCTCATTCCTACCATGTAAGTAAGGCTCACTGAATTTTATACAATTACCGCGTAGCATAAGATTGATGGAGTGGCCCAGTTCCAGCAGTGGAAACAAATTTAATATGCCAAGTGATTTGATTCAGCCTAGGAGAGCCTCTGTAACTGAGAGTTGATGAAGGCTATTTATACCCTCTACAGTTTGAAAAGCCAATTCACATGTAATTAAACAGCCTTAAATAGTCCTTCAAGCCAAGGAGTTTTTACTACTAAATATACTGGTAAACATTAAAATGTACAATAATAATCCGTATATATATATATATATATATATATATATATATATATATATATATATATATATATATATATATACCTAGGCTGCTTCTCCCAAGGAAAGGGAGGTAGCCGGGACAGGTCGACACACTCCCAATTTACTCATCCATTCAAACACATTCATTCACAACTTAGCCCCAAAGGGGAGAAGGGACAGATACTCACCGCACCTCACCGCATGTTACATACATCGAAATGATATATTGTGAAATACCTCATCAGTGTGAAAGGGCAAATTATAATCAACATATATAAAACATGTAAAAAATATCCATATGAATATAAAAGAGATATCATATTAAGTACCCATCTAAATTAAAATGTTTCCATCCATTTACTGGGGAAATTGAAATTATTTATGCATAATCTGTGCTGTACGCTAATTCTGGCTCCATGCACTTCCACCACCCATTAACTAAACTACGGTTACTCTGTGTGTGTGTGTGTGTGTGTGTGTGTGTGTGTGTGTGTGTGTTCTTACCTACCTAATTGTTCTTACCTAATTGTATCTTTACGGGAATGAGTCAAGCTCGTACTGTCCCGTGTCTTAAACCATATTTATCGTACATATCCTTAAATTTGTGAATTGTTTTGGCACACACTATTTCATTCGGTAGTGCATTCCATTGATCAATTGCTCTGTTTGGGAAACTGAATTTCCTTACGTCTTTATCACCTCTCTTCTTATGCAGTTTTTTGCAGTGTCCTCTTGCTGATGCTTCTCCATATGTTAAGTAATCATTTATGTCTATTTTCTCCTTTCCTGATATGTACTTATATAGCATTATCATGTCACCTCTTTTCCTTCTCTCCTGTAGTGTCGGTAGATTCAGTTTATTTAGTCTTTCTTCGTAGCTTAGGTCCCTTAAGCTTGGCATCCATCTTGTAGCGGCCCTTTGAACTTTTTCAATCTTGTCTATATGCTTTTTGAGATGAGGACTCCAGACTACTGATGCATATTCCAGGGTTGGTCTAATGAATGATGTTACTATCCTTCTTAGCATGTCTTCATTTATGTATGTGAATGCTATTCTCATATATGCAAGCAGTGTATACATGTTCCGTACCTTCTCGCTGATGTGGTCAGCTGGAGATAGTCTTCGTTTCGTTTCGTTTCGTTTTTAAAGGCTCCAACATGCTTGCATGTGTCGGCCTTGGTCACCTAATGGCGGCTCTCCACGCTGCACGATCCATTCCACCCTCCCTGTTCAGTCCCTTAACCCTAAGGTCACACTTAATGACCTCGTCCCATGTCTTTCTCGGTCTACCCCTCATAACCCCACCTCCAATATTAACACTTCTCACCTTCCTCACCCAATTATCATCCCCCATCCTCCCCACATGTCCAAACCACCTCAATCTACCTCTCCTCATCACAACACCAGTACACTCCAGTCCCATCCTACCTCTCAACTCTTCCATTGTAAACCCAGCCCCTCCAGGCCTTGGACGCAGGGACGCACTGCACATCCACCTAATCATTGTCATTTCTGTACGTCTGAGCCGGCGAATGTCTTCCTCCTTCACTGCCCAGGTCTCACTGCCATACAGCATTACACTCCTAACACATGCTGCATACAAAGACCACTTAGCACGTAGGGAGAGCCCTCTCAATGTCAGGAGAGGCAAGAGCTCCCTGAACTTCTTCCAACCACTTCTCACCCTCGCCACAGAGCTAGCTCCAGCCCCACCTCCAGCACACAACATGTCTCCCAAATAACAAAACTCTTCCACACACTCAAGAGATTCACCAGCAAGTTCAATCCTTTCACGTCTGACGATCTCCACCTGATCACCCCGGCACGCCGTACAAATAAAATCAGCATTATCTCGCAGCCTACCTCTGATACCACTACATCTCTTATGCACCCATTTATCACACACACCGCACAAGATGGAATTACTTCCCACGCCCTTGTGGCAAACTGCACTTGGGCACTCTCCCTCGTCTTTGACAGTACCGCCACCAACCCTAGATATCATCACTTTTGTTTTATCTGCATTTACCCTTAAACCCTTTTGCCCCATACCATCTCTCCACTTCCTAAACCTTTCCTCCACCTCCCTTTCATTCTCTGCAATCAACACCAAATCATCAGCATACAACAACTCCCACGGGAGTCCGTTTCTAAAGTCACGTGAAAGGGCTTCAAGTACCATGATAAACAACATGGGACTCAGGACTGACCCCTGATGCACACCAACATTCACGGAAAACTCATCACTCAAATCTCCATTCACTCTCACCTGGGTGTGAGCACCCACATACATGGCCATAACCACCCTAACCAGCCACTCCTCCAAGCCAAGCTTTCTCATTGCCCACTTCACCACCTCTCTAGGGACTCTGTCAAAGGCCTTTTCCAAATCAACAACAAAATAAAGATCCCTTCTCCTACCAATATATTTTTCCTGAAGCTGTCGAACAATGAATATGGCATCAGTGGTCCCCTTACCTGGCATAAACCCAAACTGCATCTCATCAATATTCACTCTTTCTCTAATCATGCCCTCTAAAACTCTCTCCATTACCTTCATTATCTGATCTAAAAGCTTTATACCTCTATAATTTCCTCTTTCCAGGGCATCACCCTTCCCTTTATACACATTTACAATTACACTCTTCAGTCAATCATCTGGGACAACACACTCATAAATAATCCAATTTATCAGGTCAGTGACTAAACTCACCCCTTTATCGCCTGAGGCCTTCAACATTTCGGCAGTCAACCCAGACACACCTGCTGCCTTCCCCACCCTCATCCTGCCTATTGCCTCACTCACAGTAGCAGTATCAATCAAAGGCCAAGGGCCAGACACTGGATCTGCTGGCTCCAAACCTTCCCTGTCCCAGTCAAACTCCTCATTCAACAACCGGTTATAATGCTCTCTCCATGCATCTTTAATATCCTCACTGTTCACCACTACCCTTCCTTCATCATTCTTCACACACTGCTCACCTATGATATCCCGATTATCCCTCTTCACCTGATCTGCCACCCTAAATATATTTTTCCTTTCCCCATGATTTAGGTTATCAAGTAATTGTCTCTGTGACTCAGACTTTGCCCTGTATACCTCTCTCCTAGCCCTACGCTTGGCAGCCAAATAGTCCTCTTTGCTACCACCCTTCTTCCATTCCCGGAAAAGCCTTCTTTTCTCCTTAATTGCAGCTTCTACACCCTCATCCCACCACCAAGTTACATTATGTCTTGGTGGTCCTCTTGTCCAGCCGCATGTTACATCAGTAACTCTCAAGAAATTGTTCTTGAGGGCTCTGTACTGTTCATTAACGCCTCTGTCTACAGCTCCCTGTTCAGCCACCACTCTCCTCAACTTGCTATAGAAGGCATCCCTTACTACTTGGTCTTTCAGCTTCCATATTTTCCTCCTAGGTACATAAGTCCTCTTTTTCATCACTTGTTCTTTAAGCACCATATCACAAATCAATAGTTTGTGCTGCTGCACACACTCCTCACTTCCTATAACTTTAACATCCCTCACTAACCTCCTATCGGCCCTCCTAACCAGAAAATAATCTATCTGACTGCTATTTCCCCCAGACTCATACGTAATTAACCTACTGTCTCTTTTCCTAAAATATGTGTTGCACACAATCATGTCTGTTGCCTCCCCAAACTCGAGTATCCTTTCCCCTTTTGCGTTCCTTAGACCATATGCACATCCCCCATGAACCCTTCATAACCTTGTGCTGCTTCACCTACATAACCATTTAAGTCCCCTCCCAAAATCACTATCTCATCATCCCGCATACCACCCATTACACGTATTAAATCATCCCAAAATCTATCTTTCTCTGATTCATCCAATCCTGCCTGTGGAGCATATGCCGATATAATCACAGCTATCTTTCTTCCAAACAGAATTTTCACTACCAATATCCTATCGCTTACTCTGTTATTGATAATCACACCTAGGTCTTTCTCTCTTTCTGATGTGTATAGGGTTTTATTTCCTAACCTATAATCCCAATCAGGTCTTTTTTTCACTTTTACCAAACTTGATTACATGACACTTGTCCACACTGAATTCCATTTGCCATGTACTACTCCATTCATGAAATTTATTTAATTCTTTTTGTAGCTCCCTACAAGAGTCTGTGCTGGTAATTCTCCTTTGTATTTTTGCATCATCTGCAAACATATTCAGATAGCTCTCATTTCCAGTGTTACTGTTTATATCATTTATATACACTAAAAACATGATTGGTGCCAGCACTGAACACTGTGGTACTCCACTAGTCACTTCTTTCCATGATGAGTAGTTTCCTCTTAGTACTGTCCTCATTTCTCTTTTTATGAGAAAGTCTTGCATCCAACAAAACAGTTTGCCTCGAATTCCTCCTTGATGGTACAGTTTCCATAAAAGTCTTTGGTGTGGTACTGTGTCAAAAGCTTTCTTGAAATCTAAATAGATACTGTCCACCCATCCTTCCCTTTCCTGTATTGTGTTTGTTACTCTGTCATAGTAGCTCAACAGATTAGTAACACATGATTTTCCTTTTCTAAAACCAAACTGTCTTTCTGTTATACTGTGTTCTTCTAGATGATTTACCCAAGCTTTTCTTATAAGTTTTTCTAATACCTTGCTTACAACACTGGTCAGTGATACTGGTCGGTAGTTGAGAGGATTTTGTCTATTTCCTTTCTTGAATAAGGGGACAAAATTTTGCTTTTTTCCAAATATCAGGTAGTTTTCCTTGATTCAAGGATTTCTTGAAAATTAAAAATAATGGTTTACTTAACTCCTTTGCACATTCTTGTAATACCCAACATGAAATTTCATCAAGACCACTTGTTTTTCCTCTGTCTAATCTACTTAACTCCTCCTGTATTACTTTTTCCGCTATTTGTATATCTGGTAGTATGTGTGGACATGCGTGTTCCACATAGTCCCTCTCAAAATTTTTTTCTTCTGTAAAAACTAATTGGAAATTCTTATTTAGTGCTTCACAAATATCTTTCTCTTGTGTATAAGTGATTCCCTCGTCCGTAATGGATTGTATTATATCTTTTACTTTGGTTTTGCTTCTGATGTAGCTGTAAAACAGCTTTGGTTGATCACTACTTTTATTTATTATATCCTCCTCAAACTGTTTTTGGGCTTCCCTCCTTATTCTTGTATAGTGTTTCTTGCCTGTTTGTAATTATTATATGCCCTTTCACTATTGTGTCTTCTGTATCTATTCCACAACAAATCTCTTCTTTCTTTTGATTTTTTACATTCTGTATTGAACCATTTCTGTATTTTCTTATCTGCTTCTTTGTGCTGTGGGATGTACTTCTGGACTCCTATTCCATAAAATTCACAGAATTTTTTATATACAGCATTTAAATCTTGTCCTCTAAGCTCATTTTCCCAATCATCTTCTAAGAAATACTTCTTTAGGTCTTGATAATTTCCCTTTTTATAGTTTAGGCTCTTTTTGTAACTTTCATTGCTGTTTACTATGTCATATGCTATCCTGAAGTTATAATTGAGTACTGCATGATTGCTTTTGCCGAGTGGAGGGTGATATATTAAACTGTCAATATCATTTTCTTGCCTAGTAAATATTAGATCTAGCACTGAAGGTACATCAAGTCCTCTTTTTCTGGTGGTTTCCCTCACATGTTGCGTTAAGAAAAACTCTTGTACGAAATCCAGGAGCTTTTGGTCCCAACAGCTTTCTTGGCTATTTATATCTAGAGTATTCCAATTTATATTTGTATTGAAGTCCCCAGTTAGTATAATTCTTTCTGATTTCTCTTCCATTTTATGTAGCAATGATCTTATACTGTGAATTGTACTCTGTGCCAGGTCCTCATATTCGTCTCTTTCCCATGTGTTTGATCTGGGTGGCATGTACAAATTGGCTACAATTACTTTACCTTCAGATGTGTCGATCTCTACTGCAATCAGTTCTACTTGTGATGGTATATCTAGTTTTATTTCTTTGACTTTTAGATTTGTCTTAGTTAATATTATAATTCCTCCTCCTTTTTTTAAATTTCTGTCTCTTCTCCATATATTGTATTCCTCTAAGTTTAGTATGTCATTGGATATCCTTGGTGTTTTGTCTCAGTTAGGCATATTATTTGTGGTTCATTTTCTCTGACATAATCATTCATCTCTAGTAATTTAGATACCATTCCATCCACATTTGAGTACATCAACTTTATCATCTTGTTTATATACTTGTCATGACATGGTTCTACTACCTTCCTCCTTTTTCTTCCCTCCTGTTTGTGTACCACTTTCGTACCTGCAATCATATTACTTTGTGTGTGTGTGTGTGTGTGTGTGTGTGTGTGTGTGTGTTTTAGCTTTTACTTTCACATGGTCGGGATATGTTTCGTACACCAGCCCATTATATTCAGTAAAGTGAGCCATAGGAGCCTTACTGTCAGCTTGATCGCTAAACATTGCCCTTTTTATTGCATGTATCCAATGACGCCATTTTTTTTTTTTTACCATATTCTTCTCTTTACACACGACTTCATTAATTTTAAAATGGATTTCTAATAGCGAAGGGACTAATGAAGGTTATATTTAACCTCTCCAGTTCATGTCTCAGACAACTAGACTTAGTAGGCTTATATTCATATAAGGGTTGGTAAATTAACTGCATGTACAACTGGTCTTTTGCAGGTTCGCCTTTAACTTGATTGATGACTATTGTTGTCTTTTTATTATTTTTTATGAAGAAAACAAAACTATTTGTTGACTTATTTCCTTAAAACGCCTTTTGCTGCACTTCTGTGACACTCATAAATATGTCATAAAAACACACTGCTAATTCCATGCTATCAGTTACGAATGATACAATCCTAACTTGTATTCAGTAAAGACGGTGTGTCTTAGGGCCAAAGGTGGTCAATTATGAGGGTGCATAACACGCAGGAAGAATACCAAGTCTGAGGGAATGGACTGCCTAGTCTATTTTCAAAACCGAAAACATATATAAATGGAAATAAACTTAATAATTTCAGGTAAACACTGTTAATCATCATTCAGCATTACGTATATTATCCAAACAGATTTGCTGATATTAATTATGGTAATCCTTTCACTAAGAGATGTATCCCCCTAACGGAATAAAAGTCTGGAGGCAGCTATCAATCTATCCATCCATCTGTCTATCTGTCTGTCTATGTATGTATGTATGTATCCATCTTTTGCCGGACGCTTTTATCTCATATGGGGTAGCCACAACCAAATCATCTTCATGTCAACATGTTCTCTGCTATCAGGCTGCCCTTTCTCCAACTCCTTTCCCTCTCTCCACTCCACCCCTCCAACTCATTCTCAGCCTCCCTTCCCTTCTCCCCCTCCACGTCACTCACATATACTCTTCTAGTCAGTCTCCTTTCGCAGTAGGAAAATAAATATATAAGTAAACACTTAACTAAATGAAACCCCCCTAGGCAGAGCGCTTGCTGGGTGGATCCGATTGTGTTTGCTTAGTTTTCACTGGTAGTGGGCAGTAGAGTGCTTGCCGGATGGATCCTATAACGTCTGCTCAGTTCACACCGGCGTGTGGGCAGTCATTTGGAGATTTTTATTTTATTTTTATTTATTAATTTTTTTTTGGCGCTTCATTGCGAATCACAGGATGGGTTTAGGAAGATATATTTTGCATTACCAGGTTTGCCAAACGTTTCTCTTCAGTTTGGTATTTCAAAAATCGATTTCGGAAATTCCCGACGATTTCCGGACCCATGACCATTGAGGGGTTTCAACCCCCCACCCAGCCCAGAACCTTTGACCGATTTTGATGAAAAACAATAGGCTTCCAGGGTTTATGGATATCTACGGTCTATTTTTTTTTTTCTCCAGAACGACTGGTGCAGAATTGTGACCTGTAGAGAGCAGACAAACAAAGAGATTAAATTGCCATAGGCAGAGCACATGCCGGATGGATCCCCCCTTCTTCTTCCCCTTCTCCCCCCTCTTCCCCTTCTCTTCCTCCCCTTCCCCCTCTCTTCTCCCCTCTTCCCTCCTTTTCTTTCCCCCTTCTCTTCCCTCCTTTTCTTTCCCCCTTCTCTTCCCCCCCTTTCTCCCCTCTTCCCCCCCTTCTTCCACCCCCTTTTCCCCCTCTCCCCCCCCTTAATAGATCCGATGCTCTCTCTCTCTCTCTCTCTCTCTCTCTCTCTCTCTCTCTCTCCTGGATTTTTACTTACTGTCATGTTGAAATCACTTTGCAGGTCTTACGGCAGAAATTCCACCATTGAGGGGTTTCAACCTCCCACCCAGCCCAGGGTCTTTGACCAATTTTGATGAAAAACAATAGGCATCAATGTTTTATGGATCTTTACCTTCTGATTATTTTTCAGAACAACTGGTGCAAAATCATGATCTGTAGAGAGCAGACAAACAAACAGAAAGACAGACAACCACACTGATCCGACCAACATGCTTGCCAAAATGAAAGATTCTGGCAAGTCAGGCAACTGCCACAGTCAGTGTTTGTTGGATTGGAATTTGGATAAACAAGCATTTCAGCAACATGTGAAGAGTTCTCATGGTGATTATATGGATGTAAAAACCTTCCCTTCCCTTCACACTAACACTAATCCCCTCATGCGAGGTGCTAATCATAGATCGTATCAAATTTTACCCGCTGCGGTTCAGCGTGTGCACACAAAGAAAGACTCTTATCTGGATGGAGTTTCAAAATACCATCTGTTGCCTCTCAATGGACACAAACTGAGCAACCCAGACAACAGAAATATCTCGATACTTGAATAAACACAATAAACATACAATAAAATTAAAGAAATTCATAATTATTTTTCTGTGAAACCTCCCATATTGTCTGATTTTGTTCGTAATACATGTATCTAGCCATTTCACAACATTTCAGCACCACTGAAATTTTCTTTGGGTGAAAATATGAATTTTTCTTAGTGCAATGTTTTTTTTAACTCCTCTGCTTAGTTTTCATCGGCGTGTAGACAGTTATGTGGCGAAACTTTTCACATTGTGTTGCAAAGCATAGGATGGGTTTAGGAAGCTAAAAACTGCATTGCCAGGTACAGCTCCGTTCAGAAGTTCGTACTACACCCAGCGTGGACGGCGCTAGCCTCTGCCCCTCCTTCCCGGACGACAGGTTACAGCTTCGGACCTCCCACGAGCAACCAGACTTTGGCTAGTATCAAAGCAGTGTCATTCGCTCACCGACTGTTAAATGAAATGAGAATTTTATTTTCATACTCATATATCAGTCAATCTTACTGCTGATTAAATGATGAAAGTATGTTTATATTCGCCCGGCTTAAAAGAAATAATAAAATAACAGAAGAAAAGCCCATAACAGAATATTAGAAGCTCGGCTATGAATCAATATGATTATGCGAGTTAGTGAGTTATCACATGTCTTAATCCCTAGACATGGGCAGTTTTTCAACTAACCATCTTAGCTCAGTATTTATGAACAGTTCTACCGTTTCAAGGAAAATCTAAGCAGCCAAAAATAATTTGTATGCAGTCAAGATATTCAAATATTTACTATGTATCTGAATAGCTAAAATTCATGTTCATACTCAAAAGTAGATGAAGACGATTGGTGGAGTCTAAGGAATAATGGAAATCATATGTTTTAAGATGAAGTAGCTAACATGATGTTTCCTCTACGTAACCGTCGGTCTCTCTCTCTCTCTCTCTCTCTCTCTCTCTCTCTCTTTATCTCTGTCTGTCTGTCTGTCTGTCTGTCTGTCTGTCTCTCTCTCTCTCTCTCTCTTTATCTCTGTCTGTCTGTCTGTCTGTCTGTCTCTCTCTCTCTCTCTCTCTCTCTGTGGGGTGTGGGTAGGGGTGTTCCACCGAGGTGATTTGGCTATCCTCTGCTCAAAGGTGAAATCAGCACCATCACGTGCCCCACCAAGTTGACATAAATCGGCGAGACGAGAAATTAATGCTCAGAGGTCAAATTTTTCGCGCTACGTGATGATGGCTTTTCCATCAGGGCAACAGCGTATCAACTTAACCTCACTACAAAAACTGTAATGAAGTGGATAAAGAGATGGGAGGAGAGTGCCAACCTTCAGGACCAACGTAAGTCATGTCTTTTGTATTACTGTAATGTTATGATAATAATGAATAATTGTGAACAATAGCTCCTCGTTATATTCCAGTGCTAATGGAAACTAAAACTAGTTTTCGGTCCCTGTGGAAGATGTCAGTGAAAACAGCTTTATACAGTGGACTGGCGTAGTAAAAGGGGTGGGAGTGGGGTTGCAACCTTCTCGAGCATCAGTTTTTGGGAGAGTGGCAAATTACATCCTGAGTATTGTAGTCAACGTTCCCATTTTACTTTTTGACGTGGTGTGGGTGATTAATGTAAAGCATATGCAACAGGTGTAAAAACAGTAATTATTATGCATTATTTTCATGGCCAAATATCCCCTACACTACATCCACAACTATTAGTGGCTGCCAGAGCCAGCGGGCGTGGCCATGCACGGTGGCCGATGTTCACTTCGCCTCTTCTGTTGCTTTTTTAACGTTCACACACCTCACATCCGAATATTCATTAAGCCTAATAAAGTCGTGATTTACATGCAATATATAATGTTCAGTGATACTTTCCCAGCCAATGTTTGCTGAACCTTGTCTTGATCTTTCACAAAATATCAGACTTCGGTTCAGTGATGCATTGTCCACACAGTGTGTGTGTGTGGGGAGGGGGTTGTGGGAGTGGGGGAGTATAGGGGTGTGGGGGTGTAGGCCTGTGGGTGTGGGGGTACGGGTGAGTTGTGGGGGTGTGGGTATGGGTGTGGGTGTGGGTTTGTGGGTGTGGGTATAGTTGTGTATGTGTGTTTATGTGTTTGTGTCTGGGTGTGAGTGTGTCTGGCTATGGGTGTGTTTGGGTGTGGGTGTGAGTGTGTGATCACTTAAACTCTTTGTATGGCATAAGGACGAAAATTATGGAGTAATGGCACTGGAAATGGGACAGTTTTGGAATGTGTGTGGCGTGTGCAATAATGAATAACAGGAACTGAGAAATTGGTGTGAGGAGCCTTGTTGATAACATAAACAATTGGTGTGGTCATGAAGAGAGAATGGAGAATAATAGGATCTGAAAAATTGTTGATGTGAGGAGGCTTATTGATAACATATAACGATATACAGTTGGTGTGGTCGTGAAGAGAGAATGGATCTTGATAGGCTGTTAAAAAGTAAAGTCGATTTTGAAAGTCGGCGGAGGTTTGGATGTTGTAGTTGTTGTTGCAACCCCAGGTTCATCTCGTTGCGATCCCAATGGAAATCAGAAGCTTCTACCCGTCGTTTCCAAAAGTCTTTGGTTGAGGTTATATTGAAAGACTGTGTTGCAATAGTGATGTGCATGTGGTGAATGAATGTGTTGTGGTGTGGGGGGTTGCCTTGCAGTGTGGACAAAGTAACTTGTTTGTGAGTTGTATTTTGTGTCGGAACCGTAGCAGGGAACAGTGGTGACCACATCACAGTCTGACTATACTGTTTTTTTTTTTTTTTTTTTTTTTTTTTAAGACGAAGATGCACTTGACAGGTTGATGATGACTGGCTGAATGCGACATGTCCGAGTAACATAGGTGTATTTCAAATAATTACCAAGTAATGTGACATTACCTGGTAATTATTTGAAATAAGAGGATGTTATTCGGACATGTTGCATTCAGCCAATCATCACCAACCTGTCAAGTGCATCTTCGCCTCAATTAAAAAAAAAAAAAATGAGTATAGGTGTGTTCGTGTCTTTCTGTGTAGGGTTGATGAGGCGTGTATGTCTTGTGGTGGTTCACGAAGGATGCTGTTTGACTGATGGGTTTGGATGGCTGTGGTGGCTAATGGCTGTGTTTATGCACTGTATGTCTGTGATTTGTAGTGTTGGGTGATCTGTGATTTGTATTATTGGATGGAGAAGGGGGTATGTTGCTGAGATACTCTGTGTAGTGTTGGGCAGTTGTTCGTTTGTTTATTTTTGGATGGCGGTGATGCAACATGAAATTGCAAGGGTGAGATGGGTACTGAGCTACAGCAATTAACTGTCTCACGTATTCATATGATCTTTGGAAATAATTTTGCATCTTGATCAAAGTGATCTATAATAATGATTTTCATGCATACTGTACTTATTCTTTAGGCTTTGTTCGTCTCCTTAACTCTGCTGACTCCCTTCGGTCTCTCTCTCTCTCTCTCTCTCTTTCTCTCCAGGGATGGCCCGACCGGGAGAGGGGGGTCCCCCCCCCCCAGTGTGTGTTCTGAGTTGGTCAAAGAATTACTGAGTTGGTCAAAAATCGAGAAGTCATTTAGCAGGCTTAAGCTTTTAAAAACATAGGCCTATTTGCGAAACCGAACCAAAGAAAAAACGTTACATTATCTGATGGTTCTAGCTTGTGAAAGTGACCTAACTGATCAGTTAATCTTCAAAAAAACTGCAAATTGGTGGAAACTCATGAAAACATGAATAAAATTCTAAAAGCCATTATCATTACACACTCTGTATATACAGGTTGTTACTGCTGAATCCTTATTAATCCATTATCCACATTCACTTCAAGTTGACTCAACATTCGTTTTTCACCTTTTTCCTTATTTGGCTTACCAAGTGTGATTTGTGTATGTGTGTTATTTTTTTTTTTTTTAAGTAGTCAGTTTAAGCATCTTGTATCTCTCACTGTATGACTGAAATTCAGTGAACAGTAGTGCAATTTTGAATTAAATTGTGTCTATATGCACCAGAAATCCAGAATGAGAGTTTGTTAAAATTTGTCACCAGTAAATAAATTACTTTCCAGGAAATACTGTAAGTCTGTTACAATAAAAATTACTTTCTCACAAATTTGGTTTGTTTCCACCTATTTAGTTGGTCAAACCGTAACGCCAAACGGATCAAATTGGTCAAAATTGTCCTTACCCTCCCCCCCAGTCACATACTCCTCGGGCCATCCCTGTCTCTCTCTCTCTCCCTCTATACACACACACACACACACACACACACACACACACACACACACACACACACACACCACTGTTCCTCTGAATTCTCTGCTTGTTTCTCTCCCCCATTACGACTGAAACGAGGCACTAGCCTTGCCCCATCCTCTCACCCGCTCTGTGATGCATCTGTTAACTAGTAATCTGCCTTTCTTGTATACGACTAGTTAATTGTTGAAATGTCTTAGGATGTCTTTTTCCAATGCATAGTGCCATATTATTTCGAACGCTGTGCGTCCAGGCATCTCAATGAAATGGATATTTGTGTTTACGTTTCTTTGGATGGAGCTGACAGGGTTTTGATTTATGATGGTCACATACAAATCAGTCCTAGTCATTCTAAGAACGAGACTTCAATTCCCATCTCTTGATGTAGCTGTTGTTGTTGTTGTGTAACCCTGGTCTGTCTGGCCAGCGCAGAGCCTTGAACACCGTCAAGCAATCGCCTCTGCAGGGCTGTCCCTTGCAGTGATGGGGTGAAACAAGAATATCCGGCCTTGAGCTGCATTTAGTCTCACTACGCCACTATCTTTATAGGCAGCAGTTTGTTTAGTACAACTGTTGCCCTTGTAACAATATTTTCATATCATACAATATATTTCAGCACAAGTATACATACTCGTAATGTTTTCCCAAACTAGACTTTCGGCGTTGATTTTTATTAGTGCCATATTTACTAATAGCGAATACTTTCATGTTAGAAAGGACGGGAGCCCCTCGAAGAACCACCCAGGCTGGAGATGCTGCTATTGTCGCAGCAGCAGGGGCAACACCTCTTACGATCGCGGTGGTCATAAGGGACAGTCTTCAGTTAGAGGTGTCCGCGCTGACTGTCAGGCAAAGGCTGCATGACGCTGGTATACACTATAGAATTCCAGCAATGATGGAAAGCCTGATACAACAACACAGAGAGGGGAGGTTAGCCTTTGCTCAATGCTACTTTCAGAAGAATCTAGACTTTTGGTCGCGAGTCAACTTCATGGATGAGAAGTGTTTCTCCTCCACCTCGCATGGTAGGGTTCACTGCTGGATAAGAAACAACACCAGGTATATGATATTACCATTTTTATTACTGATAAAAATCCGTACTGTTACTCCCCCCCCCCCAAGGCTTCGTCTTCGTTGCAGTCATCTGTTTTCTGTTCGCCTCGCTGTTACAATAATTAACCGATATTCAGACTTTCACCTATGGAATAGGTCAATAATGAAGCTGTCTTCCGCAGTCTGCATACCCCTCCGTCCTTGATTTCCAGTCTTTTAAAGGCAATATGACCAGGCATCTAAAATAATCAGGATCCCTTGTTTTGGTCTTATTCTGTTCATATTATCCTGGAAAAAGACATGATTCCTTCTACTCTTTGCCTCTATTTTCTTTGTATAAAGACATTAGTGCCGAGAAAAACTGTGATCAGTTCTAAATAATATAAGGTTAGGGGGGCATGTCATCAACTAGTATTCTGTCTAATGGCTGCAATAATACAAAAAAAAGAAAATATATATTTCGCATGCAGATGCGAGAGGGTCGACATTTGTGAGGAGGCACGATCGGGTCACGTTACCTGTAACATCTGGGGATACCTGACTCTACATGGCCTCGGTGACATTTTCAGCATCGAGGGGAGTTTTACTGCTGATCAGTGTGTCCATATCCTGAAGGAACGTTCCCTGCCATCTATACATGCAAAGGGTTTCCCATTCCAAGATGGACCTGTAATTTCCATGCATGACCGGTGCCCCATCCACACCACACGTGTAGTACGGCAGTGGTTTCAGAGACAAGACATACTTCACCTCTCAGACTGGCCTGCCAAAGGGGCCAATCTAAATGTAACAAACATGTTTGGGCTGACATGATTAATTCCTGGAAGCCAGGAGACGAGAGGACAAGAAATGATCTCCTCGACGACGTAAACGCCCAGCAGGAACTTTGCCTGTGCAAACACGAGTTCATCCGTGGCCTTGTAAGCTCCATGCCTGATAGGCTGCAAGCAGTGATTGAGAAAGAGGTAGGCTGGACCCGATATTGATGTGAAAAGTTAGGCAACAGTTATCATTATATTAAGGATATGTATGCATATTAGATAGATAGATAGATAGATACTGTTGATAGATAGATAGAGATAGATAGATATAATAGACACAATAGCTAGATATAATAGTTACAATAGACATATATTATAGACAGTTAGATAGATAGATATAATAAAGATGTAGATATAGATATGATATAGATAATTAGATATGGTATAGAGACAGATATAGAAATAATATAGATAGATATAGATATAATACAGATTATATATATTGTATATATATATATATATATATATATATATATATATATATATATATATATATTGTTGACTATAAAATAGAAATAAAAATAAAATTGTCTATTTTTTGTCTGAAAACTTCCGTATAATTATGCTTGTATATTATCCACCTCCTATTAGACGCAAGATTATATATATATATATATATATATATATATATATATATATATAATTTGGTTTTACGCCAGGTATCCCCGAAGTGCTAATGCGTTGCCCCTGGGTAGAGGACTTCTGAACTAGAGCGTGTAGCATTTTATGACCGGATGCCCTTCCTGATGTCTACCAATGACCCTTGGGTAGATTCGATCCTCTGATCCTTCGGTCAGAGCGGAGCGCTCTAACCCACTGAGCCACGGCTGCAAGATTACTCACATGTAATAAATATAATGTGTTCCTTGGCCTTCCCATACAAACAGGACGGATGAAGTAAACTATTGCAATGTCTTTTCCTCCATAATTATGCGATTTGTTAATGCGTCAGTGGTGCTGGACGGTGGTCGCGGCGGCGGCGGCGTTGATGGTGGTGGGTGGTTGTGGTGGGTGGCAAGTGGCGGAGACTGTGGTGGTGGTGGCTGTTGTTGTTATTGTTGTTGTTCTTATGAGTTTGTGTTGTGTGTTTGTGTGTGTGTGTGTTTGTGTGTGTGTGTGTGTGTTTATGTGTGTGTGTGTTTGTGGTGTGTTTGTTTGTGCATGTATGTGTGTTTGTGTGTTTGTGTGTGTGTTTGTGTTTGTGTGTGCATGTGTGCGTGTGTGTGTGTGTGTGTGTGTGTGTTTCATTGGGAGAATAGTCAGCTCACAAATCACTTATTGATTCATATCAGACTTCATTTCCCTCTATTTGTGTATTGTAACTTGTTATTTGTATACATATTTTCATCACAACCGCATAATGTCCACGTATTTCCTTCATTAATATGTAATAATACTTGCCAATATCTGTATAAATATCTGTTTCATCTCAATTTTCGCATTCGTCGTGTGACTGAAACTGTTCCGGTATTTGCTGCTCTGTCTGTGGTGGCGAGAGGTTCGGGGTATTAACATGTCGTCCAGAAAGAGCTGACCGAGGCTTGTGCCTTCCACTTTGGGTGTAGTACGAACTTCTGAACGGAGCTGTACATCAGATGTTTCTCTTCAATTTGGTAAAAAAAAAAAAATCGGTTTTCAACATTTCGAAAAATGGTGCCAGGGCTGGCCACTTGGTCCCGACAATTTCCGGACCCCATTGAGGGGTTTCAACCCCTCACCCAGCCCAGGACCTTTAACCAATTTTGATGAAATGCAGTCTGCTTCCAGGGTTTATGGATATCTGCTGACTGAATTTTTTTTTAGAACTATTGGAGTGCAAAATTATGACCTGTGGAGTGCAGGCAAAAAAAAAAAAAAAAAACCACACACAAACAAACAAACAAACTTAAGAAACTGATCAACATGCTTGCCGAATCAAAAGAGTCTGGCAAGCAACAAACATGCAGAACTGACCAACATGCTTGCCAAATCTTTCGATTCTGAGAAGCAATAAACGCACAAATGAAACAGACATGGAACTAAAGCTGTTAATGAGATCATTACAAACTCATTCACTATTGTAGTTCTCAACTTCGCCAAGTAAAAACGTTTGGCGGCAGCAAGAATAATATGAAAAAGTAGTAGTACCAGTGTCATTTTATTAATAACAAACAGCTCCATAACCTCATTCTTCATTAGTCAACTATTTGTTTACTTTTTGCTCTATTTACACGACTGTGTTCAGCTTAACCCTTTTGCATGCGCATGAGCTTTAAAAGTTTTGTATTCTATGACACGTCAACAATTCTCCCCCCCCCCGCCCATCATGTGCTCCAAAAAAGCATATTCTCAGCTTATTTTCACCAGCCAAACATATTTATTTTGCCACAAAACCCACATATTCCTATTCGTCAATGTCTGTTCTACATGATAAGAGAAAGAGAAAAAAAAAACACTATACATACGTTAGGGCCCCAAGAAAAAACATTCATGAGCAAAGATCTCACTTCCCAACATCATAAGTCGAATGTTTACTAATCAATCTCTACATGTTATACTATCATTAGAAAAAGAATTTTATTAGCTTTTGAGAGCTAGAAGTCCCAGTTTGGTACGAGGTATGGTGTTCAAGTAATAAGCAAAAAAGTAAAACCCATTTTCGGCAGACATTTTTTTTTTTTTTCGGGGAGCTTTAGCGAAAAACTTTTTTCGCCACTGTTATGTTTTTATTTTATCATCCTATGCAGAATTTCATTGGCTTTCATTTGAGCCAAAATGGTGATTCAAGGCTTCATAGTTCTCGAGAAAAATGCGAAAAACTAGTGTACCCATGCCGTGTCGTGACTGTAGGGCGGTTTCCTGCCTTCCTCTAAGCTCCTGTCATGTATTTCACCAAATCCTTGTACACTAGATGTGCACACTATATTCTCATGATTCGCTGTTGCTATTTTAACCCGCCCCGTCCTGTCGACGTATGGGTACGTTGCAACGATTTGCATTTGCCAGTCCCGGTGACGTACCAGTACGTCGTGCAATTGCAAGGTCCCTAATTTGCACAATTTTTAATTTTTGCGTGTGATTTTTCGTATGTATACATGGGACACCTTCCTCTATTCCTCTACAAGATGCCAAGCAGGGACAATGCCTTATACCGCATAACCTCCCCCCTCCCCCCCTCACGCCATTGTCTCGGCAATGGACCTGTTACCAGTGACCTGGCTAGTAAAGATATTCAGGGCCAGAGTGATTCCCCAATCGATGACAATGTGGAGGACAAAGTTTACATAGCATTAGAAGAAGAAACAGCCAGAAATAATGATCAGATAATGTGGCAAAAAAAGGTCAGGTATGGTGATTAGTTAGTGAGTGAAACAATGCTTATAATGCCTTTATTACTGCTTGAAAACCAATATACTCTCATACTACATATACATTCGTACCAAGTAAATAAATAAATACCGTTTATGAGTGGATAAAATAGTTACCCCCCCATAGAACTCGTTTTCTTTGGTGCCAGCATGTTAGAAAACCCAGTCAGGTAAGGAGAAACTCCTACCTAGATTGGGTATTTTAAACCTCAGGTGAGCGATTTCTCTATGAATTTTCGATGTTTCTCACCAAAAGCGAAGGTTTTAGCCAAAAAAAAAATTTCCGAAAATACCTCGGAACTGGGGGATGTCAGAGGTGCGGAAAACCTTGGGACATGACGGGTTAATAGTTGAATACTCACATTTGTGCAGGGTAGAGGCAGTGTAGATAATTAGAAACTGTAGCACAATCTTCGTTGGGCCAACATCTGATAATGGCCAGGAATGCTTCACAAACACCAAATTTCCTATTGCAAACACCAAATCTAATCACAACAGTGTCTAACAACTATACATTAGCACTATTGATATAGTGAAATATGTTGCACAGCCAGGACATGGGTAAGAGTGGAAATTTAAAGGGCCAAACCACACACAGTACCTCCTCCACTCACAGCTCATTTGGTACTGAATAACCTGTCCACTCTCTTCCCCATATAGGGATCCACAGTTGGCAACTCATCACTTTTGACAAGCTCTTGTCAAGCAATGACGCCGATCAGCGAAAAAAAATTTCTCTGATGAAAGTTTTTACGCTTTACGGATGACAAACGTGTCAACGAGTTGGGGCCACTCCCATACCCAAAAGACAAGTGCATCAGCGTGGGTGAAGGGGTTAACTCTTATTCCGATTATGTGTTTTTCAGATTTTTCTGTTTTATTTTTACTATTTCCAGACGATTTTATTCGGCTAGGGAGAACGCCACAGTACTTGATAGGGGGTAATGAAGGTAACATCTAACTCCTCCAGTTCGAAAATTCTTGTCCATGCTGAATTTAATCTTATGAAGATAGCATGAAAAATGTCATTGAACTGAAGAGGTTGAGAGACTTTCTGAAATGGGTGGGTTAGACATAGCCGTCTGTAACACTTCCATTACAACCTGTTCTCCTACTCTCTAAACTGAAAAAATATGAGTAATTTGGTAGCAGCGGGAATAAAACAACAACAATGTTCAAAAAAAAAGTCACACACAACAACCCATTCCTGAGTTCTTTCCATTTTATCCCATTTTAACTAACTTGTTCACTGCATACTTTTCGTCTGCTGTCGACATACTCTCATAGTAAGTAAAGTTATTAAATTACTTCAAGTAAGGTTAGGTTATTTTATATCTGGTTAGGGTAAGGAAGGGCATTTTAGGTTAAGTTTGGTCAAGTCTCCCATTCTCATGTCAGATAAGGTAATGTAAGGTTATTTCAGGTTAGGTTAGGCTAGCTTATATCTGGTTAAGTTAAGGTAGAGTATGAAAAATTCAGTAAGGTTAGATTAGGTCTTCCATTTTCATAAACTTTTTCACTGTATTCTTACACTCTGCAATTGCCATTGTCTCAAGTTCAGTAGGGTCAGGTTAGGTTACATCAACCTGGCTTAGGTTAGCTTAGGTTAGCTTATATCTGGTTAGTTAAGCATAGGGTATGTTAGCTGAAGTTACTGTAGGTTAGGTTAGATCTCCTGTTAACATCACTGTTTTTCACAGAAATTTTAGTTTTACCGTAGCCATATTTTCAGGCATTAAGTAACATTTTCTTCTGCACCGACAACTAGACCACGTATAACATTCCTCTTTGTATTAATTTCTTTTCATCATACAAAAATCCAGCTTCAAAACTTTACACTACAATGACGTATTCTGCATTTCATTCCAGCAGCCACCAAACGTTTTAATGAAATTAGGAGAGACTTTTCTTAAACACCCATCATTAGCGTTGAGAGAGAGAGAGAGAGAGAGAGAGAGAGAGAGAGAGAGAGAGAGAGAGAGAGAGAGAGAGAGAGAGAGACTCAAGGGAAATATAAGTTTGGATCAGGTTGACAACTTTACCTCAGAAGTTTTTCAGCACAGTGTTTGAAACTGTGTGTGTGTGTGTGTGTGTGTGTGTGTGTGTTCTTACCTAATTGTATCTTTACAGGAATGAGTCAAGCTCGTACTGTCCCGTGTCTTAAACCATATTTATCGTACATATCCTTAAATTTGTGAATTGTTTTGGCACACACTATTTCATTCGGTAGTGCATTCCATTGATCAATTGCTCTGTTTGGGAAACTGAATTTCCTTACGTCTTTATCACCTCTCTTCTTATGCAGTTTTTTGCAGTGTCCTCTTGCTGATGCTTCTCCATATGTTAAGTAATCATTTATGTCTATTTTCTCCTTCCCTGATATGGACTTATATAACATTATCATGTCACCTCTTTTCCTTCGCTCCTGTAGTGTCGGTAGATTTAGTTTATTTAGTCTTTCTTCGTAGCTTAGGTCCCTTAGGCTTGGTATCCATCTTGTAGCGGCCCTTTGAACTTTTTCAATCTTGTCTATGTGCTTTTTGAGATGAGGACTCCAGACTACTGATGCATATTCCAGGGTTGGTCTAATGAATGATGTTATTATCCTTCTTAGCATGTCTTCATTTATGTATGTGAATGCTATTCTCATATTTGCAAGCAGTGTATACATGTTCCGTACCTTCTCGCTCATGTGGTCAGCCAGAGATAGTCTGTTTTTGATGATCACACCTAGGTCTCTTTCTCTTTCTGATGTGTATAGGGTTTTATTTCCTAACTTATAATCCCAATCAGGTCTTTTTCCACTTTTACCAAACTTGATTACATGACACTTGTCCACATTGAATTCCATTTGCCATGTACTACTCCATTCATGAAGTTTGTTTAATTCTTCTTGTAGCTCTTTACAAGAGTCTGTGTTAGTAATTCTCCTTTGTATTTTTGCATCATCTGCAAACATATTCAGATAGCTCTCATTTCCAGTGTTGCTGTTTATATCATTTATATACACTAAAAACATGATTGGTGCCAGCACTGAACACTGTGGTACTCCACTAGTCACTTCTTTCCATGATGAGTAGTTTCCTCTTAGTACTGTTCTCATTTCTCTTTTTATGAGAAAGTCTTGCATCCAACAAAACAGTTTGCCTCGAATTCCTCCTTGATGGTACAGTTTCCATAAAAGTCTTTGGTGTGGTACTGTGTCAAAAGCTTTCTTGAAATCTAAATAGATACTGTCCACCCATCCTTCCCTTTCCTGTATTGTGTTTGTTACTCTGTCATAGTAGCTCAACAGATTAGTAACACATGATTTTCCTTTTCTGAAACCAAACTGTCTTTCTGTTATCATACTATGTTCTTCTAGATGATTTACCCAAGCTTTTCTTATAAGCTTTTCTAATACCTTGCTTACAACACTGGTCAGTGATACTGGTCGGTAGTAGAGTGGATTTTGTCTATTTCCTTTCTTGAATAAGGGGACAATACTTGCTTTTTTTTTCCAAATATCAGGTAGTTTACCTTGACTCAAGGATTTCTTGAAAATTAAAAATAATAGTTTATTTAACTCCTTTGCATATTCTCGTAGTACCCAACATGAAATTTCATCAGGACCACTTGCTTTTCCTCTGTCTAATCTACTTAACTCCTCCTGTATTACTTTTTCTGCTATTTGTATATCTGGTAGTATGTGTGGACATACATGTTCCACATAGTCCCTCTCAAAATTTTTTTCTTCTGTAAAAACTAATTGGAAATTCTTATTTAGTGCTTCACAAATATCTTTCCCTTGTGTATAAGTGATTCCCTCGTCTGTAATTGATTGTATTATATCTTTTACTTTGGTTTTGCTTCTGATATAGCTGTAAAACAGCTTTGGTTGATCACTACTTTTATTTATTATATCCTCCTCAAACTGTTTTTGGGCTTCCCTCTTTATTTTTGTATAATAGTTTCTTGCCTGTTTGTAATTATTATACCCCCTTTCACTATTATGTCTTCCGTATCTATTCCGCAACAAATCTCTTCTTTCTTTTGATTTTTTACATTCTGTATTGAACCATTTCTGTATTTTCTCATCTGCTTCTTTGTGCTGTGGGATGTACTTCTGGACTCCTATTTCATAAAATTTACAGAATTTTTTATATACAGCATTTAAATCTTGTCCTCTAAGCTCATTTTCCCAATCAACGTCTAAGAAATACTTCTTTAGGTCTTGATAATTTCCCTTTTTATAGTTTAGGCTCTTTTTGTAACTGTCATTGCTGTTTACTATGTCATATGCTATCCTAAAGTTATAATTTAGTACTGCATGATCGCTTTTGCCGAGTGGAGGATGATATATTAAACTGTCAATATCATTTTCTTCCCTAGTAAATATTAGATCTAGCACTGAAGGTACATCAAGTCCTCTTTTTCTGGTGGTTTCCCTCACATGTTGCGTTAGGAAGAACTCTTGTACGAAATCCAGGAGCTTTTGGTCCCAACAGCTTTCTTGGCTAATTATATCTAGAGTATTCCAATTTATATTTGTACTGAAATGCCCAGTTAGTATAATTCTTTCTGATTTCTCTTCCATTTTATGTAGTAATGATCTTACATTCTCAATTGTACTCTCTGCCAGGTCCTCATATTCATCTCTTTCCCATGTGTTTGATCTGGGTGGCATGTACAAATTGGCTACAATTATTTTCCCTTCAGATGTGTTGATCTCTACTGCAATCAGTTCTACTTGTGATGGTATATCTAGTTTTATTTCATTGACTTCTAGATTTTTCTTAGTTAATATTATAATTCCTCCTCCTTTTTTTAAATTTCTGTCTCTTCTCCATATATTGTATTCCTCTAAGTTTAGTATGTCATTGGATATCCTTGGTGTTAATTTTGTTTCAGTTAGGCATATTATTTGTGGTTCATTATCTCTGACATAATCGTTCATCTCTAGTAATTTAGATACCATTCCATCCACATTTGAGTACATCAACTTTATCATCTTGTTTATATACTTGTCATGACATGGTTCTACTACCTTCCTCCTTTTTATTCCATCCTGTTTGTGTACCACTTTCGTACCTGCAATCCTATTACTTTGTAAAAAAAAAATTCTTCTTCTCCTTTTCTGATCTTCCCTCATTTTTTGTTTTTGCTTTTTCCCTTTTCTCTTTCAATAATTCCAGTTCCTCTTGTGTTAGGCATCTTTTTATCCATACATTTTTGAACTCCTCTTTTTCCATAAGATTCTTTGCATTTTTTAGTATCTCTTCCACAGTGTTTACACTCTGGAAAGTCACCTTTAGAGGTCTTGTCTTGCTTTTCTCATATTTCCCTAACCTTTTGTGTTCCTCTATGTCTTTACTACAGATTTCCTCTGATACTTCCTTCAGTAAGCTCATTACATTTGCCATCTCCTTTTTGTCTCTTGTGATCTTGTTTTTTAATTCTTCCTCTTCTATACCAGTGATTACTATATATTTGTTTATATCTACTGAATCTCTGACTAACTTTGGATTGTTTTGGATTATTCTTTTCACTTCCTTTTTAATGCTTTTTTCCTCCACCCTTGTTTCTAAGTCTTTCTTTACTTTCACCATTTCAGCATACGTGGTTTCCACATCATTCTTGTAGCTTTGCACAGCTTCATTCACCTGTGTTATCTTCTCCTCAGTATCACTGCTCTGGTCAATAAGGCTGCTTTCTTGCCTAATTGTCTCTGTGTCATTTTTGAACTCTTACATAACACTCTCGTGATTGACTACTGTACTTGCCATTTCACTCATTTTCTTCCTAAGTGTACTCAATTCCACTGTTAGTTCACTGATGATTGTGTCTTTCTTATTGGCCTCCCTTCCTAGTTTTTCTATTTCTTCCTTTTGCAAGTGCATCTGCTTCTTTATTTCATCAATTTCATTTTTGAAAGCCATCTCTAGTTTGTTTACACGTTTAACCAGTCTATTGTGAGTCTCCACTTCAACCAGTTCTTGGTAGAAATCATCATTTTGCTTTTTACCTTTATCCCTTTTCTTTTCCAAATTTGCTTTACTAAAGTATGTATCCATTTTGCAATACTAAAAGTTCAAAGTATGTACTTACAATCCCCGTGTTGTTGTAGTCCAAACAAACCTCCGATGACTCTTTCGTCTTGTTTCTCTTTCCTGTTTGAACAAGTCTTGTTTAAACTTATTATTTTTTTCCTTTTAATAATGAAAAATCATTTAGTCTAACCTAGTACAGAGCTTGACTCATACAAAGATACTAATTTATGTAATGCCACTGGCCCTGTTGGGTCGGTACGGTGCGCCGATGTTGCACGTCCGTCTTGGTTCAATCCCTCTCTCTCTCTCTCTCTCTCTCACTATATATATATATATATATATATACTGACATTGATTCCTCCCCACCCTAACCACCACCACCACCATCACCCCCACCATCATCACTCAGTACACCCAGGTAGCATTATCAAAGTCTATTACATCTGGAAGCCAGCGTGCCAAACTGTAACATATTGGTACTTACGACATGCCGATATCTAATATACTGGTGTTATTTTTGCCCCCCCCACAATCATTGTAGCGTATACCCATTCCATATCGCTGAAGTCTATCACGCTATGACCTCATCGATTCAAAATGCATCACTCTGGTACTCCCGCAGTACCAAAGTTTCCTATATTGAATACTCACTTTAATATTGTCCACAACTACCACTATCGTCCACTGCACTTGGGCTCCATCGCGCATGAGTGTAACATATTAGTGCTGGCGTCATGACAAAGTCGAATATATTGATATTATTCTCCACCATCCCTACTATAACTACTACCATCACCACCAGCACCATCATCCAACACGGCCATGTAGTATTACCAAAGTCCAGTGCACTGGGACCCCAGCGTGTCAAACTGAAACCTAATGGTACTTGCGCCGTGCCAAAGTTTAGTACACTGATGTTATTCTTCACCACCACGGTCATCATGATCGTGATCATCATCATCATCATCATCATCATCATCATTATCATCATCATAATTATCATCTCAGTATCATTACCACTCACACTCACCCATATCAGTCGCGCTGTCATTCTGTTTTAATGGTGCTGTCTTTTCATCACGATAATAATAACCAGGCTGTAGATATAATATCGTGCTGTCACTTCATCATAAGCCTGCACTGTCTAACATCAACATCATCATCATGTAGGATAGATTTATGCCGTATTATGACCATGACGTATTACTCTTATATTCCTGCCGTAGTACCAAAGGCTATAACGTTTTGGGCCCGTCGTGTCAAAGTATAACACACTGATACTCGCGTCAAGCCAAAGTCTGATATACTGATGTTATTCTTCCCCGCAACGACCCATTTTCTGTCTCAGCAGCGGGGACTTGGGGAAAATATGTCCCCACTATGTTTCCTCTTATTGTTATATTGTGTTCTGACTCTGCCTACTCTTTGTGGTGGCTCCGGGCTGTAAGGATGAGGGGGATGAGCCGGGAGGCAAAAGTGAATAGTATTCATATCAGTCCATTGGCCCAGTCCATATTGGGATTTGATATAACAACAGGTGCCGCCCTTGTTACTGAAGTTTGTGAGGAGATGGTAACCGGGAAAACAAAATGGGGATATATCAGTACAGGGTGAGATTTGTGGTTCTGTGAGGAAAAGGGCCAAAGCGGATATGGACTGAAGGAAAAAATGAATCGAGTTTAAATTTGTGCTATGGCCGCGGATATTGGTGAAGAAAAAGGCCGCACTTTCACTTTGCTGACGAGCATTACTGGAAATTGCAACAGTCGCTGCCGGCGACTAGAGGTTTAACAACCCAGGGAGATAGGTTTAATACCATAAACCCAATCCCTACACTCCTCAAAATTTAAAATAATTAAATAATTACTGAGCTGGGGTAAATTTGTGGTTGAAATTAATGGTTAATCTAGGAAAGTAGAAATCAGTCAACATGTCTATTTCCTTGTTGCAGAGATCCTTTAGGATGGGTAACGAGGGCCATAAATGATTGCAGACAATCGTTAGATGAAACACCTCTATCCAAGGAGAAATTAAATAGTCTCTTGAATATACTAAAGGATAGATGGACTAAGCATGAAGAAGGTTATGTAAATTTAGAAGCAGCCACACTAAAAGCTGGTGGTAAAGACCTCCTAGAGTCAGAGACTACCAATTCTGAAGGTAAATTAGAGGAATAGTTAACATTAGTGAAGTTAATAGAGTCAAAATTGGCCGAGACTGCCGCGGAAATACAAGTTGTGGAACAGCGAGTAAAGCTGTACTACCACAACTACGCTTCCAAAGTTTGATGGGGAGCAAAATCGGAAATTCTTTTGGGATCGGTTTAAATACTTAGTTCATGATAGAACAGATCTCCCTAATGTGAGTTAACTCACATATCTGTTAGGACAAGTCAAGGGGACGCCTTACAAGTTGATTAGAATATTTCTTGTGGAAGAAAACAATTATGAGGTGGCACTGACTATCCTTAGACAGAATTGGGCATCACCCAATTACTGAAGGCTCTAACTGAATTACCCATACCTAAACATGATTTTGATTCCCTGCAAAATTTTAGAATTGCGATGAATTGTAATTTAAAGGCTTTAGGTACTTACGAAGATATTAAAGCAGCAGATTGAGTGATTTCTAGAATTGTGTCCTTAAAGCTTGTACCAAGAACCAAGGATGCCTTGTATGGTAGGTACCAAAAGGATAATTTCTCCTGTGAGGAGACTGTGGAAGGCTTAATGCAACTCTGTAAACATTTGCAAGGAACAGTAAAGCCTGCTGAGATTAAACAGAAGGCTGAAATAAAGAAAAAAACCACTAACCAACTGGTTGGGAAACCTAAGTCAAAGAAGGCTAAGTCTGTACCCAAAGAAGAGATAGGTACTTTCCTTACCTCTTTAAAAGATGAGGATAAAATATAAAGACAAGGAATAGACAAGCTGATGAAAATAAGAAGGTAAAACTTTCCATAACAGGAAGGCTTGTGCATTTTGTGAACAACATTCCAGTGCATCTTGTCAACATTATCCTGATTATGCTTCTAGAGTAGGAAAGTCTCAGGAATTGGGGTGTTGTATAATCTGCATGAATTCCGAACACACTTCCGCGGACTGCAGGATTAAACTAAATCTTTTTTAAAATGTAAAATGGGTCATTCATCAAGGATGAAAAATGAGGTTCCTAAAACAGCAAATGTCAATATGACACTTGGTAAGGGGAATACTCCAGTAGTAATGCAAGCTGCAGTTCCAATAGCAGATGTGACGGTAATGGTTGAAAATAGAAACCTATTAGCATTTACTCTTTTTGATACGGGTGCTCAGAAAACCTTAATTTCTGCGGACACTGTGAAGAAATTAAAATTACCTCTTATTGGCAAAGTAAAGCTAGCCATTACAGGATTCATAACTACTAAGGAAGCTCAGTCCTTTGATTTAGATAGATCTGTAATACGTCTAGGCAGATATAAATGCCGAATAACAGCTGATGTAATGGATAATATGGAGACAAGTAAATATATAAAAGAACTGAAGAAATCTCTGATCATCTATATAGCTCAGGGTTAAAGTTGGCTAAACGGAATGTAGAATCAGATACCGTGGGTCCCATAAAAATGGTAATTGGTTCAGATTACTGTGGAAGATTCCTAAATAGGACTTTCAAGAATATGGTACAGTTGTTCATGAGTCCAGGAGGTAACCTTATTATGGGTCAGCTTGCCTTTTCCAAAGCAAGCTAAATGAGAAGCCAAACTTGTAGACTCAGCCTTTGTTACCCCCACACAGTCATTGATGGTGGCTAGAATAGGTGCAGAACCAGAACCTACTCAGATAAATGATTTGCTGGATGAAAAACTTGAACCTGTACACAAATTGTGGAACCTTGATAGTGTAGGAATGCACTCCGAGGAACCAACCCCTGCAGATAAAATAACCTTGGATTTGTATAACCAGTCTGTGGAATTTAAGGATGGACAGTATTGGGTAGGATTACCATGGAAACTAAACCATTCGGAGTTACCAACAAATTACCAAGCAGCTAAGGCTCAGTTAAATTCTCTTCTAAGAAAGTTGAGAGACAAACTAGAACATCTAACTATGTATGATAATATTATAAAAGATCAGTTGAAGAATAAATTTATAGAAGAGGGAGAATTCCCTGTTAACCACAAAGAGGGACATTATTTACCACATCGTGCTGTAAGCAAGGATTCGTAACTACTCCCATAAGGATGGTTTTTGATTGTGGTAGTAAAGCGTCCAAAGGATCAGCTAGCTTGAACGATTGCCTATACTCTGGACCTACACAAACAGAGAAGTTAGGGAATGTATTACTAAAATTTAGAGAGAAACCTTATGCTTATACAGCAGACATTAGTAAGGCTTTTCTCAGAATAGGATTGAGAGAGGAGGATAGGAAATTTACAAAATTCCTTTGGCCTCAAGACCCCTCAAAATGAGGATAGTCCATTGAAAACTTACTTTTTCCGATCGGTGCTCTTTGGCTCTTGTGCTAGTCCTTTCCTGCTTTGCAACACCTTAAAGCATCATTTTGGAAATGCCAAATGCCCAGAAATAGGGCAGGCTTTTTACATGGATAATATGCAAAGTGTTGCTGATACTGAAGTGGAAGCATTGAAGGCTTATTAAGTAGCCAATTCCGAATGTGGGAAGGCAAATTTGCCGCTACAGAGCTGGGATACAAATTCACCGTTTTGGGGGAACAAAATAAAAGAAGACTACCCAATTAACGATATTCCCAAAATTCAAAATGTTTTGGGTCTTAACTGGGATACAAGAGCTGATGAAATAAGTTTGAAATGAATTAAGTTCTCTGATGTCACTCTCACTAAGAGGTTCTTGTTAAGTCAGGTCTCCATGTTATTTGACCCATTAGGATTGGCTAGTCCTATAGTTATTTAAGGGCAAATGTTTAGTGCAAGATGCTTGGCGAGAAAGGTTAGACTGGGACACTGAGTTAGGTGAGACATATGTGGAACAATGGGAACAGATTAGAAAGGAGTTTGAAACCACATCATGCATACGTATTCCCAGGAAAACAAACAGTAATGAGAAGTCACACATATTTTGTGATGGTTCTCAAAGGGCATATGGAGCAGTAACTTACTGCGCAGCAGGATAGGATAATAAGATTATTATGTCCAAAGCCAGAGTTGTGCCAATGAAAGGAAGAACCCTACCTCAAATGGAATTGGCTTTTACAAAAGTAAATGGAGAGAAATTGTGAATGAATAAGTGATGACGCAGCCCTGAGGGGATATTCTCCCGCATTTGGTCTGATCAGCTAGTAAGGTCAGGTGCAGGTAAGGGGATGGGTCTGTTATGATGTGGCAGGGGTAAACCAGTTCTGCTGTCGGGCCCTGCTGCGGATGTCACTGATTGCATTGCGCAGTTGACCCTTGTGCAGTGTGGTGCGGTGAGGATCTGTCCGTTCTCCCCTTTGGGGCTAAGATGCGAATGAATGTGTTTGAATGGATGAGTAAATGGGGAGTGTGTCGTCCTGTCTCGGCTACCTCCCTTTCCTTGGGGGAAGCAGCCTAGGTATATAGATAGATAGATAGTTAGGAACAAAATTGGCTAGGTATATAGCCACTACTCTTGATATTCAGTTTGAGGATATCTATATATGGACTGACAGTGAGATTTGTCTTTACTGGATAGGAAGGGAAGACAGTAAAATTCCTTTCGTCCACAATAGTTTGAAGACTATTAAAGAGCAGTCTTCCAAATTTAAATTTATGCATGTATCCTTCAAAAAAAAAAAAAAAAAAAAAGCTGATCTGCTCTCGAGAGGTTCGACTGTAAAGAGACTGATCAAAGATAACTTGTGGTTTAAAGGTCCTAAATGGTTACTCACTAAGGATTGCCCTGAGCAGAAACAGTATCGTATTGCCGAGGTTGATGTAGTAAACTTGGATCCTGTGGTACCTGAGCTAGAAGTTATTGACATTAAACAGATTCTCATCAATAGGACAACTTATTAACACTACTAAATTAGCTGTTAATTTTTTTGAATGAGAAAGTGGGGTTTCAGAAGTCTGATCCCATGGAATATTGGCTGAAAAAGACACAAAGGAATTATTACGGAGAGATATATGACCTTTTAGGCCAAGACACTGGGAACAAGAATAAGCTGATGAGATTTAGGCTTGTTCTTAGATCGAAAGGGTCTGATTGGATGCCAGGGCCGAATAATAAAGGCTGATTTGCCTCTCCAAACTAGACATCCTATATTATTAACCAAGAGCGGTGATTTTGTACAGTTAATTTTTAAGGAAGCCCATGATTTGACTCTTCACGGAGGTGTGCTGCAGACTTTGGCCCGAATCTGGGAAAGGTATTGGATCCCTAAGGGTAGACAAGTCTATTGCTCCGGTACGGCCTGCAGACCCTCCAAAGAAATGTCGACTTTGGCATTGTGGAGCTGTGGATTGGGAGGCCCTCAGGCAGTACTTCTTTGATTTTCCCTGGAATGATTATTGCTTCCATGGCCGGGAGCCGTCTGAGTGTGCACTGCGCATTACGGAGGTTATTCTCTTGGGCATGGAAGCATACATTCCCTTCTCATATCCTTTGACTAATGCAAGAATGCCTTGGATTATTCACGCTTGTTCTAAAGCTGTCCGCAACAAGGAGAAGGCCTATAAATGGTACCAAAACCAACCCATCCCAGAATCACATCTTGCTTATGTTTCTGCCCGGAATAATGCTAAGTCTGTTCTTCACTCTGCTAAAAATAATTTCATCCGTACTTAATGCTCTAAACTCTCCAACTCGAATTCCTCTCGCTCCTTCTGGCACCTTGCCAAAAACCTTTCTAACAACTTTACCTCATCATCCTTCCCTCCTCTTTTCTACTCTGATGGCTCTGTAGCTATTTCTTCTACTGATAAAGAAGATCTCTTCGTTCAGACTTTCGCCTCCAGTTCCACCTTAGATGATTCCGGTGCTGTTCCTCCATCACTTCCCCCCTCTGACTTCCTCATGGCTGACATTAAAATTTCTTCAGCTGATGTATGGTCTGCGACCACGGTCCTTAATATTAACAAGGCATATGGGGTTGATGGTGTCACTCTGCTTGTCCTGAAGAATTGTGCTTCTGTGCTTACACCCTGCCTAGGTAAACTCTTGCCTTTGTCTGTCAACTTGTGCCTTTCTTTCATGCTGGAAGTTTGCTCTCATTCAGCAAGTCCCAAAGAAGGGTGACCATTTCCAACCTCTAACTATCATCCAACTGCTTTAACATCCTGTGTCTCGAAAGTTTTCGAGTCAGTGCTTAATAGAAAAATTTTAAATTATCTTTCCTATGACAATGCTCTTTCCGATCATCAGTATGGGTTCCATCAGGGACGCTCCACTGGCGATCTTCTCACCTACCTATCAGACTCCTGGTCATCCTCCTTTCGGGATTATGGCGAATGCTTTGCACTTGATATCTCAAAGGCATTCGATCGAGTCTGGCACAAATCTTAAATTTCCAAACTGCCCTCTTACGGTTTCTATCCTTCTGTGTCCTCATCTACAGCTTCCTTTCTGGTCGTTCTGTAGCCGCTGTTATAGATGGCCATCATTCTTCTCCTAGATCAATCAACAGTGGTGTTTCTCAGGGCTCTGTCCTGTCACCAACTCTCTTCCTTTTATTCATCAATGACCTTCTAAGCTGTACATCTAACCCTATCCACTCGTACACTGATGATTCCACCCTTCACCTTTCCATTCGGTTCCCGCAACGTCTCAGCAGTTATTTCAACAAACAAGGATTGAGGCTATGGCACACCTAATGTCTGACTTGACACGTATCTCTGACTGGGGTAAAAATAATCTTGTTGTTTTTAATGCATCAAAAACTCTGTTTTTGCACTATCAACCCAACATAAACTTCCACAGGAGTACTCGCTATTGTTTAATAATATCCAGCTCAAGCACATCATCTTTGAACATGCTTGGGGTTTCATTCACTCGGGACTTATCTTGGAAAGTTCATATTGCATCTTTTGTAAAATCTGCTTCCAAGAGATTAGGTGTGCTAAGCCGACTGTGTACCTTCTTTACCCCTGCACAGTTGCTGTCTTTATACACGGGTTTTATTCCCCCCTGTGTAGAGTACAACTCTCATGTGTGAGGAGGCTCCCCGCATACAGCTCTTCTCAATAGGGTGGAGTCAAAGGCTTTTCATCTCATCAACTCTCCTTCTCTTACTGGCTCTCTTCAACCTCTGTCTCTTCGCCACACTGTTACATCTTTATCTCTTTTCTATTGCTGCTTCAATGGTCACTGCTCCTCGGAACTGTCTGGTTGCATCCCTACGATGGGCACGTAGCACCCGTCTAGCAACAAACTCTCATCCCTTTTCTGTCCAACTCTCTGATGCAGGAGTTAACCGTTACTCCCAGTCCTTCATTTATGCAACAGGTTAACTCTGGAACTGTCTCCCTCTGTCTGTACTTCCTACTTCCTATGATCTTCAGTCTTTCAAACGCAGTGTGTCCAGGCATCTCGAAATGAGTGGATCTTGAATTTGGCTTTGTTTTGTATTGTTTTTGTTTTTTTTCTTGGCAGGAACAGTTTGCGGGTCCCTGGCCTTTGGTTCCTTCTTTCTTGCATAAAAAAGATAAAGAAATATCTCAAAGGTTGCATTACATGTAGGAGGTAAGAACAACAACCACATGACTATCCAGGACCACCTGCCCTACCTAGGGATAGGGTAAATGTTAGTCGGCTCTTCAAAGTAACTGGAGTTGATTACACTGGAGCTCTTTACTGTTACAGGTAAGGGAACTCCCCATAAGGTGTTGTTTGTTTACTTGCACCTACGCAAGGGCAGTCCATCTAGAAATGGCAGAAGATTTACGTTCAGAGACATTCCTGAACGTATTTAGAAGATTTGCAGCTAGAAGGTCTTGTCCTAATAAATCAATAAGTGACAATGGAATCAATTTCGTTGGAGCAGCACCTCTACTTTTAAATATAATGAATGACCCAAAGGTTAAGTTGGTGCTGGGAATCCGAAATTGTACCTGGCAGTTCATAGCTCCAAGAGCACCATGGCAGAATGGATTTACCGAACGAACGATTGGTATTGTGAAGATCTGCCTTTGGAAAACCTTACACAGAACTAAGATCATAAGAGAGGAGTTGAGAATGGTGATATCTGAAATTGAAGCTAGTATTAATGATAGACCTTTAACCTATCTAGATGACACTAGCATTTCGACTGAGGCATTGACATCAGTTCATATGTTATATGGCAGAAAGCTCCATCCGGTGCCTTGTGTGGATATCCAGGAGGAAGCAGATGATCCTAGAGAATAATGAATTAGGACAATATCTGCGGGAGGGATATCAACATCTTAAAAAAGGATTGGACACCTGGAATAGACATTGGAGCGAAGAATATCTTTTGAGCCTAAGAGAAAGATTTTATGGGGTTCAGGCTCCCAGCAACAAGTCTGTTATAAATATAGGAAATGTGGTCTTAGTGAAAAGAAAACAACTAAGATCCCAGTGGCCATTAGCTAAAGTGATCTCCAAGCACCCAGATTCAGAGGGGGTGCTCAGACTTGTAAAAATAAAATGTAGGGGACACACTAATATAAAAACTGTTGATCAACTGGTGCCCCTTGAGTTAACAGATACCCCGGAGACAGTGGATGGTGGAGAGTGACTGGGTCAAGATGTGCAACCCAGAAGGGCCGCAGCACAGGGTTCTCGAGACCTATGGAGAGAATTCCTGGCTAAGGGTCACATTACATGATACAGCATATCATTTTTCGCCCAGCCCCAAAACTGTGGGAAATATTTTCCCCCAGAGCGGTTGTGCTGTTTACTTTTAAAATAGTTGTCTCTGATTAAAAGCAAAGGATAACCCAGAGATTAAGTTCTCTTCAATAATTCTTATTATTAATAAATTAAATGCAACTCCGTTTAACCCTTGTGGACAACTATGTTGTAAATACATGTATATACTCAGGAATTTTCCATTGACTTAATTGCACCTTCGTGGTGGGTATGAAGTGCCTCATGTGAAAAACGAATGAGGATTTAATACATATTTACATACATAAAGGGAATATTTGGCTTCAGTTTAATTCAAAGTATGATCAAAATCAGTTAGATTCACCTTGTATATATCATGAAGTATTTTAACTATATTTAGTCTTGTAATTAATTAATAGTTTGCATCTGTACGATCCTATGAAGAAGATGCTCACCATGTTCAGGCACTCTAGTTTCTAAGCCGTTGACGTAGCACTCTGCTGCTAAAGCCGGTACAAGTTGCAAGCTGTAAAATTCGCACCTAAGGACGCTTGGATGCCCGGGCAACCGACCGACACATCAGGCTCGTCGTCATCTGTTGTCCAACTCTTTTTGGCCAAGTAACCTTTACGATTTGGCCAAATCTTGGAGGAATTAGCTAGGAGATAGGAGAATAACTAGATGAGTTGGAATATCAATTACACCTAAACCTCCTTAGAGGCTTATATGAATTTACTTAAGGTCATGTTAGACTAACACTCGTCATATAAAGGACTGTACAAAGATTTCTGACACAGGTCCTTCTTTGGAATTCTGTTTGAATGTCTGAATTGCAAAATTTATATTGCTCATCATTTCACATTTTTTTCTTGCAGTTCTCTTTTGATAAGAGTTGTACTCTTTCTCCGTGTGATGGATTCTTCAAATGTTTTGTCACAAAACGCTTTTTGACATTCTCTCTGTGTATCATTCTTAGAATATTTCGTTACTGAGTTCCTTTTGACATTCTCTCTGTATGTAGCACTAGCAGCATAGTTTGTCACAGACCTCTTTTTCACATTCTGTGTCCAGCATTTTCAGCATATTTTGTGACAAAACTCGTTTTCACATTCTCTGTGTTTGTAGCATTTTCAGCATATTTTGTCACAGACTTCTTTTCACATTCTCTCTGTGTGTAGCACTTTCAGCATATTTTGTCACAGACCTTTTTTTCACATTCTCTCTGTGTGAAGCATTTTTGGGATATTTTGTCACAGTTTCCTTTTGTTTTCTCTATGTTGGGTATTTTTGTGAAACTTGGTATAGGAAAATTGTTTCATCCTGTTTTTAAATGAAACATTTTTAGCATACTTTGTGACAGATTTTTGTTTGACATGATCTTTATGTGTTACATTTTCTGCGTATTTTGTCAAAGATCTTTTTATTACATTTTCTGCATGTGTTATATTATCTGCATATTTTATCAAAAATCATTCTTTTTTTTTTTCTCTCTCTCTAGGTGAAGCATCTTCTGTATATTTAACCCGTCACATTCCGACTGATTTTCCACCACTGACTCTCCCCAATCCCGACCAATTTTGGATTTGTTTTTTTTTTGGCTCAAACCTCCACTTTTGGTGAGAAACATCGAAAATTCATAGAGAAATCGCCCACCTGAGGTTTAAAATACTCAATACAGCTAGCAGTACTCATTACCTTACTGGGTTTTCTATCATGCTGGCTCCAAAGAAAACAAGTTCTATACTATTCCACACCACTCATAAACGGTATTTACTTATTTATTTGGTGCAAATTTATATGTAGTATGAGAGTATATTGGTTTTCACACAGTAATATAGGCAATATGAGCATTGTTTCACTCAGTAACACATCAGCATACCTGACCTTTTTTGGCGACATTACCAGATCATCATTTCTGACTGTTTCTTCCCCTAATGCTATGTAAACTTTGTCCTCCACATTGTCATTGATTGGGGAATCATTCTGGCCCTGAATGTTTTTATTGGCCAGGTCACTGATAACAGGTGAACTGCCGAGACAATGGCGTGTGGGGGGGGAGGTCATGCGGGGTAAGACATTGTCTCTGCCTGGCATCTTGTAAAGGAGGAAGGTGTCTCGTGTATACATACCAAAAATCAAACGCAAAAATTGAAAATTGTGCAAATTATGAACCTTGCAATTGCGCGACATACTGCTACGTTGATGGGACTAGCTGTGACAAAACGTTGTGACGTGCCCATATGTCGACGGGACGCCTCAGGTTGAACACTGACTTTGTCTTAACCCGTTTGCACACGATGACGCATTTGTCATCATGTGGGTGTGGCTGCGACTATACTCGTTGACGATTTTGGCGTCATGAAAGCATAAAAACTATCATCAGAGGAAAAGTTTTTGGCCGATCGGCGTCATTTTTGGAGGTGTCATAGCTTCCCTGCTCCTCATCAAAAAATATGAGTTGGCAACTGTGGGTCCCGATACCAGCAAGAGAGTGGACAGGTTATTCAGTACCAAATGAGCTGTGAGTAGGGAAGGTACTGTGCAGTTCTGTCCCTTTAAATTTCCATTCTTACTCCCATCCCAGCTGTGCAACATATTTCACTATACCAGTAGTGCTTGTGTATAGTGTTTGGGCACTGTTGTGATTAGATTTGGTGTTTGCAATAGGAAATTTGGTGTTTGTGAAGCAATCCTGGTCGTTATCAGCCATTGGCCCAACAAAGATTATGCTACTGTGTCTAATCAACTGCACTGCCCCTACCCTGCACCAAATGTGAGTATTCAGCAATAATAATAGTGACAGAGGATAAGAGAGAAGTGGAGGAACGATTGGGCAAATATGAATTGGAGCAGATGGGAGTCGTGGAAGGTGTGTGTAGGATATTTACAGAAGAAATATGTGCGCATGTGATGTGGCGTGTGGAAGGAAGAGAAGACGGAGGGGGGGTGCAAGGAACAGCGTGGTGGACTGAAGAGGTGAGACAGGCTGTGGCACAAAAGAAGAAAGCATACAATGAATGGATGAGAAATAGGGGCATGGAAGAAGTTGAGAGGCGGAAGAGAGAGTTATATGTAGAAAGAAAGAGAGAGGTGAAAAGATTAGTAAGAGAGAGTAAGAAGAGAGTGGATGAGGAATTTGGAAGGAATTTGAGTGTAAAGTGGAGGGACTGTAAGAAAATGTTCTGGAAAGAAGTGAAAAGAGTAAGACAGGGTGGAAGTGAAGTTAGCAGGGGAGTGAAAGATAAAAATGGTAGATTACTAGCGGAGAAGGGAGAAAAAGTGAGCAGATGGAGAGAACACTTCAAGGAATTGTTGAACATAGAGGATGGAATTAATGCGAGTATAAGTGGCTGGGGAATGGCTGGGAGAAGGAGGGAGGTGAGAAGACAGGAAGAAATCAGTATGATAGAAGTTGTGGAAGCAATGAAGAAAGTTAAATCGGGGAAAGCCCCAGGAATTGATGGAGTGTGTGGTGAAATGCTGAAGCATGGGGGAGAGATAGTAGTAGAATGGATGTGGAAGATGTGCAGATTGGCCTGGGAGGAAGGTAGAGTCCCGGAGGATTGGAAGTCAGGTATAATTATTTCCTTGTACAAAGGAAAAGGGGAAAAAGAAGTGTGTAGTAATCATAGGGGCATTTGTCTTCTTAGTATAATAGGAAAAGTGTATGGTAGGATACTTATTGACAGAGTTAGAGAAAGAACAGAGAAATTAGTTGGAGAAGAACAGGGAGGCTTTAGGAAGGGAAGAGGTTGTGTAGATCAGATATTGATTCTTAGATCTTTAGTGGAAAAGAGAAGGGAAAGAAGTTGTATGCGGCTTTCATGGATTTGGAGAAAGCATATGCCAGGGTGGATAGACAAGGATTGTGGAAAATGTTAAGAATATATGGAGTAGATGGGAAGTTGTTGAATACTGTGAAGAGTATGTACGATGGTGCGAAGGCTGCAGTGCATGTGGATGGTGAACTAAGTGAATTTTTCTCTTTAAAAGTTGGGTTGAAAGAGGGATGTGTCATGTCTCCATGGTTGTTCAATCTTTAGATGGATGGGGTAGTAAAAAAGATACAAGGTAGGGTAGTGGATGTTGGAGTGGCCCTGGTGAGAGAGGATAGTGTTTGGAAACTCCCTGTACTGTTGTTTGCAGATGATACTGTGTTGTTGAGTGAAGACGAAGGGGAGCTGCAAGGCTTGTTGGATGAGTTTGGGAGAGTGTGTAAGAAACGGAATCTAAAGGTGAATGTAGGGAAGAGTAAAGTGATGGTCTTTGAGAGAGGTGAAGTCAGTTAATGTACAGCGTGGTTGGATGGTGAGGAATGGAAAATGTGTACGTTTAAGTACTTGGGTAGTGTGATGAGTAAGGATGGAGGTTTGTAGGGTGAAGTGCGTGAAAGGGTACAGCAGGGAAGAAAGGTTGCTGGTTCTTTGAAAGCAGTGATAAGAAACAGGGAAGTGAGCATGGAAGTGAAAAAGTTACTGCATGACAGTATTGTGATACCATCTCTAACGTACGGAAGTGAAGCTTGGACGTTGTTGGAAGGACACAAGTCAAGAGTGAGAGCAGTGGAAATGAGTTATTTAAGAGGAGCCTGTGTAGTCACATGGAGAGACAGGCTGACGAATGAGGATATAATGGAGCGTTGTGGTGTGGATGTGGATGTGATAGGAAGCGTTATGAGGAACACACTGAGGTGGTTTGGCCATGTGGAGAGGATGGAGGGTGAAAGACTGACGAAGAGAGTGTATGTGAGTGAGGTGGAGGGGGGAAGAGGGAGGGAGAGGCCGAGGATGAGATGGAGGGATGGGGTGGAAAGAGATGGAGGGATGGGGTGGAGAGGTATATGAGAGAGGGGGGTGTGAGTTGGAAGCAGGGCAGTGAGATGGCAGGGGACAGGGCGACTTGGAGGCGATTTGTTTGTGGCCACCCTGAACGGGATTGAGGCGTCTGGCAATAGATAGATAGGTAGAATTATGTTGTATATAGTGTATATCTAGTGTACAAAGAATTGGTGAAATACGTGCAGTAGCTTTGAGGAAGGCAGGAAACTGCCGTACAGTCATGACATAGCATGGGCACACCAGAGTTTTATACATTTTGCTCGAAAACTATGAGGCCTAGGATCACTGTTGTGGGCTCAAATGAAAGCCAATTAAATTTTGCATGGGATGATAAAATAAGAACAGGACAGTTGCACAGTGGCACGAAAAGTTTCTCACTAGAGCTACCTGAATAAAAAAATCTGTTGTCTGTTGGAAATGGGTTTTACTTTTTTGCTTATTATTCGAAAACCATGCCTCGTACCAAATGGGACCTCTGGCATTCGAAAGCCAATAAAATTCTCTTTTTCCAGTGATGGTATAACTTGTAGAGATTGAGTATTAAACATTCGACTTACGATGTTGGGAAGTGAAATGTATGCTCTTGAATGTTTATTCACATGGCTCTAACGTATTTATGGCATGTTTTTTTGTGTGCTTTTTTTGCTTATCTTCTAGAACAAACATCGACGAATAGGAATATGTTTTGTGGCAAAATAAATATGTTTGGGTGGTGAAAATAAGCCGAGAATACACATTTTTGAAGTGCGTGGCAGGCGGGAGGGGAGGAGAGAAAAGCATGAGCATCATGTCCCACAAATCTTATTAACTTATCCATGTGTGAAAGGGTTAAAAAGGGGCTGTCAGCCAACAGATATGTGGTTTCAGAACAGTTTGTATAGACCTCTCTGTAAACTAAGCTATATCAGGGTATTCAAAATGCTAGGTCTATCAGAGAACTATATACAGCAATATTTGATTATCTATTGGAAAAAAAGTGTATGGCAAAAGGTGATCAGATTTCAATAGGTCTTTCTGATATAATATGTAGAACAATGTGTTTTTTAGGTAATAGGGATAAGGTAATGGTTCTGTTATTGATGTTTTTCTAATATAACGTCTAAAAGGGGTCTCTAACTTGTAACCCAAGGCGTCTCATTGATGTATGGGTATGTCACAACTTTTTATCATGGTGACTCCCGTTGACATACCCATACGTTTTGCAATTCCGAGGTCCGTCATTTGTACATTTTTCAACTTTTGTGCATGATTTTTGGTACATGTACGTGGGACACCTTCCTCTACCTGCTACCAGGTGGGGACACTATCTTACCCCACGTGATCTCCCTCCCCTTCACGTCATTGTCTCAGCAACTCACGTGTTACCAGTGACCTTGCCAGTAAAGACATGTTGCGTCACAGTATGAAATTCAAGGTGAGAATGATTCCCTAATTGACGACGATGTGGAGGACAAAGATTACGTGGTGCTTGAGGAAGAAACGAGCAGAAGTGATGAGGTAACATCGCCAAGGAAGGTGCGGTGTGTTGATGTGTTCAGTGAGTGAAACAATGCTTATATCGCCTTAACCCTTTAACCGCGGGTGTCATTCCAGAATGACACTGCAAAAACTGGACCAAACCGCGGGTGTCATTCTCGAATGTTTGTGAATATTTTGAATACCCCGCGTTTTTTCCGAGCGCCAATTGTTTCAAGGGAGAGTAGCTATTAAGTTCTTTCACTCCAGCCAACCTCCACCTCCCTCTTCCCCCCCTTCGGGCCCCACCTCCCACCCCCTGGGCCCCCCACCCCACCCCGGACCAAACACGCATCAGTATCTGTCCAGCTGTGTGAGTGACAACACTGCTGATGTGATAGTGAAGTGCAGGCAATTACAGTGCCTTTTACCTGCCTTAGTGAACACAGAGTGGGTGTTTATCGTATGTGCAGTGTTCATATATGTTTATAGTATTACTATCAGAATGAGGTTGGCATTTGGTAATGGTGTGTGAACGAAAAATAGTGATTACAACACCGCTGATATGGCAGTGAAGTGCGGGCAATTACAGTGCCTTTTACCTGCCTTAGTGAACACAGAGTGGGTGTTTATCGTATGTGCAGTGTTCATATATGTTTATAGTATTATTATCAGAATGAGGTTGGCATTTGGTAATGGTGTGTGAACGAAAAATAGTGATTACAACACTGCTGATATGGCAGTGAAGTGCGGGCAATTACAGTGCCTTTTACTTGCCTCAGTGAACACAGAGTGGGTGTTTATCGTATGTGCAGTGTTCATATATGTTTATAGTATTATTATCAGAATGAGGTTGGCATTTGGTAATGGTGTATGAGCGAAGGTAATGGTGTGTGAGCGAAAAATAGTGATTTTACACCCCTCACTTCTAACGGCACTGCCTGTCCTGTGAAAGTCAACAGAGTCATGAAACCTACATCAATGGAAAGCTGAAGGTTAGTACTTTCTAATGGTACCTTATTTTTTTCTCTAGCTTTATTCTGTGCAGAGTTATTAAGGTTTAAAGGTTTGTTTACATTTGGCTGAAACCCCCGCGGGAGAGGACAGTCAGGCCAAAACAATACCCGCGGTTAAAGGGTTAATTATTGTGTGAAAACCAATGTATTCTTGTACTACATATAAATTCGTACCAAATGAACAAATATCTACCTATTCTGAGTGGTTTGCAATAGTTACTGCCACCATAGAAAACGCAACACCTGCAGCGTGGCTCAGAGAACATGGTGCCAGGTGTTTAAAGGGTCACCTGTTTAGACCACTTCTAAGCTCAGGTGAGCACTTTTGGGAGCATTTTCCAATGTTTCTCATGAAAAATGAAGGTTTTACCCCCCAAAAAAAATAAATAAATAAAAAATCTGCCGGGATTGGGGGGAAGGTCAGAGGTGTAAAAGCAGTCTGGAGGCAGCGGGTTACGTAAGCTCTATTTGACGAGTCCCTGTAAGGGGTTTATCAGATAATGACATACAGCAATAAGTGATTGTCTGTTGGAAAATAAATGTAAGGCAAAATGTGATTAGAAGTGAAGAGGTCTTATTTGTTTTGTCTGTTGAACAATGTCATTCAGGCTTTAGGGATAAGATAATATTATAAATCTCTTCTGGATATGTCCTTCTAATACTTAGGTATAAAAAGGTTTTAAACTACTGATATATTTACCAATATGACCCATCTGAAGACAGGACACAAACTATTGATATATCAGGTATTAAATAAGCATAGAGGCAAACTGTAATGATTATCCAACTACAGAATTATAGTAACAAACTGTTGAGAAGTGTGATTTGCTAGTTAAGTAGTACTGAAAGGTTCTCAGTAATTCTCATAGTTTGGCTGCAGGTCAGAGTTACCAGTTAGCCTGCTATTTGGGAGTGGAGGTATTTTGTAAGTTGTACATAAATTTTTGTGCTCTTTTTCTCTATAATGCTTTATTTATTTGATTGTTAGATTATGAAATTTTATCTCAGTCTGTATACTAAATAATTTAGAGTGTTATGCAGTGTAAGAAATCTCTGGATGTTTTGGATGTCTCTGAGTTGGTAACTGTTGCTTCTCCAAGAATGTAGTAGATCATTCTAGTATACAGGAAGCTTATATAAGGATTGGAAAGGGACTAGAGGAACCCTCAGTTCAGTTTGAGTTTAGTTCAGTGTCAGTGCAGTGTCAGTGCAGATTGCGAAAATAGTGAAGTGTAATTGGCAAATATTAAGTGTACTTTATTTGGTAAATAAAGACAACAAGCTTGAAAAGGCCGTGTTCTTGACGATGCCTGAGCTGATCTTGTGTACTGTACGGTGAAAGGCAGACCCTATGAAGAACAACTCACTAAGTGGCGTCCTTCCTGTACTGAACGACTCCTGTTGGAGGCTGTGGCAGTGTGGAATGGGGACGTAACAAATGGAATCAGGAGCTGGGACAGAATGTGCTACAGTGTGACTAATCTTTGACATGGAAATGGAAGGTGTACAGACGAGAAACCAGGCTAGGCAGGACGAGGTGTCATTAACAGCAATCATTAAGTTTCTTCAAGCACAAAGTGAACAGCTACAAGAACAAATTGAAGGGCAGAAAGAACTCGATGAAAACCTTCAAGCACAAAGTGTACAACTACAAGCACAGGATGAAAGACAGAAAGAACTCAAAGAAACATTCTATCTATCTATCCATCTATTGCCAGACGCCTCAATCCCGTTTGGGGTGGCCACAAACAAATCGCCTCCAAGTCGCCCTGTCCCCCGCCATTTCACTGCCCTGCTCCCAACTCACACTCCCCTCTCTCATATACCTCTCCACCCCATCCCTCCATCTCATTCTCGGCCTCCCCCTCCCTCTTCCCCCCTCCACCTCACTCACATACACTCTCTTCATCAGTCTTTCACCCTCCATCCTCTCCACATGGCCAAACCACCTCAGTGTGTTCCTCATAACGCTTCCTATCACATCCACATCAACACCACAACGCTCCTTTATATCCTCATTAGTCAGCCTGTCTCTCCATGTGACTCCACAGGCTCCTCTTAAATAACTCATTTCCACTGCTCTCACTCTTGACTTGTGTCCTTCCAACAACGTCCAAGCTTCACTTCCGTATGTTAGAGTTGGTATCACAATACTGTCATGTAGTAACTTTTTCACTTCCATGCTCACTTCCCTGTTTCTTATCACTGCTTTCAAAGAACCAGCAACCTTTCTTCCCTGCTGTACCCTTTCAAGCACTTCACCCTCCAAACCTCCATCCTTACTCATCACACTACCCAAGTACTTAAACGTACTCACAATTGCAGGCACAAAAGGGACAAAAAGAAATCAAAGAACAATTGCAAGCACAGAGTGAACAACTAGAGGCACAAAGTGAAATACAGAAAGAATGATATGAACAGCTTCAAGAGGCATTATGGGGGCCACAGAGGGAATTACAACTGAGGATGCAAGGACAGCTAGGTGCTTTCATGGGAGAAGTGAAGGGAGAACAGCAACAGTTTAACCCCTTAACCGCAGGCTTCTTTTGCTTTGACTTGCGCCTCCCGCGGGCATATTCACGCTCCAACAGACTCTCTAAAAATATTTGCCAAAAATCAGTTATTAGTCCTAGAATATTAAAATCACATCTGCTTATGGCACATACCTTCAGCTTTCTCCTGGGATGTTTGTTGAGCCTTCGTCGAGTACCGTAGGACTTGTGGAGACCTCTGAAGTTGGTTAACGAAGTCTCCACTTTACACTTCCCGACAACCCGTAATATGATTACCACAGCCTGATATTATCACAAGAAACACTGTTCTATGATTCTCAAATAGTTTGGAATCCATACTCCAAAAAAAAAAAAACACTGTGAAAGCAATGAAAATTACGAGGGCGTGTGACCTTCCCACTTGACATCGTTCGCCGCTGGTGTTCTGTCATTTATTATTCATAAAAACACTCACAGTTTATATTTCTATTACTATAAAACACTTATATATATCTACAGTCTTTATCCATAAGTTTCCTTCAGTAATAGTAGTTTATTATCACTGTAGGCATTCAATTTCTTTTTCAGTAAAATACATAGCATTCACTTTCTTGTCCTGTATACTAGCGTTGAGAGTGGATGTCACTTTCACCTTCACTCTCATAACTCATAGTATTCTTACATGCTAGAGTGAAACTTTCACTTTCATTCCTCCAAGTATATATACTCGTATTCTTATAATACTACTCATTTACATTTTATTTACGTTCTCTTATTTTATTTACATTATTTACATTTCTATTTTATTTACACTGTGTTAGGCACTGTCGCTTGCAGTAACTTATAAAACTATTTTCCACTGTTCATTTATATTTACATTCATTGCTTTCACTTGCTGTTTACACATTATTTACACATTATTTACAATTCCACTTGCACTGTTTTACTCACCAGAAAGATCGTAGTCACTCTTTATCAATTGTCAGCCCTTTACCTCTTTCCACACGAGGTTTAGTAGGGGGTAGAGGTCACAGGGCCTTTTGCATGGGACTAAAAAGCGGCGGAAGTTAGCAGGCATGAATCTGACATACTTTTACCTTGAAAGACGACAGTAAACTGATACTGGTGGGCCGGGGTTGCCTTCCTAGCGAGAGTGCATTACTGTCAATGTCAGCCTCTTGAGAGCTGCTAATATATAGCTATGAACTGATTAGCAGGAAATCTAGACAATACATTATTATAAATTAGGTAGTTTCAGGTGAATGTAAATATCACTTTGGCTTCTCCTTTCCCTCCTTATACATATTTTTGTTACGAGAATAGATTATACGGCATATTTCAAGGAGAAATAAACAGCAAAAATTAGCGAACGAGTGCACGTGAGGTGTTGTCAGGTGATAATTAGCCAATTCCAGGTGTATGGCACTATCACTTACCTTATTTCTTTTTTGTATATATTATTTGGTATAAGAATAGGGCATAGGGCTTATTTCAATGGATGAAATCAGTGGAAAATTCCAGGGAAGATTTACTTAGCATAGAATACAGTGTGGTGGCCTGCAATAATTAGGTAGTTCCAGGTGAATGTAAATATCACTTAGGCTTCTCCCTTCCTTTCTTATATTTTTATTACGAGAATAGATTATACGGCATATTTCAAGGGGAAATAAACAGCGAAAATTAGCGAACGAGTGCACGTGAGGTGTTGTCAGGTGATAATTAGCCAATTCCAGGTGTATGGCACTCTCACTTACCTTATTTCTTTTTTGTATATATTATTTGGTATAAGAATAGGGCATAGGGCTTATTTCAATGGATGAAATCAGTGGATAATTCCAGGGAAGATTTATTTAGCGTTGCACGGCCGGGCAGGCGAGAGGAGAGGATAATGGAGGGGAGGTAGGGAGGGGAGTCAAGAACGGGGAGAAATGGCTAATTGTCAAAAACGGATGGGAGTACAGATGAGATTAGGAGTGCTGACTAGTGTTGGACATTGGCAGTACTGATAGATGATACAAGCCACCACTTGAAAGCCTGGGCGAATTCAAAATAACACAGAATCACAAAAGTGACGCCCCGCGGTATGATCCCTTGCTCCCAAGTGTCACGAAAGTGACGCCCCTCGGTTAAGGGGTTAAGGAGGAAGTAGATGCCAAGCTGGATCAGTAGAAGCATGAGGTATGCAATAATGTGATGGAGTGCAGACAGCATATAGACAACCAGCTGAAGGTCAGTGAGGGAATTTTGATGGAATGCAGACAGCATATTAACAACCAGTTAAAGATAATTAGTGAGAATTGAGGCTGTAGAGAAATACTCCACTGCTGAGCCTACGATTCATGTACAGGGAGCATTTGAAAAAAAAAAAAAAAAAAAAACGGACAGTGTATGGTGAATCTCGATGAATCTCAAGCATCTGAAGGTAGTATTACAGGGCTGAATAACCAGAATGTAGGAGTTTGAGGCCTGTACTTAACTATGATGCCCCAGTTTTTAGGCCCTAAACCAGTGAAGTGTTTGGCTATAATGGAGGTTCAATTAAAAAGAAACCTCAGGAATTTGATGGCAAAGTATCCTGGGAGGTTTACCATGTGCGATTTCAGTTACTTGCCGATTAGAATGGTGTGGATGGTAGGCAGAGGGCAATGCAGCTTGCTACTAGCCTTAACCCCTTAACTGCGGGGCGTCACTTTCGTGATTCTGTGTTATTTTGAATTATCCCGGGCTCTCAAGAGGTGGCTTGTATCATCTATCAATACTGCCAATGTCCAACACTAGTCAGCACTCCAAATCTCATCTGTACTCCCATCCATTGTTGACATTTTAGCGATTTTACCCCCTTCGTGACTCCCCTCCCTACCTGCCCTCCATTACCCTCTCCTCTCACCTCCCACGCCGCGCTGCGCTACGGAAATTTCCCCCTGATTTTTCCACAGATTTCATCCATTGAAATAAGCCCTATGCCCTATACTTATACCAAATAATATATACCAAAAAAAAAAAAACAGGTAAGTGATAGTGTTATACACCAGAAATTGACTAATTATCACCTGACAAAACCTCACGTGCATTCATTCACTACATTACCACGGTAATTTCCCCTTTGATTTATGCCTTGTAATCGATGTCTGTAATAATAATATATATCAGAAAGGAAGGGAGAATCCTAACTGACATTTACATTCACCTGGAACTACCTATTTCTTTATTTATTACCGAGATTTTCTACCTATAAAAAATTAGCCTGTAAGTTAGCAGCAGTCAGCCTAAAGTGTCATTGTCAACCCTTCCCTTCACAGATATGCCGCGGCATTTAGTTCCTTGTCCTCTGCTGTAGAGAAACCATGTTGCACTCGCGCCCTGCCATTCCTGCTGCTTCTGCACCCATTGCAAATGGCCCCGTGACCTCTACTCCTAAGAAAACTGGTGAGGCAAGCAGGAAAGGCCTTAGTGACTCTGCAGTGGCACGTGAACTGGCAGAATTGTCCATGATAATGATGGACAGTGAGTATGACGATTCGGGTGAATCGTGTGATGAGCCGGGTGAGGTTATCGCGCCAGAAACAGCAACAACCAGTGCTTCAATAAGTGAATCAGTGTCTAGCTCCAAGGGAAAGGAGCCTTTAGTGCAGGAAGGACAAGAATTTGGGAAGGGAGTGAAAAGGCGGCGTGTTAGCCCCATAACAATGCCCCCACGTGACCCAGCCCGCCATGAGTCATGAGTGCATTCACCTCCCCGTTCCCCAAGCCCCGCTTTACTCATCTCGTCATCATCGTCGGCTGAGTTATCTCCGGAGTCTTCGTCGTCAGAGTCACCACCAGCATCAACAGTGAAGGCAGGCCGTAGAGGTAGAGGTAAATCTAGGAGAGTGAAAAGTAGTGTAGCAAGTAGGGTAAGGGCTGCTAATGCTGTACGGCAACCTAGGGTCAGTGAGAGTGACCTTGACAGAGATAAACCTCCCTCACAGACAACCTCCACCACCAGCACCACCACCACCACCCGCCCTACACCGCCACGACAGGGAATCCTGGACGCCTTCATGTGGACGGAAGGGTCAGATTTTGTCCCCGAAAATCTTGTTTTTGATGAGAGCTCCTCAGGAGTTCAGCCTGCCTTCACTATGGACGAAAATGCTGACTGTGTCGACTACCTTTTGGCCTTCCTAGATGACGAAGTCATGCAGCACATATGTGATGAGACCAACAGGTATGAATTACAACGTGCTGCAAGTGGTACAGGTGCAGCCAAGATGCAACAATGGTCCATGCTGGGAGTGCAGGAGCTGTATGTGTTCTTTGCCCTCATGCTTCTCATGCCACACTCCAAGAATCATGAGTTGGAAGAATACTGGTCCATGGACCCCTTACTACCCTCACCCACCTTCAATAAGTACATGGCCAGAGATCGCTTCCGGAACATCATGGGAAACCTGCACTTTGCCGACAACGATGTACCTTCCCAAACCGACCCACTCTGGAAGATCCGGGAGATTCTGAGCAGAATGAAGGATAAGTTCATGTCATTCTTCCATCCCTTTCAGAAGGTTGTCATTGATGAATCCTTGGTTTTGTTCAGAGGACGTCTTCGTTTTTTTCAGTACATTCCAAGCAAACGCCATCGCTTTGAAATTAAGTTCTTTGTACTGTGCGACTGTAAGACGGGGTACATCCTTGACATCGTCATATATTCAGCCAGCACTGTCGATCTCGATAAAACACACCCCCTTGGCTTCTCAGGCTGTGTAGTGAAAGTGCTCCTAGAAAAGTATTTTGGTGGGAATCATGTGCTGTATACAGACAACTACTATACAGCACCGAAACTTGCCAAATACCTTTCTGAGCACGGCATTGGCTCCTGCGGCACTGTGAAAAGTAATCGTGCCAACTTCCCCAAAATCCCAGAGGCGGGAACCTCGCAGCGAGGAGACGTGCACCTACTCAAGTGTGAGAAGATGCTGGCAATACGGTGGCATGACAAGAGGGTCGTGCACATGCTCACCACCGTACATAAGGGGGAGATGAGAGACAGTGAGAAGGTCGACCGTAGGACAGGCGAACCTGTGATGAAACCTGATGCTGTGTTGGACTATAATATCAACATGCGGCTGGTGGACAAGTCCGACATGATGATTGGTGAGATCGACTGCCTCAGGAAGAATACTAGGTGGTACAGGAAAGTTCTTCTGCATCTCATAGATATGACGATGCTGAACGCCTTCATCCTGTACAAGATGAAGGTAAAGCCACCCAAGTCCTTCTCCCTGAGGTTGTTCGCCAGGACTTGTGTCCAGCAGCTGCTGGAAAGATATGGTAGGGTGCAAGCAGCAACTCCAAGGCGCTATCCAGTAACATTTCCCGACCGACTTGAGCAGAGGGCGTATATGGATCAGCACAGACTTGAGCTAATGCCTGCCACAGGGAAAAGGAAGGCTGCGATTCGCAGGTGTCAGGTATGTGCGCATACCACACGCCACACACCTGGGCATAAACGCACCTCTTGGCAGTGCGCTGAGTGCCAGGTTCCCCTCTGTGTTACATGCTTCTTCGATTACCACAGCCAGAAGCAGTTCTAACAGTGCAAGTGTGGAAGCAGAATTATTTGGAAATAATGTGTAAATAATGTGTAAATAATGTGTAAATAATGTGTAAATAGCAGGTGAAAGCAATGGATGTTCAGTTCATATGATTGAACAGTGTATTATAGTTTTATCTTACTGAAAGTGACAGTGAATAACATAGTGTAAGTAAAATAGCAGGGTAAATATTGAAAATAGAATAGAAAATGTAAATAGTAATGTAAGTAATTAGTAATATAAGAATATGAGTACAAATAATTTATGTTATAACAGTGAAAGTGAATCCGTGGCTCTCTACGTATTTTACTGAATGAAAAATTGAATGACTTCAGTGACAATAAACTAATACGACTGAAGGAAACTTATGGAGAAAGACTCCAGATATATATAAGTGTGATATGGTAATAGAAATATAAAGTGTGAGGGGTTTTATGAATAATAAATGACAGAGTGCCTAGAGCGAACTAGCGCAAGTGCGATGATCAGACGCGCTCGTAATTTCCATTGCTTTCACAGTGTTTTTTTTTTTTAGTATGGATCCCAAACTACTTGAAAATTGTAGAATAGTGTTTATAGTGTTTGTATCTGGCTGTGGTAATCATATTACGGGTTGTCGGGAAGTGTAAAGTGGAGACTTCGTTACCCTACGTCAGAGGTCTCCACAAGTCCTACGGTAACTGACGAAGGCTCAACAATCATACCACGAGAAAGCTGAAGGTATGTGCCATAAGCATATTTAATTTTATTATTCTAGGACTAATAACTGATTTTTGGCAAATATTTTTTGAGAGTCTGTCGGATCCCAAATAACCCCGCGGGACACGCAAGTCATTGGTACACAAGCCCGCGGTGTAGGGGTTAAGGGTGCCGCAATGGAGATTATGGGCCGCATGTCACTAGAGGAGAGGAACAGTTATCAGTCTTTAGTAGAAGTACTGGAACACAGATATGAGACCATGTACCAGACTAAGGTTGACAGAGCAAGATTTTGGAGCCATGTATGAGCTCGAGGTGAATCCCTACAGCAGCTTGCTCACGATCTGGTGAGTATGGCACACAAGGCGAACCCTGGAGCAGCACCTAACCTGTTCGTTATTCTTCTTAGGGACCAGTTCATCGATGTTCTTGATAATGCATTGTTGAAAGTACAAGTGAAGCAGGCACAACTAAAAAGTATGCAAGAAGCATCATCCGTCCAAAGATTCCCTGCACCTATAGTGCAGGCCAGGCCATACATTAGCCCGGTCATGCAAGAAGCACTAGCCAGGGCTGTAGAATTTGAGTCCTTCATAAGGTTCAGTACGTCCACTTTTTAGGCAAGCTGTAGAGCGGGATTCAAAGCAAGAAACGGGCAGGTACATGAAACAGAAAAATTTGAAGGAAGTTGCTGGTACTGTGAAAAGCCATGATACAGGAAAGAGGACTACTACAAGTGGAAAAGGGAACAGGAGAAGACCGATGGAGGTTGCTGGTTCTGTGGGATGCCAGGACACAGAAAGGAGGATTGTTAGAAATGGAAGAAGGAGCAAGAACAGGGGAGTGCAAAGAAATCTACAATTGTAAAAAAAGGGTGTTGGACATGTGGTGAGGTGGGACACTTCAGTTCTGAGTGTCTAAAGAAGAAAAAGGAGGACAAGAAGTGGGTTACAGGAGACAGGAAAGAAGAGGAAAACTACTAAAGGCTGGTGCTAAGGGGCAACCACCAGCCAGCTTTTCCCTAGTAGCATTGCAAGAGAATTGCGATTGACACTGTGTGAGTAGATGAAAGTACAGACGGCATGAGGTGTTCTCTGGTGATTGATTCACCTTCAGAGCTGACTTCCGTGTCGCCTGATGTGTTACATCATCGGTATCTGCCTGAGTCATCAGAAAAACTGTGTGGTGTATCTGGGCACCATGCAGAACTGAGGGGACCCCTGGATGTCTGGATTGAAAAAGAAGGGCGAGAGGCTATGCTTCTAATCTACGTGGCAGAGATGGAGGATCCTAGCCTTCTTGGTCTGATGTCCATGGGATGTGAGCTGGACTTCTGTTCCATGAGACTTAAGGTCTGAGAAAAGTCGGTTCACATCATGGCAGTGAGATATACCTGTTCTAGTGGTGATGTGAGGGTGCTGCACACTACAGTGATCCTCCCAAAATCAGAACAACTGCACAAGTGTAAGGTTAGTGACTGTTTTGACAGCAGTCTAGGGGTGGTGGAGCTGGATGTACAGTACGAGATGAAGGCCAGAGTGATGGTGGAAAGGACTCTTGTGGAAACAGGTGCAAGTGAAGTGCCGGTTGTGGTGACAAGTTTCTCCTGTGAGACACAGAAGATCAATGAGGGGGATATTGTGGGATTGTGCCAGGTGGTGAATCCTAAGTGGAATCAGAGGAAAGCCCGTAAAAGGAATGTAGTCAAAGAAGATGGGTATCTGCCAGACCACTTACAAGACCTATTTTCAAAGAGTTGCCAAAGCCTGGATGACTCACAAGTGCTGAAGTTGAGGCAGCTGCCAACAAAGTTTGCTGATGTTTTTTCCATCGGACACATATACCTGGGGTACACTGATCTGGTGGAGCATATTGTAGACACCAGGGATCACCACCCAATTAAACAGCCAGCTCAGAGGATGGTGCTAGCTCAATAGCAAGAAATGAAGAAGGTGATGGAGAATCGCCAAAGTCAAGGCATGATAGAAAAGTCCAGCAGTCCTTGGGCATCAGCAGTTGTTCTGGTAAAGAAGAAGGATGGCCTGGTAACGTGCTGTGTGGATTATCGAGCAATGAATGAAGTGACAGTGAAGGATGCATATCCCTTGTCAAGAACTGATGACACCCTGGATGCTTTGTCGGGTGCCAAGTGGATCTCCACCCTAGACATGAAAGTAGGATATTACCAGGTCAAGGTTGCTGAGAAGGACAAGGAGTTTATGGCAGTTTAAAGTGATGCCATTAGGCCTGTGAAGTGCTCCAGCTACTTTTGAGCATCTCATGGATCTGGAGTGGGAGGCTTGCACTGGCAGACAGCTTTCATCTATCTGGACAATGTAATTCTTTTTGGACAGACTTTCAATCAGGAACTGGAGAGGCTGTCGGAGGTGTTTAACAGAATCCGAACAGTGCACCTCAAGTTGAACCCCAAGAAGTGCTACCTGTTCCAGAAGGAACTGAAGTACCTGGGACACATTGTAGGCGAGGGTGTCATCCATACTGAACCAGAGAAGGTGGTAACTGTGAAAAACTGGCCGGTTCCAACTGTGTGAAGGAGCTGTGAAGTTTCCTGGGTTTGTGTACCTACAACCGGTGTTTTCTCAAGGACTCTGCAATGATAGCTGTACCTCCACACAAGTTGTTGGGGAAGAGGCAGATGTTTACATGGGCTGCAGTGACTCAGAAGACCAACTAAAGCATTCGTTGGTGAGCTCTCAGTATTGCTGTACCCAGATCAGAGTAGGCCATTTATTCTGGACTGCAATGCTAGTGACCATGGTATTGGTGGAGTCCTGTCACAGAAGAAGGATGGAAAAGAGTATATGGTGACATATTGCAGCAAGATGCTCAGCCCACCAGAGCAGAATAGTGTGTCCCCCATAAGCAGCTTTTGGCAGTGATAAAGAGCCTTGATTTCATCCATCCCCACTTGTATGGGTCCTACTGTACTTCATCATCAGGATGGAAAATGCAGCACTCAAGAAGTTGAAGAATCCGGAAGGACAACTGGCACGCTGGCTCAGGAAGCTGGACCAGCACAACTATGAGGTGAAGCACCATCCTGGGTGGGTACATGGCAATGCTGACAGCCAGAGTCGTCAGTCTTGTGACCCAGAATGCTGGCAGTGTAGTAACAAAAAGAAGAATGTAGCAACAAATGCAACTGTACTGCAGTGACAGGGCCAGCATCAGATGAAGAAAACCTGAAGAGGATGCAGATATATAACCAGTGCTAGAGTGGCTGCTGCAACCATCTTGGAAAGAGGTTTCCAGGTTCAGCCTTACCCCTAAGACCTACTGGGGTCAGTGGGACCTTCTTCATTTGAACAACAGACTGCTGGAGCATCAGTGGGAGACACCCGATGGTCTCAGCAAGTATTGGCAACTGGTGATTCCAAAGAAAATGAGGGCCGATATCTTGGATGAGTCACATAACCAGACCACTAGTGGGCACCTGGGAGTGAAGAAAACTCCAAATCAGCTGTGACAGAGGTTCTACTGGACTGGCATAAAGCAGGATGTTGAAGAGTGGTGTTGGGCCTGTGATGTATGCTGTGCCAAGAGGGGACCCAAGAAAAGTGGTTGCTCCCGTCTTTAGCTGTACCAAGTGGGTGAACCAATGGAAAGAGTCGCAGTAGACATTGCTGGACCTCTTCCACTCATTGAAAGAGGAAATTGGTGTATATGTGTCGCCATGGACTACTTCACAAAGTGGCCAGAAGCCTATGCCATCCTTGATGAAGAGCTTGTGACTGTTGCTCAGGTACTGGTTGACCAGTTTTTCTGTTGTTTTGAGATCCCACAAGAGCTACATTCAGACCTGGGTAGAACTTCGAGTCTGCTGTGTTTCGTGAGTGATGCAAGTTACTGGGGATCAAGAGGACCAGGACAACCCCACTGAGGCCACATTCACATGAGATGGTGGAGAAATTCAACTGGACCCTGGAATGTGAATTGGCTAAGTACTGCGTAGAGGGGCAAATGGAATAGGACCAGAAATTACCTGCATTGCTTATTGTACATCGGTCTGTACCCATGAGTCTACTGTCTACACCCCTGCAAAACTGACACTGGGCCATGAGTTACGTTTACCCATTGACTTGTTTATGGGAAGACCAGCTGGTGAAGAACTGCCTACAGACACTTCCAGCTATGCGAAGCACCTTCAGGAAAGGCTGGCTGAGGTACAGTTGCTAGCAGATGACTTGAGGCCACCTAGTCCACCAACATGTTGGTGTTTTCCCTGGTAACAGTGGTAGCTATGAACTTAACCGAGATTCAGGCAGCTGTTCAGGTTTTCACAAACCCAGTGATGATTTGTCAACGTGCAGTTCTAGCTGGTCTTTAATCAGTATCATGCAAATAAATGTATTATATTGATAATGATTAACGTATCATACACATGGTAGATATTTTTGTAACCATAGGATTACAACATAGGCATGTGGTGTGTTCATTCATGTTAGACACACGGGAATCGGTACTGGTTTATTTATTCTGCTATCATCGTGAACCAAGCAACTTTTACCAGTTTTCAAGAGATATGCTGTAGGGTTACCAGCTTCCCTGCAACCTAGCATGATCACAAATACTCCGTGATGCCCCTCTCCCCGCTTGGTCAACCTGAGACACATAAACCTGTTACCTGTGAGTCTGAAGGAATTGGGAGAGTTAAAGGTGCATACCGTAGTTAGTGCTCTAGGAGGGGAAGCAGGAGGAGGTGGGAGTGAGAATGGTGGGTGAAGAAGAGTTGGGGGAAGGAGGAGAATGTGGGTGCAAAGAGAACGGTGGGTGAAGAAGGGTGGGGAGGAGGAGATGGAGGGTCTGGGAGTGAGGAGGACGATGGGTGAGGATGGTTGGGAAGGAAGAGGTGGAGGGTCTGGGAGTGAGCAGAACCATGGGTGAGGAAGGGCGGGGTCGAGGTGGGAGATCTACTGCCAGGGCGGTAAGGTTAAATAACACAGCCAACCACCTGCACCCCCCTCCCATCAGACATCCCACTTCGTCCGGCCTTTCCTCACCCACCACCCTCCTTATAACTCCCACACCTCCCTCCCCCTGTTCTGCCCACTGTGGTGTGAACCTTTAACTCTCCCACTTGCTTTGGATTCAGAGGTTGACGAAAGTGAGGTTCACGGTGAGGGATGACTGGCATGAAGGTATTTTTGTGATCATGCTACAGTAGGTTACGGGGAAGCTGATAACCTTACGGCATGTCTCTTGAAAACTGGTAAAGGTTGTTTGGTTCATGACGATAGTCAAACAAATAAATCATTATGTCTCACATGAATGTTCGCACCACTATTTGGATGCCTATGTTGTAATACTATGGTTATAAAAATATCTACCATGTGTATAACACGTTAATTATTATCAGTATAATACGTTTACTTGCATGATATTGATTGGAGACCTGCTAGAACTGCACACTGACAAATTATCACTGGGTTTGTTTTGCCCGAATAGCCGACTGAATCTCAGTTAAGTTCATAGCTACCACTGTCACCAGGGAAAACACCAACATGTTGGTGGACTAGGTGGCCTCAAGTCATCTGCTCACAACTGTACATGATCAAGTGTGAGAAGCTGTAAAGTTTTCAGGCGAAGTGATGAAGTGGAAGTATAAAGCCAAGGCAAGTAAGGTGAGCTTCAGGGATGGTGACAATGTTTGGTTATACAGTCCTCAACAGAAGAAGGGACAGTCACTGAAGCTGCAGAGCCCGTGGGACAGGCCTTACACTGTGTTGGACCAACTATCAGACATGATGTACCGGATTTGGGGAGGCAGGAAGTCTCACCCAAAGGTGGTACATGTGAATCATCTGTGGCAGTACCATGGGCCAAGCATAGCTGAGACATCTCCAAGGAATTATGCACACCCATAGTGTATGATGTCGGAGAGGGCCAAGGAGCTGAAGCAAGGGAGGATTGTGACAGTTTCCTGAAGGAGGAAAGACATGATTCAGGAAGAGGACCAAGATCTTCCAGGAGGAGTGGACTGTGTGGAGAAGCAGGGACGTCGTCGGAAGTGGCATAGGAGAAGACCTGATAAGTGGGAGGACTAGTTTGTATATAATTAAATGTTTAGTTTGGATTAAGGATTATGTTTGTATACATTCTGTAGTTTTGTTGGGGCGACAAAGGACTAGGGAGGGGATACTGTTGAGAAGTGGGATTTGGATGTTAGGTAGTACTGGAAGGTTCTCAGTAATTGTTGTAGTTCGGCTGTGAGTCACAGTTGCCAGTTAGCCTGCTATTTGGGAGTGGAGGTGTTTTGCAAGTTGTACATTAAATTTTGTGCTCTTTTTCTGTATAATGATTTCTTCATGTGATTGTCTGTTACATTATGTAATTTTATCTCAGTATACTAAATAATTTAGAGTGTTACACAGTGTAAGAAAACTCTGGATGTTTTGGATGTCTCCAAGTTGGGAACTGTCATGTCTCTGAGAATGTAGTATATCATTCTAGTATATAGGAAGCTTATACAAGGATGGGAAAGGGACTAGAGGAACTCGTAGTTCAGTTTGAGTTAGTTCACTGTCAGTGCAGTGTCAGTGCGGATTGTATAGATCTGGTACTTGTGAAAACAGTGAAGTGTAGTTGGGAAGCATGAAGTGTAATTATTTGGTAAATAAAGACAATGAACATGAGAAGCCCATGTATGTTTACGACGTTTGAGCTGATCTTGTGTACCGTACATTGAAAGGTAGACCCTACAAAAAACGACTGACTAAATGACGTCCTTCCTATAGTGAACTACTGCTGCTAGAGGCTGTGGCATTGTGGAATGGAGATGTAACAAAACATTAGAAAACAAAAACAAACAACAGGCATAAGGAGTATATAACTTTAATTTCCTAACATCTAAGCTATTGCTGGACCCAGTGATTTCAACACCCTTCATATAGTGATCACTTCCAAGTGAAAAGTTGGTGTAGTAGGATCCCCCCCCCCCCCAAGAAGACTGTCAAACACATTAGGCGAAGGTGAAAGCAATAAAATCCTCATAGAACAAAAATGGTAGAGCCCAAACTACTTCCCACTGACCCCTGGATGATCTCACAAACTAGGGGAGGGCGGTGATGGTTCGGACAGTGCATTCCCTGAGAAACGTATGGGACCTAGGGCCATGTGATCTTGCATGAAAGTGGGAGAGTTTGTTTACTTCGACCACACGGAACCTCCAAACTAGAAATGCCACACTTTTTGATGCAGGTAAGATTTTATATATTTTTTTGCATCTCCTATATTATAATTCGAGTGTATATCGTAAGTTCTACCTTTATGAATATGCCAATATCGAACTGTGCATTATCAGGGCGAATCTGTGCTGCATGTAGAACACATTGCTATGAAAAAAGAATGTTAAACTCTCTTGAGTGAAACTTGAGGGTACCCATCAATTAATTACATAGAGTCGGGATGATTCGGACAGTTGAGGAGGGGGATGGTTCGGACAGTCTGATCTATCTCTCCACTATTATCAAGTCATGACCTTACCAAATGTTAATATTTCTTGTGATCATTTATATCTGAACACATAGTGAAACACCATTCTTCATAGTTATCAGGGAATATATAGTTATAGTTTTGTTTATTTAACCTATTCATCAAAGTCTAAAAAAGAAGGAAGGGGTATTACAACTTCTGTTTCAGTTTTGCAGACTACAATATGCGTTAACCCCTTACCGCGATTTAGCGAAACATGCTCTTTACCCCGGATGATAACTATAGTCGCTCTAGCAAATTCTGAAAAATCGCGGGAGTTTTCCTCCCCTCTGCCACCCTCCACCCTCACAGCCAGTAAGATATCTTAGAAAATAGTGTATATATATATATATATATATATATATATATATATATATATATATATATATATATATATATATATATATATATATATATATATACACGTGTCAGGTGGGGTTGGTGGAGGATTAGTGCCCCTCCCTGTAAAACAATTATCTCTAAGCCCTTGGCCACCCCGGTTGAGATACATGGCGTCTGGCAATGAATGAAAAAATGAATATATATATATATATATATATATATATATATATATATATATATATATATATATTAAGATATCTTAGAAAATAGTGTATATATATATATATATATATATATATATATATATACACTATTTTATATCTATCTATCTATATTTAAAAGTAATAATAATGTGAGAAATCGAGGGTGTTTTGCGGGTGTATACGTATCAGTATGGTGGTGACACGTGACTTCCTCACCTAAGTCACCCTCCACCATCACTCTGCCTGTCACAGTCAGTAAGGTATCTTAGAAAATAGTGTGTGTATATATATATATATATATATATATATATATATACCTAGGCTGCTTCCCCCAAGGAAAGGGAGGTAGCCGAGACAGGACGACACACTCCCCATTTACTCATCCATTCAAACACATTCATTCGCATCTTAGCCCCAAAGGGGAGAATGGACTGATCCTCACCGCACCACACCGCACAAGGGTCAACTGCGCAATGCAATCAGTGACATCCGCAGCAGGGCCCGACAGCAGAACTGGTTTACCCCTGCCACATCATAACAGACCCATCCCCTTACCCGCACCTGACCTGATCAGCTGATCAGACCAAATGCGGGAGAATATCCCCTCAGGGCTGCGTCATCACTTATTCATTCACAATTTCTCTCCATTTATTTCTGTCATACACAGCCAATCTTCCTTGCTCAACAGACATCCCTCTCGCATCCAGCGCTCTCTTCACACTATCCATCCATCCTATTCGTGGTCTTCCTCTCAGCCTTACACCTCTCACATCAGCTCTAGTTATCTTTTTCACCAATCGCTCATTATCCATTCTCTCCATATGCCCAAACCATCGCAACACCCTCTGCTCAACTCTACTAGCTATCTCCCGAACAACTCCAGTTCTCCTTCCACTTCATCATTTCGCACCCGATCCATACACGTCACTCCACACATACTCCTCAGACACCTCATCTCCATTACATTCAATCTTTTCCTCTCTCCTACACCCTTATTCCATGTTTCAGCCCCATATAACGCAGTCGGTACCACAACACCCTCATACAGCCTTCTCTTTACATCCATTCTAAGCAAACGACATTTAAACACTTTTTTCATTCCTCCCAGCACCTTTCCTACTTCATTTATTCTAAACTTCACTTCTGCATCTATTCTTCCATCCACAGCAACATGTGACCCTAGATATTTAAAACAATCTACCTCCTCAAGCAACTCACCATTCAAAACTATATTCATCCCCCTACCATCTATCAACCTCGTACACTTCATCACTTTACTCTTATTCTCATTTACTTTCAATTTCCTCCTTTCACACACCCTTCCAAACTCCTCTACCAACTGTCTCAATCTCTCCTCTGAATCAGTCACCAGTGCAGTATCATCTGCAAACAGCAGCTGCTTCAGATTCCACTCTCCACCATCAACATTCACTAGACTCAGACCTCCACCTAAAACTCTTGCATTCACCTCCCTTACAACACCATCCATGTAAATATTAAACAACCAAGGCGACATCACACATCCCTGTCGCAGCCCCACTCTCACAGGAAACCAATCACTCACAGCATTTCCCACTCTTACACTCGCTCTACTATTTACATAAAAACTTTTCACCTCTTTTAGTAACCTACCATCAAGTCCATACAATCTTAAAACAGTCCACAAAGCCTTCCTATCAATTCTATCATACTCTTTCTCTAAATCCATAAATGCCCAAAACACATCCTTGCCTTTCGCTAAATACTTTTCACACACTTGTCTCACAGCAAACACCTGATCAACGCATCCCCTCCCTCTCCTAAAGCTACACTGCTCATCACCAATCACTCCCTCTGTATCCTCTCTAACTCTCATAATTAACACTCTACCATACACCTTACCTACAACACTCAACAGACTTATACCCCTAAAGCTAGTACATTCATACTTATCACCCTTGCCTTTATACAACGGGACCACACAAGCACTTGCCCAGTCAATTGACACCATACCTTTCTCAAAGCACACATTCAACAATCTTACTAACCAGTCAACAATAGTCACTCCACCACCCTTCAGGCATTCCACAGCACACCCATCCATACTGTCACGGGGTTTTTATAATATCAAAGTGTTTTTGAAATAAATGCTTAAATATTATTTAATTGATATTAATATTCAATAATATTGAAGAGCAGAGACAATGATTTTCTTGCTACATCAAGCAACGACTACTTTACGCTGGCTTGTGCACGATTCTCTGAGAACGAGAATTTATAAACTTTCTCAACAGTACACAGCAGAGACTAATTACTCACAATTGCTGAATTAGTACTGTTAGCCTCTGGAGAAAGTTACTTCACCCCTGACAATAAATAACTAATACTAACATCAGGTTTTTGCCGATGCTTAACTCCTGGCACAACGGATTTTAAGTTAATACAACAAGACTGGTCTAAGTACCAGTTATGAATAGTAAAACGTCTATGCGAGCTAGGAGCTATGTGGGAAATAAGCTTAATTTGGAGAAATGAAACAAGATTTTACTTTACATTAAGCTCAAGGAAAAGAACTGTTAAATTTATTGATTACAAAAAAATAAATTTAACGTTACATTTCAAATCAAATCAATGAGACGCACTCACTCACTCACACAAAAGCTAAATTCTTACGCCTAGAAAAAAAACACCTTAACTAAACTCTTAAGACTACAAAATACAAAAAGGAAATACTATAGTCGATGAATGCTTTGTATCACCCGAAGCTGAACTAAGGATGGGAGTACTGGATAACTGTCTCAGTGGAGTCTGGGTGCTAGCGACCTCTTCTCTCGCACTTCTGGAGCACAGGACCTCTCTCCGTCAGAGCAAACAGTGGACTGCCTAAGTCGTGGGAACAAAAGGGGGAGCAGTAGGCCACATTTATCTAACGGTCAAGTGAGCGAAACGCGCCCAAAACAAATCGCTCGACGGAAGCACTAATGTCTCACGCAAAGATGATAACGTATGACACTGAAAAATTGATTTGACAAAGCTTCCGTCCGAATGAGCGGTTAACTAAACGATAAACAGTGAGTTTTCCACTAATAGTTCGTGGCTTCTCACAAAACGGTAATGTCGCGAATTTGATTCGTGACATTACGCCCCTACAAAATTAAATTTTTTCCTTATGGGAAAAAATTTGTGGATATATATATATATGTACACATCCTAAGTCATTCACACAAGATTCACACTGTGGTGTGTGTGCTATCCTGCTACAGGAGAAAGTCGCAGTCGCCAGTGAGCGAAAAAACCTCGTATTTACGTTAATAGAAGCAAGCTTGAGGGAAAAACTCCGTGACGACGGTGAAAATCCTGTACTCAGGTCAACTGAGCGAAAATTCGCTACATTTACACTGACAACTAATTGTTGTGTAGCGTGGTGTATGTAATACACGGTGTAGGTGTGACAGTTGTAGTGTAACTGTACCTATGTGTAAAATGACACAGTAAATAATATGGCGACGACGAAGGCAGAGGAGAAGAGGCGGCAGCGTGCGGCAGACGATCAGCTGGTCCGCACAGCAAAACTGCTACACCCATTGCTGAACCTGCAAAACCAATTAAGGTGGAGCATCAAAAGTGTCAATGAGACAAAATTCTTATTACGTTACAATTACTCTCTCTGCCTAGCAATCAGTACATGCTACGAAAAGTACGCTCTAGCTGAAAAATACAAGTGACAGCCTAAGCTTCGTACATTCGAGGTCGCCATTAATTATAGCACACGATTATGTCAGCAAGTTGAGAATCCCTGTGCAAACTCGGGTCTTCCATAGCCTCGAACTGCACACGGGTCCTCAACCTGTGCCTTAACCTACAGTACTTCTATTAATATCGGGAAGCTGAGAATCCTTGTGCAAACTTGGGTCTTCCATAGCCTCGAGTCGCCTCTGTGGAGTTCTCACTTCCCCCTTAACCTACAGTACTTATATTAGTATCGGGGAGCTGAGAATCCTTGTGCAAACTCGGGTCTTCCATAGCCTCAAGTCGCCTCCGAGGAATTCTCACTTCCCCCTTAACCTACAGTACTTATATTAGTATCGGGGAGCTGAGAATCCTTGTGCAAACTTGGGTCTTCCATAGCCTCAAGTCGCCTCTGCAGAGTTCTCTCTCGAACTTCCCCCTTAACCTACAGTACTTCTATTAGTACCGGGAAGCTGAGAATCCTTATGCAAACTTGGGTCTTCCAAAGCCTCAAGTCGCCTCTCAACTTTCCCCTTAACTTACGGTACATAATATGTATGTACAGGCCCTGGACATAATGTGTCCTGTGGGGCCAATGGGCGAGACGTCATGTCTGCACCCACTTCACCACTACCCTGTCTCTCAACTGTCTCAGAGATTAAGGGTGTGGTTACAAATGGCACAGGAAGGGCATGTCCCTGATTAGTGGTGATACTTTGGCACACACTGCAGGAACGGACAAAACTATATATGTCTTGTCCCATCCCTGGCCAGAAAAAGTCAGCTCGGATACGGCCCTGGGTCTTCCTTTTGCCCATGTGACCTCCTGAGGCTGAACAATGACCCCATTGTAACACTGCTAGGCGGTACTTGGCGGGAACGACAAACTGCAGTCGAACCTCGCCCTCGGGTGTTCGTGACTCACGGTAGAGCCGTCCTTGTTTGCGAAGGAACTTGGCTCGACCTCCCCATGAATACTTTATCACTCGACCCTTTTGTTTGTTCCGCACGGCAGCAAGTGTCGGGTCAGAATGTTGTTCTTGCACAACAAGTTGACTACACATCAGATCTTGCGGCGATTCAATGATCACTGGGGTGACACAGTCTGGAGCCTCAGCCATGGCTCGTGTTACCGCAGCAGCCGAAGTCTGGGTAGCGTCATCATCGGAGCAACTATCCTTGGCTCCTTGAATATTGCCTACTATAAGGTCAAATAGAGGCTCTGGCATGACAACTGCGAGTGTCGTACCAGTATAAAATGGAGATGCCACCTGGATACATGCCTCAGGGAACAATCTCACTGATCCATCAATAAGGTTTGCATGGATCTGTCGACCTGTATACTGCTCAGGCCGAACTAAACTCTGTTTGACAGAGCAACCTGAGGAACCATTGTCTCTCAGGACCTTCACAGGAATGTTTCCCACAAACCCTGGCTGAACAAGGAAGGTACTGTCACCTGTGGGAGGGCCTGTGGAGGAAGCAGCTAGCCACTCATGAGGCTGCTGAATTGATGTGGCAAACATTGTGCCTTGTGAATTTTGTTGGGAAGATGGAACATTGGCCATCTGTGGAGGGGGGTTCACTGTCACTGTGGGACTAGTGAACTGTGGGGAAGTACCCACACTGGTAGGGACGTGACCACCAGGCTGCTGCTGAGGAATGAAGGCTGCATTCGCTTCTTGCCTCTTTTGAGCTGGTGGTGAAAAAGTTTGTCCCGACGGTCAGTTGCGTGGCTGATGCTGATGCTGGTTAGGGTACTTGTTGTACCTCTTCCACTCAGGTTTCTGAGTGTTTTGCCCCTGGTCCTTCTGCGGTTTGCTTGGACCTTGACCATTACTCTGAGAACGGCCTTGGTGCTGGGATTCAGTCTGAGACGGCTTCCCAGACTTGGCAGTATCTTTTCTGTTCCAGGTGTTTTGCTTACGAGTTTGATACCCGTATGCAGTAAAGAATGCGTCAGCCTTTTCTGCCATTTGGCTGGCATCTTTCACCTGGCAGATCTTAAGCTGTGCTATGAGCTCAGCAGGCCACGACCTCCCTAGCTGTGTACGCAGCATAAGGTCAATTATCCCCTCATGCGTGGAAGGAGTTTCATCTTTCTCCATCCACTCATTTAAGTAAGCTGTGAGACGATCAAGGAACTGAACAGCTGTCTCCTTGTCTTGGAGACGAGCTCGCATGAACTGAACTTTGGCGTCGTCTACTGTGAGACCATACGCCTTAATGAGTGCAGCTTTCATCATCTCATATGTGAGATTGTCTCCACGAATTCTGTGGAGAATATCGAGGGCAGGGCCCTCAAATAGGCTAAGAAACTGAAGCCGCTTAGCTGCCTCATCCAGTTGATACATGTCTGCCATGTCCTCAAAACGAGCTATGTACGGCTCGATTCGCTCGCTTTCCTTGTATGAAGGAAGCTTGATGCGTGGGGTCGCCAGGACATGTGCAGGGGCAACGCTCGTGGAGCTTGGACCAACTGCACCAGATGTATCTGAAGCCAAGGAATCTCGCTTGAGCTTCAGCATTTCATATTCGTGTTTTTCACGTGCTTCTCGCTCGGCACGTTCGTGCTCTTGTTCTCTCTCGCGTTGTTCACACTCGTATTTGCGCTGTTCTCGCTCGTGTTTGCACTGTTCTCGCTCTTTTTCTAACTCAAGCTCGCGTTGTTTCTGCTCATGTTCGCACTGTTGTCGCTCTTTTTCTAACTCGAGCTCGCGTTGTTTCTGCTCATGTTCGCGCTCCTTTTCGAGTTCCTCACGCTGTTCTCGCTCGTGTTCGCATTGTTCTCACTAATATTCGCGCTGAATCTTACGCTCTTCACGGGCATCATTCTCGCGCTGCTGCTCCTGATTATGCCATGAGAGTATATACTCTTTAATTTCGGTTGGGTCCGAAAGACCCATTTCTTTGGCTTCCTGTAAAAATACAGCGGTAGCCATGGCGCTAATTTATTAAGCAAACCGAAACTGAGTACTGACTGCTTCGCAAACAAATGCTAATAACACAAATAAAGAATACAGACACAAGCTAATGGTGACCAGTCTTATCTAGTTAACTGGCAAAGAATAAATAAAAAATGTAAATGACTGGGAAGACTCAATAATAAACACAATGGATACGGCGACTTCCCAGGAGCGAATAAAATCGTCTGGCGTTACCAAGAATAAACTAGAGTTAAGTACTCTATTGATTAATAAAGCAAAAATTCACTTGCTAAATCAACGGTAACCACCAGTAAACTTGTGCCTATAAACTTTAATGATAAATTCCTAAATATGAACGAGTTAGCACTATCTCGTGAATAGCTTTATAGCTAGGAGTTAATATCCTGGAATGAGGTCGCCAATTGTCACGGGGTTTTTATAATATCAAAGTGTTTTTGAAATAAATGCTTAAATATTATTTAATTGATATTAATATTCAATAATATTGAAGAGCAGAGACAATGATTGTCTTGCTACATCAAGCAACGACTACTTTACGCTGGCTTGTGCACGATTCTCTGAGAACGAGAATTTATAAACTTTCTCAACAGTACACAGCAGAGACTAATTACTCACAATTGCTGAATTAGTACTGTTAGCCTCTGGAGAAAGTTACTTCACCCCTGACAATAAATAACTAATACTAACATCGGGTTTTTGCCGATGCTTAACTCCTGGCACAACGGATTTTAAGTTAATACAACAAGACTGGTCTAAGTACCAGTTATGAATAGTAAAACGTCTATGCGAGCTAGGAGCTATGTGGGAAATAAGCTTAATTTGGAGAAATGAAACAAGATTTTACTTTACATTAAGCTCAAGGAAAAGAACTGTTAAATTTATTGATTACAAAAAAATAAATTTAACGTTACATTTCAAATCAAATCAATGAGACGCACTCACTCACTCACACAAAAGCTAAATTCTTACGCCTAGAAAAAAAACACCTTAACTAAACTCTTAAGACTACAAAATACAAAAAGAAAATACTATAGTCGATGAATGCTTTGTATCACCCGAAGCTGAACTAAGGATGGGAGTACTGGATAACTGTCTCAGTGGAGTCTGGGTGCTAGCGACCTCTTCTCTCGCACTTCTGGAGCACAGGACCTCTCTCCGTCAGAGCAAACAGTGGACTGCCTAAGTCGTGGGAACAAAAGGGGGAGCAGTAGGCCACATTTATCTAACGGTCAAGTGAGCGAAATGCGCCCAAAACAAATCGCTCGATGGAAGCACTAATGTCTCACGCAAAGACGATAACGTATGACACTGAAAAATTGATTTGACAAAGCTTCCGTCCGAATGAGTGGTTAACTGAACGATAAACAGTGAGTTTTCCACTAATAGTTCGTGGCTTCTCACAAAAGGGTAATGTCGCGAATTTGATTCGTGACACATACCTGCGGCTTTCCCTGTTTTCATCTCCTTTACTGCCCTCTCCACTTCCTCCTTCGTGATCAAAGAATCATGCAACTCTCCCAACACATTTATTCCTTGCACCCTTCCATCTGCCACAATCTCAGCCACCCTTTCCTCCTCTACATTTTTTTTTTTTTTATAACAGAACGGAGGAAGGAAAAACAAATGGGGAAAAAAAAAAAATCTATACACCAGATTACTGGTGTCCTCTATTCATAAAATATCTGTAACAGTTAGACTTGAACAGTTGTGGGTTGAAATCTGGAGGAAAACAACTCTGGGGAAGCGAGTTCCAGAGAGATGCAGTTCGGGGAATGAAAGAATTGAGATAGGCAGAAGTTCTGCAATATGGTTGAGTGACATTCCAGTCATGAGCGCTACCAGATGCCCGTGTAGCACGAGGGAAGGCATGGAGAGGTGGCACACATTTAACAATCTTTCAAAATACTCTGCCCATCTCTTCCTTACTGCATCCATCTCAGTTAACATCCTTCCATCCTCTGCTTTTACTCGTTCTTCCTTCCCAGACTCTCCCTTTCGCACCCTTTTCACCTCCTTCCAGAACATTTTCTTATGCTGTTGAAAATTCTCTGTCAGCCGCCTACCCCACCTCTCATCTGCTGCCACTTTAGCATCACGCACAGCCCTTCTCGCTCTATTCCTCTTTTCCTTATACCTTTCATATGACATCTCATCCCTCCTCTGCAGCCACACTTCATATGCACGTCTCTTCTCAGCCACAGCCATACTTACTTCCTCACACCACCATTCACTTCCTTTTCTTACACACATCTCACACCACACACCTCTTCTGCATGCCCCACCACAGCACTCTTAAACAACTGCCATTCCTCCTCCACGCTGCCATTTTCCTGATCTTTCACTGCGTTCCACTCATCATCTTTCAATTTCTCCTGATACTCTATATTTTTCTCTCTTTTCTCCAACTCACTCACTTCCAAAACCTCCCTGCCACACCTAACCCTCCTAGCTCTCACCCATTTCTTACCTACTCTTAACTTTCCCTCCACCTGGTAGTGGTCAGACATACCTCCACCCTCCCCTCTCAGAACTCTTACATCCAACAATCTTCCTATTACATTCCTAGACACAAGCACATAGTCCATCAAAGCTCTATCAACAACCGTTCCACCCTCCTGTTTCACCCATGTATATTTATAAATATATATACATATATATATATATATATATATATATATATACCTAGTCTGCTTCCCCTAAGGAAATGGAGGTAGCCGAGACAGGACGACACACTCTCAATTTACTCATCCACTCAAACACATTCATTGGCATCTTAGCCCCAAAGGGGAGAAGGGACAGATCCTCACAGCACCACACTGCACTAGGGTCAACTGCGCAGTGCAATCAGTGACATCCACAGCAGGGCCAGACAGCAAAGCTGGTTTACCCCTGCCACATCATAATAGACCCATCCCCTTACCCGCACCTGACCTGATCAGCTGATCAGACCAAATGAGGGAGAATATTCCCTCATGGCTGTGTCATCATTTATTCATTCACAATTTCTCTCCATTTATTTCTATCACGCACAGCCATCTTCCTCGCTCAACAGACATCCCTCTCGCATCCAACGCTCTCTTCACACTATCCATCCATCCTATTCGTGGTCTTCCTCTCAGCCCTACGCCTCTGACATCAGATCTAGTTATCTTTTTCACCAATCGCTCATTATCCATTCTCTCCATATGCCCAAACCATGACAACACCCTCAGCTCAACTCGATCATCCATCTCCTGAACAACTCCAGTTCTCCTTCGCACTTCATCATTTCTCACTCGATCCATACGCGTCACTCCACACATACTCCTCAGACACCTTATCTCAATTACATTCAAACTTTTCCACTCTACTGCACCCATATTCCATGTTTCAGCCCCATATACGCAGTCGGTACCACAACGCCCTCATACACCCTTCTCTTTACATCCATTCTAAGCGAACGACATCTAAACACTTTTTTCATTCCTTCCAGTACCTTTCCTACTTCATTCATTCTAAACTTCACTTCTGCATCTATTCTTCCATCCACAGCAACATGTGACACTAAATACTTAAAACATTCTACCTCCTCAAGCAACTCACCATTCAAGACTATATTCATCCTCCTACCATCTACCGACCTCGTACACTTCATCACTTTACTCTTATTCTCATTTACTTTCAATTTCCTCCTTTCATACACCCATCCAAACTCCTCTACCAACTGTCTCAATCTCTCCTCTGAATCTGCCACCAGTGCAGTATCATCTGCAAACAGCAGCTGCTTCAGATTCCACTCTCTACCATCAACATTCACCAGACTTAGACCTCCACCTAAAACTCTTGCATTCACCTCCCTTACAACACCATCCATATAAATATTAAACAACCAAGGTGACATCACACATCCCTGCCGCAGCCCCACTCTCACAGATAACCAATCACTCACAGTATTTCCCACTCTTGCACACGCTCTACTACTTACATAAAAACTTTTCACCCCTTTTAGTAACCTACCATCAAGTCCATACAAACTTAAAACAGTCCACAAAGCCTCCGTATCAGTTCTGTCATATGCTTTCTCTAAATCCATGAACCCCCAAAACACATCCTTGCCTTTCGCTAAATACTTTTCACACATTTGTCTCACAGCAAACACCTGGTCCACACATCCCCTCCCTGTCCTAAAGCCACACTACTCATCACCAATCACTCCCTCTATACCCTCTCTAACTCTCTTAATTAACACTCTACCATACACCTTACCTACAACACTCAACAGACTTATACCCCTGAAGCTAGTACAGTCATACTTGTCACCCTTGCCTTTATCCAACGTGACCACATAAGCACTTGCCCAGTCAATTGGCACCATACCTTTCACAAAGCACACATTCAACAATCTTACTGACCAGTCAACAATAGTCGCTCCACCACCCTTCAGGCATTCCACAGCACACCCATCCATACCTGCAGCTTCCCCTGTTTTCATCTTCTTTACTGTTTTCTCCACTTCCTCCTTCTTGATCAAAGAATCATTCAACTCTCCCAACACATTTATTCCTTGCACCCTTCCATCTGCCACAATCTCAGCCTCCCTTTCCTTCTCTATATTTAACAATCATTCAAAATACTCCGCCAATCTCTTACTCACTGCATCCATCTCAGTTAGCATCCTTCCATCCTGTGCTTTTACTCGCTCTTCCTTCCCAGACACTCCCTTTCGCACCCTTTTTACCTCCTTCCAAAATATTTTCTTAGTCTGTTGAAAATTCTTAGACAACCTCCTACCCCAGCTCTCCTCTGCTACCATTTTAGCATCACGCACAGCCCTTCTCGCCCTTTTTCTCTTTTCCTTATACCTCTCATATGACACCTCATCCTTCCTCTGCAGCCACACTTCATATGGACGTCTCTTCTCAGCCACAGCCATACTTACTTCCTCGCACCTCCATTCACTTCCTTTTCTTACACCACCACCCACACGTCTCACACCACACACACCTCTTCCGCATACCCCACCATAGCCCTCTTAAACAACTGCCATCCCTCCTCCACACTGCCATTTTCCTGATGTTTCACTGCATTCCACTCATCTTTCAATATCTCCTGATACTCTATCATTTTCTCTCTTTTATCCAACTCACTCATTTTCACAACGTCCCTGTCACAGCTATCTCTCCCAGCTCTCACCCATCGTGATATCTATCTATATATATTTATATATATATATATTTATATATATATATATATATATATACTTTGGGGAGAGAACAGGAAACTTTTGGATTTAGATTATGCAGATGATATAGTTTTGATTTGTGATGGGCCAGAAGAGATTCAGGGAGTGTTGGACTGTTTGGTGAGTGAAGGTCGCAAGGTGGGTTTGGTTATTAATTGTGGAAAAACTGAAATAATCAATATGAATATGGAAAATGCGGAGGAATGTGTAATTGGAGGTATAGTTGTAAAGCAAGTTGATAGGTTTAAATATTTAGGTACTTATTTAGCCAAGGATGGTTCTTTGAACTTTGAATTCGAGGAAAGGTTAAAGAAGGCTAATCAGGCAATGGGAATGCTTAAAAATATTTGGAATAATAACAATTTTTCTGTGCATACAAAAATCAAACTTTATAAGGTAATGGTTAGGAGTATCTTAATTTATGGACACGAGTCTTGGTACAGCACAGTGACTATGGAAAATAAATTCTTGGTGTTTGAAAATAAAGCACTTAGAAGAATATTAGGAGTTAAGTGGTGGGAAAGGATACCAAATAGTAGAATTAGAGAAATAACGGGAGTGCAGCCGATCGATGAATATGTTAGATTCTCACGATGGAAGTGGCTAGGACATGTGTATAGGAGACAGGGAATAGTACGAGGTACACCAGGGTGGGTGGCACTTGGTAGGAGAGGTAGAGGAAGGCCAAAAGAGACGTGGGTGAGGACAATGAGACGGGAAGCTGGAGATGAGTGTTGGGGAGATCTTGAGGAGTTAGCACAAGATAGGATGTGGTGGTGTGAGTTCATCGAGGCCCTATGCATCCCCGAGGGTGCCACAGGAAATGATTGATTGATTGATTGATATGTACTTAATAAAGAGGGAGATATTTTTGCGTGTGTTGCCTGAATTCACCGTAAAGAAGGAATAAACAAGAAGTTATGAGGAGCACGATACGTCCAGGCAGGCAGCGAAGTGCCGAGAAAAGTGGATTTTGCTCACTTGTTTTCCCTCCTCCCACCATTGTTGATTGCCTACTTACCGGTCTATTGATAATGTCAACGCATAGCCAAAGGTTTGTACTTTCATCTCCTGTTTAGTTTTTGACTCTAGGTTAAGCAGGTTTTTTTTTTTTTTTTTTTTTTCAAGTATTTGAAAACGGGGCAAAAATCGCTGATCATCCCAGGCTGGTAGGGTAAGTGGCCGAGCCCCGCGCTCGGGATCAAGGGGCTAAAGTCTTAAGTTAGTCATTCTGAAATAAGGCCTAGAAAGTGAAAAGTGAAGTCAATATTCCAGCGAGAGAGAGAGAGAGAGAGAGAGAGAGAGAGAGAGAGAGAGATAATTATGCATAATTTCGAACCAGAAAGTAAGAGGTTAAGTCAGTTATTAATAAATCTGGTGAAGGTTATTTCAGTTATAAAATATTATTTTTTTTAAAACAAATATCAAGTGGTTCATTTGGATTCTGAAGTTTAATATTGTACTTTAGGAAAATTAAATATCTTTGAATTAATAAATGTTTGTTTTTATCCAATCCATCTCACCTAATTTTAAGAATATGCTGAGTAATACATATAGCCGAACCATCCCACCCTACTGTCCGAACCATCACCACTGGTAGGGATGGTTTGGACGATTTAGTCAATTGTGTTTCGTTAACTATAGCTTAAAGCCGAAAAGAGCTAAGAATTTCATATTATCAGCCTAAAGAGCCATGATGTGGCAACATTCTAACATAAACCATATTACTCTCCTGCTTAAACCTGAATTTTTATAAATAAATAAATAAATAAATAAATATAAATATATTTATATATATATATATATATATATATATATATATATATATATATATATATCATATATATATATCAGATATATTTAAATATATATAAATTTATTTATATATATATATATTTACTGATTTATTGATTTATTAAAATATATATATAAATATATTATATATATATATATATATATATATATATATATATATATATATATATATATATATATATATTTAAAATAACAAAACGGAGGAAGGAAAAACAAATAGGGAAAAAAAAAAATCCATTCACCAGATTACTGGTGTCCTCTGTTCATAAAATATCTGTAACAGTTAGACTTGAACAGTTGTAGGTTGAAATTTGGAGGAAAACAACTCTGGGGAAGCGAGTTCCAGAGAGATGCAGTTCGGGGAATGAAAGAACTCTGATAGGCAGAAGTTCTGCAATATGGTTGAGTGACATTCCAGTCATGAGCGCAACCAGATGCCCGTGTAGCACGAGGGAAGGCATGGAGAGGTGGCACCATGGACGCAACTTCGTCTGAGCATTTGCCAAAAAAATATCTGTAAAATAATGCAAGGGAGGCAACATTCCTTCTTACTTGCAGGGAAGGTAGTTTATATATAATGGCACGGTTGTTAATGATTCTAACAGCTTTATTCTGAATTTTGTCTAGTTGTCTTAATGCAACCTCTCCACAACCATTCCACAAGGGTGAGCAATATTCAAGCTGAGAGCGCACATGACTCTTATAAATTATAGCTAACTGCTCATCGGCGAAAAAGTTATGGACTCTGTACAATAATCCAAGTTTCTTTGAGGCGGTTTTAGCAAGTGATCTGACATGAGAGATCCAGCTGAGGGCACTGTTAAGTGAGACACCAAGAATTTCAATATTTTTGGAGATGGGAATATTAGTAGCACTGAAGGTAATGTACGAATCTGGTAATATCTGTCTATTAGTAAACTGTATATATTTAGTTTTACTAGCATTAAAAGAGACAAGGTTGTTTTGTCCCCATTCACTGATTGTAGATAGATCTTGATTTATGGAGATGGCTGTACTGAGTTGAGAGGTAGAGATATTAGACTTTGTAAATGGATGTCTGAGTGTGAATGAACTATGTAGTGTTGAGTCATCTGCATATGAGTGAATGGGATTGTGAGTGACAGATAAGAGATCATTAATATGAACCAGAAATAGGGTTGGCGCCAGAACTGATCCCTGCGGCATGCCGGCGTTAATTGAGTGGAAATTCGAATATACATCATCTACTTTTACTCTTATTTTCCTGTCACTAAGATAAGAAGAAATCAAAGGAACAAAAGACGTTAGTCCATAGCAAGGGAGTTTGGACAGCAGGGAACGGTGCCATACTCTGTCGAAAGCTTTAGAGATATCAAGAGCTACTGCATGAGTTTCTCCAAAAAGATCAATTGACTGATGGATGGCATGAGTTAAGAAATTGAGTATGTCAATGGTGGATCTTTCGTGGCGAAAACCGTATTGTCTATCACTAATTAAGTTGTTGGATTCAAGATGTTTAACAATATGCTTATTAATTAAAGTTTCAAATACCTTACCAAGAGAAGATGTGACAGCTATTGGTCTGTAATTGGAGGGGTCAGACGAATTTCCTTTCTTCGGAACTGGGTGGATATTGGCTTCTTTCCATGAATTTGGGAATAAAGAAGTACGTATGCATAGTCTGAATAATTTAGCTAGGACAGAGGCAAGTTCAGGGGAACACTTTTTCAAAACAATTGGCGGAATTCCATCTGGGCCTGGAGCTTTGTTGGTAGGTAAATTGTCTAGGATGGATTTTACGAATCTTGTCTGTATTTTAAGTGGGGCAATTTCGGGAGAATCAAGTTCCAGTACTGAGACATTCTGGCTGGTATCATCTATGGTAGAGTTTCTTGCAAAGGTACTAGCAAAGATATTTGCTTTCCCACGTGGGTCATTTGTAATATTGCCATCTGAAGATTTTAGTGGGGGAATGGAAGATGACTTGTTAAAGTTATTATTGAAAGAATTAAGAGTTGACCAGAATATTCTATTGTCATTAGGGTTGTTAAGTAGTTTTGATGCTTGCTTTTGAAGAAAGTTTGATTTAGATAGATTTAATACAGCTTTTGCATGATTTCTAGCAATTTTAAATTGGGAGAGTGATTCAGGTGTTTTTGATTTTAAGTAAGAGTTATATGCTAATGACTTTTGGGCTGTTGCTCTAGCACAATTGCCATCAAACCATTTTGGAGAGTTTGATCATTTAGTGAATTGTTGACTTGGTATGAATAAATCCATACTAGCTAGTATTAAGTCGCAAATGTGGGACTGGGTAGAATTGGGATCACTAGAGAAGAAAGACTGCCATGGAACATCAGCAAGATAATTTCTAAATCCATCCCAGTCTGCTCTGTCAAAGTTCCATCGGGTCACCCTGACAGGTTCGGAATGGGGAGGTGTAGGAGGGTTAACTAATGAGGCATTGATGAGATTGTGGTCAGAGGATCCAAGTGGTGACAGTACCTCTATCCTGTATTGATCTGGATTATTTGTCAAGAATAAATCCAAGAGATGGGCATTATGGTCAGGATTATCAGGTATTCTGGTTGGTTGCTTTACCAACTGAGTGAGATTAAACGATTCTGCAAACAGCTCGCATTCTAGACCAGCGTCATCAGTCCGGGCAGAATGCAATAACCATTCAACATTGTGTACTCGTATGTTAAAATCACCCAAAATGGTAATATATATATATATATATATATATATATATATATATATATATATATATATATATATATATATATATATATATATATATATATATATATATATATATATATATATATATATATATATATATATATATATATATATATATATATATATATATTTAAGTGTCCGAACCATCCCCGCCCTCCCCTATTGGCCCAGATGCTGCCGCAGTTATCTCAGACCTGCTCCCCGACCTTGGCTATGCCCCACAAAAGTTTCTGGTCTGTACTTTTAGCAGTTTATGAGAATCAATGAATAGGCCATTTTTATATATATATATATGTTTTTGGATGTAACTGGAAAACCAGTTCTGGGAACTGGATGATACTGGGTCATAGGAGGTCGCCAGATGGGAGACTTAGATGGTCAAGTAAAATGTCCGTAACTTTGAAATTGAGCGAATACGAGCATTTTACGTCTTCATAAGAAAGAGTAATGATGATAATAGTGAGAATAATAACAATTAGAACACTGTAACTGTCCTACAGACAGTTACTAACCTCCACCTACTGTTTCTCGGTGACCTTTACCCCATTGGGGAAAATTGGATTTTTTTTTCCTATCTGCAGTGGTCCATGCAAGGACACATAACCTGGGCCCTTCAGATTCCTTGTGCAGTCACTGGTTTTCCTGGAAGTGTCGGGAGACTCTAAGGCTGGAATAATAATAGTTTGTTAAGTATTTTTGTGTAGCCACAATGAAGAAGCTTTGCTATGTGGTTACGTATATTTAATACAATCAAGATCTGAAAACCCTAAGGTAACTTCTCGTGTAACATCTACAAGGCATCTGACGAAGGTGTCAATGAATGCATGTGTCTGTTACTGCTACTGTTTTTTACAATGACCTTGACCCCATTGGGGAGATTCGGACTTTTTTTCCTACCAGCAACGGCCCATGCCAGGACACATAGCCTGGGACCTTCCGATTCCTTACGCAGTCTCCGGTTCTCCTGGAATCGTTGCTAGACTCTGAGGCGAGAATAATAATAATGCCAGCAAAAATAATAGTCTTCACCTACGTAGTAGTAGGTAATTAATAGTAATATTGACAAGGACAATATACAGTAACTCATCACTGATGTGGGGAGTTAATAATAATAACAATAATAATAATAATAAAAACTAGAGCTCTAACTGTCCTATGCACAGTCACTTGTCTCCTACTGTTTCTTTGTGACCTTGACCCCACTGGGGAGTTTCGGATTTTTTTTTGCTATCAGCAATAGTCCATGGAAGGACACAACCTGGGCCCTTCAGATTCCTTGCAGAGACTCCGGTTCTCGTGGACTCGTCAGGAGATCCTGACGAGGTTTTGTCAACCGTAGGGTTATTACCCATCGCGTAGGGCAATTCAGCCTGATGTCCTGGTCTGTAGGGCGACAGGGTAATTTTACAAAATCTGAGCAAAACGTAGGGTAAATACGAATTTTTGGTATGAATGGTACTTATTTTACAGCAAAATATAAATGATATAGTATACGGAAAGGGAATACTGTATGCTAAAAAAGAATACAGGTTTTAAATATTCTCTATTACCCTCTAGAGTCTAATATGTAAAATGAAAAACTACTTCAATGATAAGTAATGTCACTCATCACTATGGAACATGCTTCTCGTGAATCTGGCGCTACATAATTATGTATGCATTCAATAATGAAAAAAATATATATATATGTAAGTTAAAATTGGGTGTCTCCAATTTTTCTGTTTTGGTCTGAAAAAGTATATAAAATTACTTTTAATAAAACTTTAAGAATGCTTAATTCTTTTTCAAAAAAGCTTGATTTTGATTAATAGAGGCCTTATATCGACATTCAATATTCTATCTATCTATTGTCAGACGCCTTAATCCCGTTCGGGGTGGCCACAAACAAACCGCCTCCATGTCGCCCTGTCTCCCGCCATTTCACTGTCCTGCTCCCAGCTCACACACCCCTCTCTCATATACCTCTCCACTCCAACCCTCCATCTTATCCTTGTCCTTCCCCTCCCTCTCCTCCCATCCATCTCACCCACATACACTCTCCCCGTTAGTCTCTCAATCTCCATCCTCTCCATATGGGCAAACCACCTTAATGTGTTTCTCCTAACGCTTCCTATCACATCCAGATCCACACCACAACGATCCTTCACGTCCTCATTTGTCAGTCTGTCTCTAAAAATGAGTCCACATGCTCCTCACAAATAACTCATTTCCACAGCTCTCACTCTTGACTTCTGTCCCTCCAACAAGGTCCAAGCTTCACTTCCGTACGTTAGAGTTGGTATCACAATACTGTCATGTAGTAACTTTTTCACCTCCATGCTCACTTCCCTGTTTCTTATCACTGCTTTCAAGGAACCTGCAACCTTTCTTCCTTTTTGTACCCTTTCAAGCACCCACCATCTAAACTTCCATCCTTACTCATCACACTACCCAAGTATTTAAACGTGCTAACATTTTCCATTTCCTCCCCATCCAGCCTTACTGTACATTCACTGACTTCACTTCTCTCGAAGACCATAACTTTACTCTTCCCTACATTCACATTTAGATAACGTTTCTTACTTACTCTCCCTGACTCATCCACCAAGCCTTGCAGGTCCCCTTCGTCTTCACTTAACAACACAGTATCATCTGCAAACAACTGAACAGGGAGTTTCCAAACACTGCCCTCCCTCAAATTATTATTTTTGCAGGAAGATATTTGAATCTACAATATATTCAAGTTGTTTTTGCAGGAAGATAAGGTGTAGGCCTAGTCTTGCACTAAATAAGAGAAACGACATTTTTTGTTGCTGCTTTATACCGACATATAAACAAAAACAGTACGACTAGCACAGTATTATTTTCATCCTGAGCCGTAGGGTAATGAAGGGAAATGTAGGGTAACTGCAGTGTTCGTGCAGGGCAGAGGTCTTTGGGGCTTGGCAACACTGCTTTGAGGTCGGAATAATAACAATTAGTTACGTAGTTTAATTGTTTGGCTACAGTAATGAAGTTTTGCCTTGTGGTATGTATAATATAAACATCTGAAGACCCTAAGACAACTTCTTGTGTAATATCAGCAAGGGACGCATGTGTCTGCTACTGCGTCCTACACTGACCTTGACCCCATTGGGGAGATTTGGATTTCTTTTTTCTATCAGCAATGGCCATGCCAGGATATATAACCTGGGCCCTTTAGATTCCTTGCACAGTCACCGGTTCTTCTGGAATGCTGCGAGACTCTGAGGCGAGAATGATAATAATACCAGCGAAAACAATAATCTACACCCATGTAGTAGGTGGAGACAAATAATAATGACAACCAATGGATAATTATACTCATATACGGAAATGCTGTTAATTGAAAGGATATTATTTTCATTTATGGAATGTAATTCTTCTATGTGAACCATGTACGATGCTGTGAAATTCAGACATTTTAGTCAGTCTGTTTTGACTCATCATAGATCCACAACCTCTTTTTAGTTCAGCTGATACCAAGTGTAGTGAGACTGAAGACTTGATCTGTTTAGGAACTAAGGAGACTCATTTCTACCTCCTAACTAAAATTCACTGAATTTCGCGCAGCTAGTATTGTGTATTCAAGTTGTGATTGACCCAGTTTCATCAGACGAAAACAAGCAAACTGTAGTCGTATTTTTTCCCCAGTTCTTGTTTTTACCCGACGAAGAGTAATATCACATTCTACACTGTAAGAATCAGAACAGTTTCACATTTCTTACCCTACAGAGAGGACCGGTAATATCTGTACAAATAACAGTAGTTTCACACTCCTTACTTTACAGAAAATTCTCTGACATTATACATTTCCTACCCCACATAAAGTAACTCACTTGTACAGTTCTAGAACACGGTTCCAGGTTGTACATTTCCTGCCGTACATTTGTGTAATTGGTGTGTACATCTCTAGGGCAGGATAGGGTGTACGTACATGTGCTCCCCCTCTTACATTACACACTCTCCAGCCTAAATTAGAGGCCAAGGGGGAAAGATATATACTGTAGTGTATCTCTTGCTCCTGTGTGTGTGTGTGTGTGTGTGTGTGTGTGTGTGTGTGTGTGTGTAATTACGGGAAGATTGTTGTTTTTTAATGTATTATTATATTCCAAGGGTTTGGTGAAGACGTCCATGAAGTCACTTCATCCGACATACTCGTACGCATTAGTCAAGACAAATATTTCATCATCATCATCATCATCATCATCATGACCTATTTCCCACCGAAATTTATAAACACAATTTCAAACAAACTGGGAACGTATATGTTTCCTTGACTTCTATTTGCATAAAAAAAAAAAGTTCGAATCACGGGCCGGTCATGCTGCTGGACAAAGTTTGTTTTCCCTGAGCATGTTCATCCTGCAGTATAGTTGGGGACTTGGAGCTAAATGCTATTGTTGCGTGATGTATTCTAGGGGAAGATTGTTGCTTGGTAAAACGTGATGAAAGAGAAGACTTGGACTTGGTGAAAATTGATTGTGTGACTAAATGACCCTCGTGTAGTCCATAGACATGCCTGCTCTTCTTGTTCTCCTTCTCCTCCTTGTTCTTATCTCTAATGTTTCAACTTTTGTTCTTTTCATCCTTTTCTTATTTATTTCCTTTTTTTTTTGGTTATTTCTTCTTTTCCTGCTTTTTCCTTTCTTTTCTTGTCATCTTTTTTCTTTTTCTCTTTTTCTTTTCTTGTTTTCGTTTATTATATCTTGTTTTCACGTCCTTGCTCTTCATCGACTTTTCTTTTTCATTCTTTCTTTTCGTTCTGTTGGTTTCTTTTGTAGTTTTCATTTCCTTTCTCTTCATCATTCCGTTTCATTTCTTTTCTTTTTTTTTCTCCTTCTTTTCCTTTCACCTCCTTTTCCTCTCTCTTGCACCTGCCACGATAATAAAACGAGATGTTATGTTTATCTCTCCACCTCAGCCCTTGTCTCCATATCCTCTTACCTCCAGCATTGCACTTAGTAATGAAATAAGTATCACACCACCTCGTTCTCGGTCTCCATCCCCCTTCTCTTTTATCTCTAGCACCATCCACGTTAACGAAATAGTAATAGCTGTCTCTCCACCTCGTTCTCACAGTCCTTCTCCTCCCCTTCTCATTAGTACCCTCCATGCTGATGAAATAAGATTATCACCCCTCCTCGTCCTCGGTCTCGATCACCTCCTCCGATTTCCAGCAGTGAATGAAATAACAGGGTATGGTGTAGCCTTCTGGGGAACAAATTAGGGACGGGATTAGGGAAGAATTTAACTAGTCTTCCTGTTCATATTTATTACCAAGGAGCAGGAGAACTTTTAAGGCTGTGTGTGTGTGTGTGTGTGTGTGTGTGCATTGATGGATGTGTATGAGTATGCATCTATGCGTATATAGATAGATAGATAGATAGACAGATAGGTAGGTAGATAGACAGTTTTTATATATTATGTAGATAGTTATATATATATATATATATATATATATATATATATATATATATATATATATACTTGTAATCTCCTGACTGGGAATCGAACCCTGGACCTCTTAGATAGACGTTAGGCACTGATATCACTCGACCACGGCGTGATAAAAGCTGTGACAACCTGATTTTTTGACGAAGCAGGTAAATCCATTATGGGAGGATATATTTCAATCAACATATTAGGATTATATCACGGTCCCACGCAACTCGACAAGTGACAGAGCAGTTTTAATCTATCCCAGACACAACACGAGCGTCTTTAGATGTTCGAGAGACACACATTACACGCGTATGTACAAATATATTTGTACGCTCCTGACTAGGAATCGAACCCTGGACCTCCCAGTCAGAAGCGTACAGATATATTTGTACATACGCGTGTAATGTGTCTCTCGAACATCCAAAGACGCTCGTGTTGTGTCTGGGATAGACTAAAACTGCTCTGTCACTTGCCGAGTTGCGTGGGGCTGTGATATAATCCTAATGTGTTGATTGAAATATATCCTCCCATAATGGATTTACCTGGTTCGTCAAAAAATCAGGTTGTCACAGCTTTTATCACGCCGTGGTCGAGTGATATCAGTGCTTGACTTCTATCTAAGAGGTCCAGGGTTCGATTCCCAGTCAGGAGCATACAAATATATTTGTACACACGCGTGTAATGTGTGTCTCTCCAATAATATATAATCTATCCATCCATCATCGTCCTATGTTGCCCCATGAGGAGCGTATGAACCCGGGGCTAGGCAAGTTGGTCCTGACATTTAAGATGATATATAATACGTTCATAAATATCTATATACCAATTTATCTGTGTGTGTGTGTGGGGGGGAGAAGAGAAGAATTCATCTTGTATTCTTGTTCATACATACTACTAGGACGGGGAACAACTTTCCAAATTGAGTCGTTTGCGTGTTTATATATATATATATATATATATATATATATATATATATATATATATATATATATATATATATATATATATATATATATATATATATATATATATATATATATATATATATATATATATATATTTATATATATATTGTTAGGGAACAGAGAAAGATAATGTATACTTTAAGTGAGAATACTAAAAATCACTACTGTCCCGTAAAGTTCCAGGTTCAAAACAAAGAGTTAGGTAAAATTACAAGTTAAAGTTTAATGCACAAACTAGCAACAAAACATTCAGGACTCATAAGGACAATGTAATGGCAAAAAACAGGTTAAATATATGGTTAACTGCAATAGCCTCTATTAACACGAAATTAGAAAGAGTAAATTTATCTAAGTCAGCCCTGATAAAATGAGATACCAGATAATACTCAGTGAATGCCAGATAAATTATTACAGATACAAACTATTATCAAAAATGACTGACGTAAAACCCAACATTAATCAAAAACCTCACTAGGCCTAAGAATTAACCTTACGCTACACAGCACAAGAAAAAATGCAACAACACTTACACTCAAATCACACAGCTGCTAGATGGTTGGAGACTTCCTGAGAAATTCACAATAATAATAATAACTGTACAGGGGAGGACAGAGATGTGAACAAAATGAGGAGTAGATCTAAGTGGCAATGATGCAGAGACTGAGCTCATTATATAGGGGCCAGGAGAGCTTGATACAACTTGTAAGAAGGACGCGCAAATGAAGCCATGGGGACAAAGAGCTGAAAATCCCGCTCTGAATAACAGAGAGAACGACTTACTCTACTATAACGGTAGAAGGGGCGGACTGAGGCAGAACACGCTCGTGATCAAACATGCAGCAACTGTGCGTTAAAATTACACAAAGGATGATGAAATCATAGGCTATGTAACAATATATATATATATATATATATATATATATATATATATATATATATAAAATACAAACACACACACACACACACACACACACATACACGACAGTCCATTCCCTGAGGCCCAACAGTTTTCAGGTTGGGCCTGTTTCTAAACGGTATGAGATTATTGTCTCCGACTGTGTACTGTTGTATTTTATAGATTTTTTTTACTTTATTTTCACCGTATTCTTGTTCCTTTCTAGCATATTTCACGCAGGTCAGTGGCAATAAATGGCAGTTCCTCGGTTCTACATCCTATTCGCAGTACTTCTCCGTGACTAGCGTCATACCGGAGCCAACCCACCCCTGAATCACATCTTTACGTTTCTGCCCGGAGTCGTGCTAAGTCTGTTCTTCGCTCTGCTAAAAACAATTTCATCCGTACTAAATACTCTCAACTCTCCAACTTGAATTCTTCCCGCTCCTTCTGGCACCTTGCCCAAAACCTTTCTAACAACTTTACCTCATCATCCTTCCCTCCTCTTTTCTACTCTGATGGCTCTGTAGTTATTTCTTCTACTGATAAAGCAAATCTCTCGCTCAGACTTTCTCCTCCAACTCCACCGTAGACGATTCCGGTGCTGTTCCTCCAACACTTCCTCCCTCTGACTTCCTCATGGCTGATATTAAAAGTTCTTCAGCTGATGTATTTTCTGCCATCACAGGCCTCAATACTAACAAGGCATATGGACCTGATGAAGTCCTTCCTGTTGTCCTCAAGAATTGTGTTTCTGTGCTTACACCCTGCCTAGATAAACTCTTTCGCCTTTGTTTGTCAACTTGTACCTTTCCTTCTTGCTGGAAGTTTGCTCTCATTCAGCCAGTCCCAAAGAAGAGTGACCATTCCCAACCCTCTAACTATCGTCCAATTGCTTTAACATCCTGGATCTCAAAAGTTTTCGAGTCAATTCTTAACAGAAAAATTTTAAAGCATCTTTCTTATCACAACCATCTTTCTGATCGTCAGTATGGGATCCGTCAGGGACGCTCCACTGGCTATCTTCTCACCTACCATTCAGACTCCTGGTCATCCTCCTTTTGGAACTTTGGTGAAAGCTTTGCTATTGCACTGGACATCTCAAAGGCTTTCGATCGAGTTTGGCATAAATCTTTAATTTCCAAACTGCCCTCTTACGGTTTCTATCCTTCTATCGGTGCCTTCATCTATAGCTTCCTTTCTGGTCGTTCTATAGCTGCTGTTGTAGACGGCCGTCGTTCTTTTCCTATCCACTCATACGCTGATGATTCCACCCTTCACTTTTCCATTCGGTTCTCGCAACGTCCATCTCAGCAGTTACTTCAGCAGACAAGGGATGGCACACCTAATGTCTGACTTGGGTCGTATCTCTGACTGGGGTAAAAATAATCTTGTTGTTTTTAATGCATCAAAGACTCAGTTGTCACACCTATCAACCCGACAAAATCTTCCACAGCAGTATCCACTAATGTTTAATAATATTCAGCTTAATCCTGCATCATCCTTGAACATGCTTGGGGTTTCATCCACTCGGGACTTATCTTGGAAAGATGATATTATATCTCTTGTAAAATCTGCTTCCAAGAGATTAGATGTGCTAAGCCGACTCCGTTCCTTCTTTACCTCAGCACAATTGTTGACTCTATACACGGGTTTTATCCGCCCCTGTACAGAGTACAACTCTTATGTGTGGGGAGGCTCCCCATATACAGCTCTTCTCAATAGGGTGGAGTCAAAGGCTTTTCGTCTCATTAACTCTCCTCCTCTTACTGACTCCCTTCAACCTCTGTCTCTTCAGCATACAGTTACTTCTTCATCTCTTTTCTATCGCTACTTCAGTGGTCGCTGCTCCTCTGAACTGTCTGCATGCATTCCTCCACTCCTCCACCTCTACGACAGGCGCGTAGCACCCGTCTAGCAACAAACTCTCATCCCATTTCTGTTCAACTCTCTATTGCAAGAGTTAACCGTTACTCCCAGTCCTTCATTTATGCAACAGGTCAACTCTGGAACTGTCTCCCTATGTCTGTATTTCCTGCTAGCTATGATCTCCAGTCTTTCAAACGCAGTGTGTCCAGGCATCTCGATATGATCGGGTCTTGAATTTGGCTCTCTCTTGTATCTTGTTTTTCTCTTGGAAGGAACAATTTACGGGCTCATGGCCTTTGGTTCCTTCTTCCTAACATTAAAAAAAAAAAAAAATCTACTTTTGCAACACAGCATTCAGGATGGCAATTTTTGGCCAAGTAAATCGAAAAGAGTACGGCTAACCTAAGCAAGCTATTTACTCCAATGACGCAATTTATATGTAATTCTGGCTATATCCAAGACTTCTGTTTAGCTAAGCGGACGCCTGTTGTTATACAATGGTATAAAACAGTCACTGGATTGCTAAGATGCCTTTCTTCCCGAGTCTCACTTTAGCAACCGCCAGATTATTTTATCCAGCTTAGAGGGAAATTTCTCGTGAAGTAACGAGAATAAATGGAACAGCAATACACAAAGTTAAGAGAAAAATGAAAGGAGATGGAAGGATAACCAGTAAAGTGCGCTGTGTGAGCTCGTGACGAGCCTGCCAATGCCATGTTATCACAATTTCACTTGGTTATTTTACCATTAAATCATAGCAAAAACGTTAATGTACGCTAATAGGCGGAATCTCCGATATTTAATTGCTAGAGCTGGTGCCTGGAAAAACAGTGTTACGACGGAAAATAGTTTTCTTAATTTAATATCGTAACTGAGGTGTTCACAGATTAGTGCCGAACTCTCCCTTGGAAAACTCGAGATTCCAAGGGATTCCTACACATCTATGGGTGAGTTTTTAGTTGATAAAATTTATTGAATGAATGTATCACATGCAGAAATAATTTCAACTCTGCTTCACATATGAGTTCTTAGCATCTGCTTAGAGTAACGGTCGGGTCGGGTAGGGCCGGGCCGGATCCAGCTTGGTTGGGCCGGGCCGCTCATTTCCAAACTGAGAGTAAACATCGCTCTCTCGCTTCGCTTGTTCGCTCATAATAAAGAGGGATTTGTTTACATATTGACCAGCCCCCCCCCCCTCTCTCTCTCTCAGGCTGAATTTTCAAATCTTCTCTTCCTCATAAAATTCACTATTTCCTCAAGACAAGAATGTGTACCTGTCTGTATACGTCTATATCCATTTGCTCTCTCTCTCTCTCTCTCTCTCTCTCTCTCTCTCTCTCTCTCAGGTTAATTTTCTCCTTCCCCTCTTCCCTTCATAAAATCCACTCTTTCCCCGAGACAAGAATGCCCAAACTTCTCCCATTTGCCATCTCGCCTAAGCCTTCGGTGTCCAGGGCTGAGATCCACGAAAAAAAAAAAAAAGATTAATTTCGTTCTTAGGTAAGATAAGTTACGGCAGAAAGATGCTGGACCCATCTGTTCTTGTCGTTCATGCAGAAAGAGTGGCGAGGATGGGAGTGATAATTATTCCCACATACTGTGTGTATATATATATATATATATATATATATATATATATATATATATATATATATATATATATATATATATATATATATATATATATATATCATCATCATCCGTTGAGGTCCACTGCAGGAGCGGCCTATCCCTACCGAAGCATGGACGATACAGCCAATGTATCTCTACCCAGTGGCTTAGGCTGTCTGGTAGAGACTGTATGTAAGGTGAGAAGTGCTTGTGAGTGTGACTGTAGTGGCTATGGATGTGTATGTAGTCTGTGAACCAAGTGTAATCGGCCCGCCTTAAGCCGATTGGGTGCAAGCATTTTAGTATGCGACACTGGTTCAACCACAACACCCCTCGTGTCCGCCAAAGTAGCAAGTGGCTTGGTGAACGCTTCCCAAAGTTTTTACAACTCTGGCGGGAGCCGAACCTGCGCTAAGCAGCATGCGAAACGCACACTCTACCACTGTACCACGGAGGCTCCATATATATATATATATATATATATATATATATGGAGCCTCCGTGGTACAGTGGTAAAGTGTGCATTTTCTTACACTGAAAAACGAGGGTTCGCGCCTCGCCAGGGTAAAAAAAAAACGTTGGGAGAGTTCTTCTGGCCACGAACTGCATTGGCGGACACAAGGGGTGCTGTGGTTGAACAGTGTCGCATACTATAACGTATGCTTGCACCCAGTCGGCTTTTGCGGGCCGATTACACTTGGTTCACGGACTACACACACATCCAAAGCCATTCCAACACAACAGTTACACTTACAAGCACTTTTCACTCTACATACAATCTCTACTAGACAGCCTAAGCCACTTGGTAAAGATACATTGGCTGTATCGTCCCCATTTCGTAGGGATAGGCCGGTTCTGCAGTGGACACTCAAACGGCTGATTAAATTATATATATATATATATATATATATATATATATATATATATATATATATATATATATATATATATATATATATAAAGTGTCCCAGGAGGAAAGGGCATAAGTTTGGGAAATGGTAGATGAAGGAGTTCTAAACAAAAAATATTATATGAACACATCAAAATCTGAACCGTTACTGAGCAACAGTTACTGATGACCTTATGGCCGAAAATGGTCTCCCTCATAATTCTCCCATAAGATCGATAGTAATATTAGTTCCTTAACCCGCCCTATCCCGACCATTTTTCCACCACTGACTCCCTCCAGTCCTGACCATTTTAGGATTTTTTTTTTTTTGGCTCAAACCTTCGCTTTTGGTGAGAAACATCGAAAATTCATAGAGAAATCGCTCACCTGAGGTTTAAAATCCTCATTACAGGTAGGAGTACCTCCTTACCTTATTGGGTTTTCTATCAGGCTGGCACCAAAGAACACGAGTTCTATGGGAGGATAACTATTTCACACCACTCATAAACGGTATTTATTTATTTACTTGGTACGAATTTATATGTAGCACAAGAGTATATTGATTTTCAAGCAGTAATATAGGCATTATAAGCATTGTTTCACTCACTAATACCCGACCTTTTTTTGCCACATTACCTGATCGTCATTTCTAACTGTTTCTTCTTCTAATGCTATGTAAAGTTTGTCCTCCACATTGTCATTGATTGGGGAATCACTCTGGCCCTGAATTTCGTACCGTGGCATGACATGGCTATACTGGCCAGCTCACTGATAACAGGTGAATTGCTGAGACAATGGCATGCGGGGGGGGGGGAGGAGGTCATGCTGGGTAAGGCATTGTCCCTGCCTGGCATCTTGTTGAGGAAGGTGTCACGTGTATACGTACCAAAAATGACTCGTGAAAATTGAGAATTGTGCAAATTAGGGACCTTCCAATTTTTTCGCGTTTATGTACATCGACGGGCTTGGCAGTGACAAAACGTGTGGACGTTAAAGAACGTCGATGGGACGCCGTGGGTTAATAATTAAGATTTAGGCACGTTATTTTAATATTTATTGCTTAGAATTCCATTATCTTTCATTTCCAAAAGTTATACTCTTTAATTCCACCTGGGACATCTTGGATATATATTTAACCCATTGGATCCCGGAGTTGCTGCGTGAGGCGCTGTACCGGGAGGGTACTAAACGTACCGCCCTCTGCCTATCGTCTCATGGTCGCGAAGCTCATAGGTCCCTACCCGGAGGTTCCCTACTTTATTAAGATTTGAAAATTCCCAGTTTCGTTCAATACTGGGGACATTGGGCTCCAATGGGATATACATACATACATATATATATATATATATATATATATATATATATATATATATATATATATATGTATGTATCTATCTATATCTATCTATCTATATATAGCTATCTTTCTATCTATCTATATACTATATATATATATATATATATATATATATATATATATATATATATATATATATATATATATATAATATGCATGTATTCAGGACAAGGGCAGGATCCCACTGCTACTTGGCGAGTCCCTGGATGACGACTAGGGGAATGCCTCGTACTGACGTACAGTACCATCTTAAGCGATGCAGTCCATGCGACCCCCAATTGGTACATAGAGCTTCACTGAATAAATTACGTCTCACCAGAAACTACAAGTATGTGAGAGGAGTATTTGTCAAATTGCCCCCAACCAAACACGAATTCTACTTTTGGATCATGGTTAATTAAAGATCCAACTGCACTATCTCCTGTGCTTACAGGCAGTGTACCACCAAAAGTGAGTAGACACTGTCTTGGCAAATCAGAAACTGGGACATTAAATAAACTGAAATCCATGGAAATCTGCACATACAATGAAAGAAGCCTCACTGAGGATTGCAAACTTGATACCTTAATGACTGAATTAGAAAACAGTAGTTGGTATATTATAGGTCTGAGCCTGATTCACAGAAAAGAAGAAATATTAATTTAGTCACAGGTGAGCAACCACCTATTTTACTACAGAGGAAGAAGAATGAAAGAGTTAGTGATGTTGGATTTCTAATTTATCAGAAATTTTGCGGAGAACATTGTTAAATTTAGCAGTGTTTTATAAAATAGCATGGATTGCAATTAAACTATGCAAATAACACACCTTGAAAATAATACAAGTATATGCACCTACTTCTCAAAGCACATGTGAAGAAATAGAGACACTGTGACGACATTTCCTGGATTTTGGAAGAAGAAAAGACCAAATATACTATAATCATGAGAGACTTCAATGCAGAAATTGGCAAATTGAAACACAGAGACGCAAATATGTAAACATTCGGAGTAGGAGAGAGGAATGACAGAAGTGAAATAGTGGTAAATTTTTCTGAAATGTATGAAAATAATTAACACATTCTTCCACAAATTAACAGAGAAAAAACAAACCTTGAGAAGCCCAAATGAAGAAACAAAGAAAGAAATCGACTTCATTATGCCAAAAGAGAACAAAACAATCATTAATGTTACAGTCTGCAACCAAGTAAATGTAGGAAGCTACAACGGAAGGGTGGACTGCACAGCCAAATTCAGTTTCAGAAGTGAAAGCCAAAATCAGTATCAGAAGTGAAAGGAACTGATACATTTCAGAAGTGAAAGAAAGAAACTGATTAAAAATAAAGAGATGGGCCTATTAAAAGTTAGAAACAAAGAACAGAAATAAAGAACAGCTCTAAGTTAGGCTGAGCGTGACATTGGTGAGTTGAATAGGTGACTGACAAAAGTGTTTAAGGAATCAGCGAAGGTGGCAGGGAAATCTAATACAACCAAAGCCAATAAGTATTAAAAACTGACCCTCGAGCTCATGAAAAGAAGAAAGGATAAGAAAGTAAAAACAAAGAAAGATGAAATAGATAGAGCAGTATCAACATGAGACTGAGAGCAGAAAAACGGAAAAGAAAAAAAGTGATCAGATCAGAGAAACAACCAAAAGAAAATTTCTGAAACAGAGCCGAAGCAAAACGGCACTAGGAAAGCAACAAATTATATCACTAAAAGATAAAAATGGTAAAGTCATTAGATGTGTAGTACCACACATTTGATATTCATGTATGTGTTTAGTAGTACTGTACTTTCTAAGTTAGATAGGGTGTAACCTGAATATTAATTTATAAGTTCCTATTCTAAGTAGTAATTTATATGTTAATGATTAATGTAGGGCTAACTCTATTTTTATATGTATGTATCTCTGTATCTATACAGTGGGTGATGTAATTGTGGATGTTGAACTATGGGAATTCCCCGTCTGGTCGAGTAATGAATAACAGATGCGCGCAGCTCTTCCCCCTTATTTGTGCGTCGTTGCCGGGCGCCGAATTTAAACCTTAAACAGAATAATGATGAATATACAATTCTTTCCGTAACCTAGTTGTGAAATGTTTAATAATGAAGCTGCTAGTACCCAAATATGTAAGATTAACAGTCCAAAAGGCCTAAATAATGTATAAATCCCAAATTTTCCCCAATTCAATCAAAAGTCCTGGCGTCATGGGTACACTGCTGAATAAATTGTAAAGAGAATTGACACCCACCATATTTCAAAAACACCACCTCATTTGACTTAGCAGTGGCGTCGCTAGCGAGCTCACTCGAGCCCCAGACGTCGTATATAATGGACGTTTGTTCAGGTGAGCCGTCCACATTTCTTCTTCCTCCCCCTCTTTTTCTTTGTTTAATCCTTACTTGTCATGGAATATATGAAATAATATTGTTGAAAGTTTAACGTAGACTGGAGCCCCAGACGTCATATATAATGGACGTTTGTTCAGTCCACAGACACCGGCGACGTCAGTGTGAGCATAAGGCTTTCCCATAGTATTGTCCAAAGACTTGAGCATACACACATTACACTATCCATGAATTATTATATAAACCAAATGTAATTGTAATAGTATTATTTATCTATCAAGTGAAGTTTATTTTGTAAATAAGAAATGGAAATTTGGAAGTGATGCAATCTGGTAACGGAAGAGCGAAATTCAAAACCATTAACCGTTTTCTTTCTTGTAACTAAGGTTAGGAAGTTAGGAGCGTGGAAGGGAACTTAGTGATTGTGAGGAATGATGTATTTTTTAAATGAACCTCAAGGCTAAACAAGCCCGAGTCATTATGTATTCTTAGTGATTATATAATGTTTGAATAGTACCTCGAGGCTAAACAAGCCCGAGTGATTACGAATTCTTAGTGATTATGTTTTTTTAGTGATTATATAGCAATGATGCTTATGAACTGTAAATAGCACTGAATTGATATTGGATTCTAGAGAATTACCTGATGAGAGTATATTATATGGATGAAAATGAACACGAGTAATCATTCTTATTGGTTCAAGGCTATGCCAGCCCGAACAGATAACCCATGCTCGTAAAAAGGTCCCTGACTTGAGGCTATTGTCGAGCCCAAGAATAACTGACAAAAAGAAAGTATGGTACAACAACTCCATACATCGCTTGTATGTATCAAATTGTTTTCACCTGGAAATAATGTTGGAGGAATGCTCATCCAAAACCCTGGCAACATGTACAATCTTCTCTCATACTAAAAAGGGTCATGTAATTAAAAATGTTTTGTGGAAACTAGTATCAAGCTATTAAAGTAAAGTGTATATCATTTTCTTTTCTTTATTGGTGTACCTAATCAAGGAAATTAAGTCCTCAAGCCTAATTCACTCCCCTTCCAATTCAAGATTCCTTCGCTGTGGGAACGACGACCACCCGTGGTACTGACTAAATCTACAGTAAACTCGGCCAAAAACTACAAACGCTACCATAATATTTCTTAAATTACTATATACTATTATACTAAGTCGAGTACCACCTGTATTATCCATGCATGAGTTGATCACTACCAACAACAGGTAAGATTATAAAATCACTAGCATTACACTGGATGAACAATAACGGTGGGGATAAAATAACAATCATTACACTGGTGGCTATAGCGGTGGGATATTCATCGTTCCCAAATTAATGGCGTTGGTGAGAAAGTGAAGGGAAGTGAATTGCAAAGAAAAGTGAGAATGCTAATTGTAGCATTGGTTGATCATTCCCAAATATCTCCGCCACTCAATTTCAGAACATCCTGGTAGTAATGGAGTTCAAATTGTGTACTAGACACGATTGCCCCTGAGGAAGGGGGAAAAGAATACTTCCCCAGTATCCCTGCTTGTCGTAAGAGGCGACTAAAGGGGGCCTTTTTATCTCCAGTCTGTCTCCTTACTGTCCTCTTCTGCTCTTCTGTCCTACCTCTCGTCTTGATATTTCCATGTTTCCTAAGCTTAGTGCTAATTCTTCACTTTTTCTTACAGCTTAGAATGTTACGGGTTAGGTTATTATATGTTCTCTAAACAGATATTACCCAGAGACAAACATACACAAAACATCATACACTGTCTTGGGCAATACTTCATCGACTTTGGGGACGTCACGAGGTATCGTCCTGGACAACGGAGGAGAGCACAGAAGGTTGGAGTCAATAGCTTGGTGTGGGCGAAAAAAGAGATCATACAGCCGGGTACCTGTAGAAAACTGAATGCCAAATGGGACGGCCCGTATAAAGTGATTGAAGTGCTGCTAGATGGAAGTGTTTATATCATTGAAAATGTATTTAGTGGCAAAAAAATACAAAGGGCTGCTGAAAAGGTAAAACCATATTACGGTACCGAGGAATGGCTCTTAGAACCGTTGCAACAGGAGCTAGCCCCGGAGCCCGAAGATGAGTGATTACCACCTCGAGTGAGGACTGCCCTAGGAGGCTCATAGAGGAGTGTTAGAAAAGTATACAAGTGCATGTGATGAATGTTGTGAAACATAACTGCTTAAAGTTATGTTCTGGGTGGACTCATCCCCGAGGAGAGGGTGTAAAAAGGAAAAGAGATAAGAGTTCCTGTTGGAACCGGGAAGTGCCTTACTTCGAGGGGAGTAGCTAATCCCCTCACCTTACAGTTAGCACGGTTTGTGAGGTAGTGGAGTCTTCAGGACAGAATGAGCGCTCACCTCTTGCGGGCGGAAAGCTGGAAACGAAAGGACAGAGCGAATGTGACTGCGAATGGAAGAGTGGAAGGAAGTGCCTTCCGTGGTGATCTCACTCTCGAGAAACCCTGTTGAGCTCAGGTGAGCGACAAGCTATCCTCCAAAACCTGAGGCTGACTGGGGCATAAATTCCCTCATAACATCTCGAGTAAGGAGTGATCATACCTCCTAATGTAGTGAGTAAGTGACCTTCCGAGGTACACATCAGGTGTTTAATGTGGACCGACAGGTGCCACTGATTGTGGGGAAAGGCATTCCAGTTCAAAGTGTTCACAGCAGTTATCAGAGTAACAACATTCCATCCATGCACATGTCATAGAAAATTGGTTTGGGTAAAGTTTGTTTTCCGAACGTGGGAGCCGTGTAGTGCCACACATTCGATATTCATGTATGTGTTTAGTAGTACTGTACTTTTTAAGTTAGATAGGGTGTAACCTGAATATTAGTTTATAAGTTCCTATCCTAAGTAGTAATTTATATGTTAATGATTAATGTAGGGCTAACTCTATTTTTATATGTATGTATCTCTGTATCTATGCAGTGGGTGATGTAATTGTGGATGTTGAGTTATGGGAATTCCCCGTCTGGTCGAGTAATGAATAACAGATGCGCGCAGCTCTTCCCCCTTATTTGTGCGTCGTTGCCGGGCGCCGAATTTAAACCTTAAACAGAATAATGATGAATATACAATTCTTTCCGTAACCTAGTTGTGAAATGTTTAATAATGAAGCTGCTAGAACCCAAATATGTAAGAATAACAGTCCAAAAGGCCTAAATAATGTATAAATCCCAAATTTTCCCCAATTCAATCAAAAGTCCTGGCGTCATGGGTACACTGCTGAATAAATTGTAAAGAGAATTGACACCCACCATATTTCAAAAACACCACCTCATTTGACTTAGCAGTGGCGTCGCTAGCGAGCTCACTCGAGCCCCAGACGTCGTATATAATGGACGTTTGTTCAGGTGAGCCGTCCACATTTCTTCTTCCTCCCCCTCTTTTTCTTTGTTTAATCCTTACTTGTCATGGAATATATGAAATAATATTGTTGAAAGTTTAACATAGACTGGAGCCCCAGACGTCATATATAATGGACGTTTGTTCAGTTCACAGACACCGGCGACGTCAGTGTGAGCATAAGGCTTTCCCATAGTATTGTCCAAAGACTTGAGCATACACACATTACACTATCCATGAATTATTATATAAACCAAATGTAATTGTAATAGTATTATTTATCTATCAAGTGAAGTTTATTTTGTAAATAAGAAATGGAAATTTGGAAGTGATGCAATCTGGTAACGGAAGAGCGAAATTCAAAACCATTAACCGTTTTCTTTCTTGTAACTAAGGTTAGGAAGTTAGGAGCGTGGAAGGGAACTTAGTGATTGTGAGGAATGATGTATTTTTTAAATGAACCTCAAGGCTAAACAAGCCCGAGTGATTATGTATTCTTAGTGATTATATAATGTTTGAATAGTACCTCGAGGCTAAACAAGCCCGAGTGATTACGAATTCTTAGTGATTATGTTTTTTTAGTGATTATATAGCAATGATGCTTATGAACTGTAAATAGTACTGAATTGATATTGGATTCTAGAGAATTACCTGATGAGAGTATATTATATGGATGAAAATGAACACGAGTAATCATTCTTATTGGTTCAAGGCTATGCCAGCCCGAACAGATAACCCATGCTCGTAAAAAGGTCCCTGACTTGAGGCTATTGTCGAGCCCAAGAATAACTGACAAAATGAAAGTATGGTACAACAACTCCATACATCGCTTGTATGTATCAAATTGTTTTCACCTGGAAATAATATTGGAGGAATGATAATCCCAAACCCTGGCAACATGTACAATCTTCTTTCATACTAAAAAGGGTCATGTAATTAAAAATGTTTTGTGGAAACTAGTATCAAGCTATTAAAGTAAAGTGTATATCATTTTCTTTTCTTTATTGGTGTACCTAATCAAGGAAATTAAGTCCTCAAGCCTAATTCACTCCCCTTCCAATTCAAGATTCCTTCGCTGTGGGAACGACGACCACCCGTGGTACTGACTAAATCTACAGTAAACTCGGCCAAAAACTACAAACGCTACCATAATATTTCTTAAATTACTATATACTATTATACTAAGTCGAGTACCACCTGTATTATCCATGCATGAGTTGATCACTACCAACAACAGGTAAGATTATAAAATCACTAGCATTACACTGGATGAACAATAACGGTGGGGATAAAATAACAATCATTACACTGGTGGCTATAGCGGTGGGATATTCATCGTTCCCAAATTAATGGCGTTGGTGAGAAAGTGAAGGGAAGTGAATTGCAAAGAAAAGTGAGAATGCTAATTGTAGCATTGGTTGATCATTCCCAAATATCTCCGCCACTCAATTTCAGAACATCCTGGTAGTAATGGAGTTCAAATTGTGTACTAGACACGATTGCCCCTGAGGAAGGGGAAAAGAATACTTCCCCAGTATCCCTGCTTGTCGTAAGAGGCGACTAAAGGGGGCCTTTTTATCTCCAGTCTGTCTCCTTACTGTCCTCTTCTGCTCTTCTGTCCTACCTCTCGTCTTGATATTTCCATGTTTCCTAAGCTTAGTGCTAATTCTTCACTTTTTCTTACAGCTTAGAATGTTACGGGTTAGGTTATTATATGTTCTCTAAACAGATATTACCCAGAGACAAACATACACAAAACATCATACACTGTCTTGGGCAATACTTCATCGACTTTGGGGACGTCACGAGGTATCGTCCTGGACAACGGAGGAGAGCACAGAAGGTTGGAGTCAATAGCTTGGTGTGGGCGAAAAAAGAGATCATACAGCCGGGTACCTGTAGAAAACTGAATGCCAAATGGGACGGCCCGTATAAAGTGATTGAAGTGCTGCTAGATGGAAGTGTTTATATCATTGAAAATGTATTTAGTGGCAAAAAAATACAAAGGGCTGCTGAAAAGGTAAAACCATATTACGGTACCGAGGAATGGCTCTTAGAACCGTTGCAACAGGAGCTAGCCCCGGAGCCCGAAGATGAGTGATTACCACCTCGAGTGAGGACTGCCCTAGGAGGCTCATAGAGGAGTGTTAGAAAAGTATACAAGTGCATGTGATGAATGTTGTGAAACATAACTGCTTAAAGTTATGTTCTGGGTGGACTCATCCCCGAGGAGAGGGTGTAAAAAGGAAAAGAGATAAGAGTTCCTGTTGGAACCGGGAAGTGCCTTACTTCGAGGGGAGTAGCTAATCCCCTCACCTTACAGTTAGCACGGTTTGTGAGGTAGTGGAGTCTTCAGGACAGAATGAGCGCTCACCTCTTGCGGGCGGAAAGCTGGAAACGAAAGGACAGAGCGAATGTGACTGCGAATGGAAGAGTGGAAGGAAGTGCCTTCCGTGGTGATCTCACTCTCCAGAGACCCTGTTGAGCTCAGGTGAGCGACAAGCTATCCTCCAAAACCTGAGGCTGACTGGGGCATAAATTCCCTCATAACATCTCGAGTAAGGAGTGATCATACCTCCTAATGTAGTGAGTAAGTGACCTTCCGAGGTACACATCAGGTGTTTAATGTGGACCGACAGGTGCCACCGATTGTGGGGAAAGGCATTCCAATTCAAAGTGTTCACAGCAGTTATCAGAGTAACAACATTCCATCCATGCACATGTCATAGAAAATTGGTTTGGGTAAAGTTTGTTTTCCGAACGTGGGAGCCGTGTAGTGCCACACATTCGATATTCATGTATGTGTTTAGTAGTACTGTACTTTTTAAGTTAGATAGGGTGTAACCTGAATATTAGTTTATAAGTTCCTATCCTAAGTAGTAATTCATATGTTAATGATTAATGTAGGGCTAACTCTATTTTTATATGTATGTATCTCTGTATCTATGCAGTGGGTGATGTAATTGTGGATGTTGAGTTATGGGAATTCCCCGTCTGGTCGAGTAATGAATAACAGATGCGCGCAGCTCTTCCCCCTTATTTGTGCGTCGTTGCCGGGCGCCGAGTTTAAACCTTAAACAGAATAATGATGAACATACAATTCTTTCCGTAACCTAGTTGTGAAATGTTTAATAATGAAGCTGCTAGGACCCAAATATGTAAGATTAACAGTCCAAAAGGCCTAAATAATGACATTTGTGAGGATTTAAAGGTCCCTTTTGTCTTAGCCGTCACTAGATGGCATAAGCTGCTCTCAGATTCAAAGTGAGATAGTGATAGAATCAGTATCTAAATTGAGTAAGGAATAAATCCCAAATTTTCCCCAGTTCAATCAAAAGTCCTGGCGTCATGGGTACACTGCTAAATAAATTGTAAAGAGAATTGACACCCACCATATTTCAAAAACACCACCTCATTTGACTTAGCAGTGGCGTCGCTAGCGAGCTCACTCGAGCCCCAGACGTCGTATATAATGGACGTTTGTTCAGGTGAGCCGTCCACATTTCTTCTTCCTCCCCCTCTTTTTCTTTGTTTAATCCTTACTTGTCATGGAATATATGAAATAATATTGTTGAAAGTTTAACGTAGACTCGAGCCCCAGACGTCATATATAATGGACGTTTGTTCAGTTCACAGACACCGGCGACGTCAGTGTGAGCATAAGGCTTTCCCATAGTATTGTCCAAAGACTTGAGCATACACACATTACACTATCCATGAATTATTATATAAACCAAATGTAATTGTAATAGTACTATTTAACTATCAAGTGAAGTTTATTTTGTAAATAAGAAATGGAAATTTGGAAGTGATGTATTCTGGTAACGGAAGAGCGAAATTCAAAACCATTAACCGTTTTCTTTCTTGTAACTAAGGTTAGGAAGTTAGGAGCGTGGAAGGGAACTTAGTGATTGTGAGGAATGATGTAATTTTGAAATGAAACTCGAGGCTAAACAAGCCCGAGTGATTATGTATTCTTAGTGATTATATAATGTTTGAATAGTACCTCGAGGCTAAACAAGCCCGAGTGATTACGAATTCTTAGTGATTATGTTTTTTTAGTGATTATATAGCAATGATGCTTATGAACTGTAAATAGTACTGAATTGATATTGGATTCTAGAGAATTACCTGATGAGAGTATATTATATGGATGAAAATGAACATGAGTAATCATTCTTATTGGTTCGAGGCTATGCCAGCCCGAAAAGATAACCCATGCTCGTAAATAGGTCCCTGACTTGAGGCTATTGTCGAGCCCAAGAATAACTGACAAAAAGAAAGTATGGTACAACAACTCCATACATCGCTTGTATGTATCAAATTGTTTACACCTGGAAATAATGTTGGAGGAATGATCATCCAAAACCCTGGCAACATGTGCAATCTTCTCTCATACTAAAAAGGGTCATGTAATTAAAAATGTTTTGTGGAAACTAGCATCAAGCTATTAAAGTGTATATCATTTTCTTTTCTTTATTGTTGTACCTAATCAAGGAAATTAAGTCCTCAAGCCTAATTCACTCCCCATCCAATTCAAGATTCCTTCGCTGTGGGAACGACGACCACCCGTGGTACTGACTAAATCTAAACTCGGCCAAAAACTACAAACGCTACCACAATATTTCTTAAATTACTATATACTATTATACTAAGTCGAGTACCACCTGTATTATCCATGCATGAGTTGATCACTACCAACAACAGGTAAGATTATAAAATCACTAGCATTACACTGGATGAACAATAACGGTGGGAATAAAATCACAATCATTACAGATGCAGAGATATGTTGGTGAAGAGAGCTGAAGAATTTTACAAGGAACTGTGCGCATCTAAGACAATAGTGCCAATAGCAAACTTTTCAGTTACAAGTGAAATACCAAAGGTAACGCGAGACAAAGTAACCATGTCTCTTAAAATTAAAAGAGGGAAAGTCCCAGGAGAAGATGGAATTGTAACAGATTCGCTGCTGGATGGGGGAGTATAAGTTCAAACCCGACTTGCCCACTTATTTGCTCAGTGTACAAAGAAGAAGAAAATTCCCAAAACACGGCATAATACAATAGTTATATTGCCTTACAAGAAAGGCGACTCAATAGATTTTAGTAACTATCGATCTATTATCACTTATTTACATATTCTTTATAAAAGTCTTTACAAACATAATAAAAACAAATTTGGAAGAAAATCAACGTCATGAGCAGGCAGGATTCCAAAGCGGTATTCGACAACTGATCATCTACTCATAGTAAATCAGCTAAATGGGAAAAATAAAGACTATAGTAAATCACTGTGCACAGGTCTTGTTGATTACGAAAAGGTTTTTGACTCAGTGGAGCACATAGCAATTATAAATTCATTGCGAGAACAAGGAGGACAGCCTGTGGAATGCATATAGGGATTGCTTAGTTAGAAATGCTAAAGAGGTGTGTGGTGTGGCAAGAATAACAACAAAGAAGGTACGGCACGGTGGGATGAGGAGGTTAAGAGAGCAGTGGAGGAAAAGAGGAAGAAGTGGCTAGAGTGGTTAAAGGAGAGGGGTTCAGTTGAAACAAAAACTGAATATACTGAGAGGAAGAAGCACGTAAAGAGACTAGTGAAGAGGAAAAAGGAGGTAAATGATGATCTAGGAAGAATGAATTCAGACTACTCTGAAAATAGGAAGTTATTCTGGAAAGAGATGCGGAAATGTTGAAGCGAAAGTGGAAAGAAATGTGAAAGTGTGAAGGATGCAGGTGGTAGACTATTTACCCATAAGGATAAAGTGAGGACCAGATGGAAAGAATATTTTGAAAGCCTGATGAATGTGAATAAAGAGGGCAGAGCCACTGTTAACTTGATTGGTTTTGGGGGTGTGCAGAGAAGGAATGCAGTGCCAGGAAATGTGACACTTGCACCGGTGAAGAGTGCTGTGAAACTGCTGAAAAATGGGAAAGGAGCTGGAGTTGATGAGGTGTATGCAGAGATGATTAAGTGTAGTGGAGGGAGCGGAATGAAGTGTTTGTTGGAGATATGTAAGAAGGCATGGATGAGTGAAACCGTCCCAGCAGAATGGAAAAAGGCTGTAATTGTACCCCCGTACAAGGTGAGCGAAGTGAGTGCAAGAATTATCGTGGCATAAGTTTATTGAGTGTGGTAGGGAAGGTATATGGAAGAATTATTATAGAGAAAATAAGAGAGATATCAGAAGTCCTAGTGAGTGATGAACAGGGTGGCTTTAGGAGTGGCAGAGGATATGTGGATTAAATATTTGCAATGAGACAGATAATGGAGAAGGCTTGTGAGAAGGACTATAAGGTATTTATGGCATTCATGGACCTTGAAAAATCATGTAACAAAGTAGACACAGAAGGATTGTGGAAGGTTTTGCGCATGTATGATGTAGATGGTGAGCTGCTAGGTGCCGTCAAGCGTTTTTATGATGGTAGTGAAGCTGTGTAAGGGTTAATGGACATTTAAGTGAACAGTTCACGATCGGTGTGGGCGTGCGTCAAGCTCGTGTGATGTCCCCATGGTGGTTCAATATATATATATATATATATATATATATATATATATATATATATATATATATATATATATATATATATATATATATATATATATATATATATATATATATATGGATGGTTTGATGAGAGAAGTAAAAACACGAGAGGGGGATGGCGCTGGTAATGAATGGTGATAGATGGAATATCTCAAATTTGTTGTATGCTGATGCAGTACTACTTGCAAATACCGGACAAGAACTTGGTAGACTAGCACAGAGTTTTGCTGATGTCTGTGAGTGTCGTCCCATGAGAGTAAATGTAGAAAAAAGTAAAGTGATGGTTATTAAGAGACAAGGTGACTCCCAGTGCGATGTTACAGTGAATGGAGAGAGTCTGGAACTGGTGAGAGAGTTCAAATACCTTGATACAGTGTTAGAAAAAAGAGGAAAATATGCAAAAGAAGTGGCAAGTAGAGTGACACAAGGAAGGAAAGTACCCGGTGCAATGAAGGGCCTTGATAAGAAACAGAGGGTTGAGTGTTGAAGCTGCACGAGGCTTGCATGGAGTGTTACTGCCAACTTTAACATATGGATGTGAGACTATAGTGTGTCATGAAAATGAAAAGTCAAGGGTGAAAGCAGTGGAGATGGGAATGCTGAGGAATGTATGTGGAGTACAGAGAGTGGATACGATACGAAATAGTGTGATTCGTGAAAGATGTGGAGTGAGGAAGTCTGTGGACACCAGAATCAAAGAGAGTGTACTGAGATGGTATGGTCATGTGGAGAGAATGGATAACAATAGAGCGGAGAAAAGGGTATATCTGAGAGAATTTGAAGGAGGGAGGAGGCGAAGTAGGCCAAGGAGATGGTAGACGAATATGATGGATGAGTGTGTGAGGAAGAGAGGTTTGGAAGTTGGTGAGGCTAGGGGACTGACAAGAGATCGAGCTGGCTGGATGAATATTGTGAAGGGAAGCACATGATCAGGGATTTAACATCCCTTTTTAACGTGACAGCGTCCGGATTGACTCTGTCGGATACGTGATTGTGAAGCTACAGAACGTGATTCCAGGGGGCTTGAATGATGAGTGAATGGAAGCGTGGACCATTGGACTGGGCAAATTTGGGCTGTTTGGACATTGCTACTCCTCACCCGTCCCTAAGGTAGGAAAGGAGGTCCTGATGATGATGAGGAGGAATGATGATCAAGGAGTAAATGAGAACATTGTAATACTGCTCGAAAACATATGCAAAGAGGAAACTGTTACATTTAAGTTACTTAAAGACTCAGAAAAAATTATGATTGAGAAGGTCGTGCCTCCGATTGATACAGTCTCACCAAAATTATTTGCAGCATGCCTTGAAAGTATTTTTAGAAAGCAAGAATGGGAGATAAAAGGAGTAAACATAGTTGGGGGAATACTTGAATCATTTAAGATTTGAAGATGTGATTGCCCTAATCTCAGAAACAGCAGAGAAACTGCAAGAAAGGTTACATGACATATAAAGTGTCAAAATAGGACTAAAGAAGGCTAAAGATGAAACGGAGCAAACTAGACTAATTTTTAATGTAACGTAATGTAATGTTTAAGTCGAATGGTCTCATCAAAGTAAATGAAGTAATTCTTGAAGGAGTTGAGGGGTAAAATTACTTGGGGCAAATACTAAAGCTAATTAAAGACCATGACAGTGATATAAAAATGCGCATTACAATTGGATGGAAAGCTTTCATTAATCATAGAGACATCATGAAAGGTAGGTTAACAGTTTGTATGAAACGAAATGTATATAGCAAATGCATAATGCCAACTATGACGCACGGCTGTGAGACCTGGAAACTGAAAAACTAATGGAAAACCAACTAATTCGTTCTTAAAGAGCAACGTAAAGGTCAGTGTTGGGAATATCTTTGAGAGACAGGAAAAGGCATAACTTGGATGAGAGAGCATACAAAAGTTGATGCCATTATAAAAGTTATAAAAGAACAGAAATGGAGGTGGGCAGGTCATGTAGCAAGAATAAGGGATAACCAATGAAGCAAAAGGCTGACTGGCTGGACTCAAAGAGATTTCAAGTATAGCAGAAAGAGGCCAGATCGGCGATGGAGAGATGAGGTTGAGAAGTTTGCAGGCAAAACGTGGCGGAGATTGGCTCAGTCAAGGAATTAGTGGAGAAGGTTGGGGGAGGCCATTGTTCAGTAGCAAGAGCTGATGATTATCTCTCTCTCTCTCTCTCTCTCTCTCTCTCTCTCTGTATATATATATATATATATATATATATATATATATATATATATATATATACATATATATCATCCAATCCTACATTGCCTCATGAGGAATGCAGAAGCCCGGGGCTAGGCAAGGTGGTCTTGACATTTAAGATGAGGGTGAGCAGCATCACTCATCCCTGAGTGGCATTACATGAGCAATAACCCCAACCACTCTTTGGATATAAACCTTCACCGGCTCAATCATACTGGAGCGCAACAATTACCCACTAAACCACCAAACACCATAATTTGGTTATATGGTTACCACCCAGCGTAGTAAATGGTTTCCTGGTATCCATGAAACCATTCGGCTTGTCACTAGGTGTAGAGTCACCCACAGGCAGAAGGAAGAGGAAAGAATGAAGGAAAGACAGAAGAGGGAGTGTAAAGACACCCGTAGCCAGAAGGACGAGGAAAGAATAAAGGAATGAAAGACAGATGAGATGGAAGGAAAGAACCATGAAGGAGAGGAAAGGGCAGACACCCGACAGCAGCACTACATCGAGTGAGTGGATGGTGAGCGCCCCCACCTACCACCATAAATATAAATAAATAGATAAATAAATAAATAAATACCTATCTATCTATCTATATATATAACATCATCATCATCATCATCAGCCATTTGAGTATCCACTACAGGACCGGCCTATCCCGACCGGAGTCGGGACGATACAGCCAGTGTATCTCTACCAAACGGCTTAGGCTGTCTGGCATATATTTTTTTTTTTTTTTTTTTTTATGCGAGGAAGAAGGAACCAAAGGCCATGAGCCCGCAGTAACAGTTCCCTCCAAGAGAAAAACAAAATATAATAGAGAGCCAAATTCAAGATCCGATCATTTTGAGATGCCTGGACACACTGCGTTTGAAAGACTGGAGATCATAGGCAGGAGGAAATACAGACAGAGGGAGACAGTTCCAGAGCTGACCTGTTGCATGAATGAAAGACTGGGAGTAACGGTTAACTCTTGCATTAGAGAGTTGGACAGAAAAGGGATGAGAGTTTGCTGCCAGACGGGTGCTACGCGCCCGTCGTAGAGGTGGAGGAATGCAAGCAGACAGTTCAGAGGAGCAGTGACCATTAAAGTAGCGATAGAAAAGAGATAAAGATGCAACAGTGCGGCGAAGAGACAGAGGTTGAAGGGAGTCAGTAAGAGGAGGAGAGTTAATGAGACGAAAAGCCTTTGACTCCACCCTATTGAGAAGAGCTGTATGTGGGGAGCCTCCCCACACATGAGAGTTGTACTCCACACAGGGGCGGATAAAACCCCTGTATAGAGTCAACAATTGTGCAGGGGTAAAGAAAGAGCGGAGTCGGCTTAGCACACCCAATCTCTTGGAAGCAGATTTTACAAGAGATGTAATATGATCTTTCCAAGATAAGTCCCGAGTAAATGAAACCCCAAGCATGTTCAAGGATGATGCAGGATTAATCTGAATATTATTAAACATTAGTGGGTATACCTGTGGAAGATTTTGTCGGGTTGATAGGTGTAAGAACTGAGTCTTAGAAGCATTAAAGACAACCATATTATTTTTACCCCAGTCAGAGATATGAGCCAAGTCAGACATTAGGTGTGCCATAGCCTCATCTCTTGTTTCTTGAAGTAACTGTTGAGATGGGCGTTGCGGGAACCGAATGGAAAGGTGAAGGGTGGAGTCATCAGCGTATGAGTGGATAGGGTTAGATGTACAGCTTAGAAGATCATTGATGAATAAAAGGAAGAGAGTTGGTGATAGGACAGAGCCCTGAGGAACACCACTGTTGATAGATCTAGGAGAAGAACGATGGCCGTCTACGACAGCAGCTATAGAACGACCAGAAAGGAAGCTAGCGATGAAGGTACAGATAGAAGGATAGAAACCGTAGGAGGGCAGTTTGGAAATTAAAGATTTATGCCAGACTCGATCGAAAGCCTTTGAGATGTCAAGTGCAATGGCAAAGCTTTCGCCAAAGTCCCGAAAGGAGGATGACCAGGAGTCTGAAAGGTAGGTGAGAAGATCGCCAGTGGAGCGTCCCTGACGGAACCCATACTGACGATCGGAAAGAAGGTTGTGATAGGAAAGATGCCTTAAAATTTTTTTATTAAGAATTGACTCGAAAACTTTTGAAATACAGGACGTTAAAGCAATTGGACGATAGTTGGAGGGTTGGGAGTGGTCACCCTTCTTTGGGACTGGCTGAATGAGAGCAAACTTCCAGCAAGAAGGAAAGGTACAAGTTGACAGACAAAGGCGAAATAGTTTGCCTAGGCAGGGTGTAAGCACAGAAGCACAGTTTTTGAGAACAACAGGAGGGACCCCATCAGGCCCATATGCCTTGTTAGTACTGAGGCCAGTAATGGCAGAAAATACATCAACTGAAGAAATTTTAATGTCAGCCATGAGGAAGTCAGAGGGGGAAGTGATGGAGGAACAGCACCGGAATCGTCTAAGGTGGAATTGGAGGAGAAAGTCTGTGCGAAGAGATCTGCTTTATCAGTAGAAGAAATAGCTACAGAACCATCAGAGTAGAAAAGAGGAGGGAAGGATGATGAGGTAAAGTTGTTAGAAAGATTTTTGGCAAGGTGCCAGAAGGAGCGGGAAGAATTCGAGTTGGAGAGTTGAGAGCATTTAGTATGGATGAAATTATTTTTAGTAGAGCGAAGAACAGACTTAGCACGATTCCGGGCAGAAACGTAAAGATTATGTGATTCAGGGGTGGGTTGGCTCCGGTACCTTTTGTAGGCCTTCTCCTTGTTGCGGACAGCATTAGAACAAGCGTGATTAAACCAAGGCTTTCTTGCGTTAGTCAAAGGATATGAGAAAGGAATGTATGCTTCCATGCCCGAGAGAATAACCTCCTTAACGCGCAAGGCACACTCAGATGGCTCACGGCCATGGAAGCAATAATCATTCCAGGGAAAATCAAAGAAGTACTGCCTGAGGGCCTCCCAGTCCGCAGCTCCAAAATGCCAGAGACGACGTTTCCCTGGAGGGTCCGCAGGCCGTATTGGAGCGATAGGACAGGTTAAGGTAATAAGGTTGTGATCGGAGGAGCCCAACGGAGAGAAAAGATTAACAGAGTAAGCAGAAGGATTAGTTGTGAGGAAGAGGTCAAGTATGTTGGAGCTCTCTCCAAGGCGGTCAGGGATACGGGTAGGGTGCTGTACAAGCTGCTCTAGGTCATTAAGGATAGAAAAGATGTAGGCTTGTTCACCAGGTGGATCCGTGAAAGGAGAGGAGAGCCAAAGGTGGTGGTGAACATTGAAATCTCCAAGAATGGAGATTTCAGAGAAAGGAGAAATGGACAGAATGTGTTCCATCGTAGAAGTAAGATAGTCGAAGAATTTTTGATAGTCAGTAGAATTAGGGGATAAGTAAACAGCACAGATATATTTAGTCAGAGAATGACAGGAAAGCCGAAGCCAGAGAGTGGAGAATTCAGAAGAATCAAGTTCAGGAACACGAGAGCAAGATAAGTCGTTGCGTATGTATACACAACAGCCACCTTTGGCTTTGAAATGAGTATAGAGAAAGTAGGAGGATACAGAAAAGGGTTTGCTGTCAGTTGCCTCAGACAGCTGAGTCTCCGTTAGAAAAAGAAGGTGAGGTTTAGAGGAGGAGAGGTGGTGCTCAACAGAGCGAAAGTTAGATGAAAGGCCGCGAATGTTGCAGAAATGAAGAAGAAGAGAGTCAGACAGTGGTTCCAGGCACCTCGAGTCGTCACCGGGAGAGGGGCAGATGGCGGGGGCATTTATGGTCCCCCCCCCTGGGGACTCCGAGGCTAGGTGAATTGACGCCATTTTGGTAAATTTTGAATAGGAAGTGTAGTGTGTACTGTGCATGTAGTTTGGTGAAGATAGATAGAGAAATTTGTACTGGAGAGCATGCTGGCCTACTCTCTGTGTAACTGAGACACTGAAAAAGTTCAGCAAAGGGGGATGGTCAGGAACTAGTCCTGAGGGCTGATGAAACGGGAGCTCCAGCACTCCCTGTCATCAGCTTTCCATCCACCTCGGGAGTACTGCCCTGCTCGACTGGTGCTACAGTCTCTCTCTCTCTCTCTCTCTCTCTCTCTCTCTCTCTCTCTCTCTCTCTCTCTCTCTCTCTCTCTCTCTCTATATATATATATATATATATATATATATATATATATATATATATGCAGCGTGTCCCAGAAAATATATACATACTGTATGTGTTAATGGTAGCTATGGTGATTGTATTTGAAGGCTAAGTAAATAACTTTATAGTAAAGAAGAAATTTTATAATAATGATTTAGTCAGAATTACAAACTCCATCTTGTATATATTTTTCTGTAAGGTGCTCAAGTTGTCCTCCCTCCACAGCAATGCACTGCTAGCATCGTCGAAGCACAGAGTTGCAAACGTCAGTCAAACTTTCTTGTGGGATTTCGCGACCCTTCTATTGAAATATTGAATTCTTCAAGTGTAGTTAGTTTTGTGGCATAAAACTCCATCTTTCAGGTAAACGTGCACCTATACGTGCAATCTCATCCCTCGCTGGAGGTTCTGTTTGAAATTTCCGTCTCCTCTGTCTTTGATCCTCATTTATGTTTTCTGTTTCCCAGTAACACTTCAGTACTGAATTATATTGGTGGAATGTTAGTCCGGGATTGGCCATATTCAAAGGTGATAAAAAACTGCAGATTTATAAGCTGTTAGTGTGCATACATTTCAGTGTGCATACCTCTCTCTCTCTCTCTCTCTCTCCGTCTCTCTCTCTCTCTCTCTCTCCATCTCTCTATCTCTCTATCTATCTCTATATATATATATATATCTATATATATATATATATATATATATATATATATATATATATATATATATATACAGAGAGAGAGAGAGAGAGAGAGAGAGAGAGAGCAACTTATAATACGTGCAGAATCTTGGGTAATAAGGGATTAGGGTAATGGAAACAAGGGGAGAGAGCGAGAATGGGTGAATGAATGGGAGAATGAGTAGGGATTATTGTCCGACAGTAGGAAAGCAAGTGAGTAGCCGGTATGGAGGAGGGAGTGAAAGTAAAACACAGGAGTACTGTGTGTGTGTGTGTGTGTGTGTGTGTGTTCGACAAACAAACGAGTGAGTGGGTGTGAGTGAACGACAAGAATGAGTAAGCGAACAAGGATCATATTCTGGCTGGCTTTCGAACATTTCTTTAATGACTTACACTGCACATTATACTGCAGTATCCTATATGTCACTGACGCAGACAGTAACATTATTAAGTCGATATCAGTGACTGGGAAAATACTGTCCAAATTTAATATGAAAAATAAATCGGTAAGGAAAAGGTGCAGCGAAGGTTTCTGTGACACGTTTAGTGCAGTTCGGAGTGGGAGTGAGAGTGGGAGTAAAGAAGTAAGTGAGGGAGTGAAAGGATGAATGAGTGAGAGTAAACTTCATAACTGAGGGAGAATGAGTCAGTGAATGGGCAACGCATGACAGAGAGAGAGAGAGAGAGAGAGAGGAAATGGCGGTTGTAAATGAATAAGTGAATGTGACGGATCAGGGTGAGTGAGTGAGGGAGGAAGGGGAGAGAGAGGAAATTTGGCAAAAAGGGACAGGTCGAGAACGTAGAGCAAGACGAAGAGAGAGAGGGAACGGAGGGGGGGGTTAGAAAGGGACTAATTGTGAGAGGGAAATAGGAGGGGAAAGGAAGTAATAGGCGATGAAAAGAGGAATGGTGAGGGGAGAGAATAGAGGGCAGAAGGGGAGGGACAGAAAAAGTGAGAGGGAAAGGAAGGAATGAAAGAGAGATGTGGAAGGGGAGAGAGAGAGAGAGAGAGAGAGAGAGAGAGAGAGAGAGAGAGAGAGAGAGAGAGAGGAATATGAAATTAACGAATGTAAAAGTAAGATACAAGCAAGATAAATGAGAAAGAAAATAAGACAATATATTACAGAAAAATAAGATTATATGATTATATGAAGCATCCATAATAATAGTCTTTATTTATTTAGGTTCTTTATACAAGCCCCAACATTCTAGGGAACGTTGTCTCTGAAGGCCAAGCAGGGAAGGGTGCGTGAGAGTAAAGGGTTACACTGACACATATATGGCAGAAAAGGTATAGAAGCAATTATCATTAAAAGCACAGTAACGAACAAACAGATACAATGACACATACATGGTAAAAAGTTGTTGCAGTAATTACCATTACAAGTTTAGGAATGAACAAAGTAATGCTCATGAAATATAAATCAGTGTATCGTTAACAACTTGAGAGGAAACGAAGAGCCAACGTGACTAAAACTAAATATAAACAGTGGGAATATATTAACGAGAGAACACCGAAACTTGAGACAGGAATGCAGACTAGCCAGTGAGTTGGTGTTGTGTTATATGTGTGTTGTGTTTTAATGCTGAGCTGTGTTGAGAGATGATGCAGAGACGTGTGTGTGTGTGTGTGTGTGTGTGTGTGTGTGTGTGTGTGTGAGTAATTGCTGCGGCCGGTATTGCTGGTGCTTCTGCTGTTTTTGTTGTTGGTAGTGGTGTTGGTGTGTTGTTCCTGTTATTCTTTCACTGCTGTTGTTGTTGCAATGTGCGAGAGCTTGCAGAATTTGGTGTTTATTTCTGTTACAGAGTTGTCGATGCTGTTGTTGTTGTCGAATGGCTGTTTTTGTTCTTGTTGTTGTTGAACTGTTGTGTAGACAGCTGTGTTTATTCGAGTGCTTCGTATAACTTCTTTTTTTTCTGCATTTCCACAGCTTGCTCGTGGAGTGGGTAAGGTATGAATTTGAGGAGGAGGAGCAGCAGGAGCAGGATGGAGAGGTGGTTGGTTCTAAGGGCTCGTCCACACGTGTTCTCGAACAAGTGCTGGCAACATTTAAGCAACACAGTAACGACCACGCTGCAAACATGTTGGGAACAGCAGCGTCCAGATAATGTTGGCAACATCATGATGAAGTCTCAGCTGCCTGGTATGGACACACTTATCCCATGGCTTCTGCTGCAAGTGTTCGAAGCTGCACTGAAACATGTTTGCATACATCTGTCCAAATACTGCTGCAAACATGTTCTCGAACATGTTGCCTGCCATTTTGCCAACATATGTCCGAGAGCACGTGTGGACGCGCCCGAAGATAAACCGTTATCGGAGGAATTGGGAATAATACAGAAAACTTAGGGTTAACTATGGTATTATTATTTTCTCTTGGGATTCATACCGTGTCTTGCTGTGGAGCGATGTTGCACAGTTTTACTGTGATATTTGTAATATAGAGATCGCCATTGTGTCTGAATTACCATTATTACCTGTTCAACCTAATTTTTGCTGTGTGCATGAACTCTCCCTCTCTCTCTCTCTCTCTCTCTCTGGGGTCCTTTAAAAGGACAGAATTTGGCATTTTCAAAAGTTAATTAAAAAAAGAGATTCACAGGGCACAGGCATATGAGCTTAGCAGCTATGAGCCGATAGGCGGAGGACGGTACGCTAAGTACCCGCAAAGTTTCACACACATTGGAACCGTGAGCAATAGTTGGTTAATCACTGCAAGATATATATGATCCAATAACCCACTGGTGCTGTGGGGCCCCGTCAAAAGGACAGAATTAGGCATTTCCAGATTTGACAGAGGGAGGGGGGGAACCCCAGGGTACGGTAGTATGAGCTTCGCGATCATGAGTCGATAGGCGGAGGGCGGTATGCTAAGTACCCTTTCAGCAAAATCCCCCACACAGGAACTCTGGGTACTAATGGTTAACATTTTTTTTTTTCGTGTAATTTATATTGTAATACCCACGTAATTTGCATCAGTAACATAAGAAGGTACAGTACAGGTATATAGATTTAATGTGCATGATAAATCGTCAAGGTAACGGTGCTGTGAAATCTACAAAACCCTTAACGTGTGACCCTGTAGTGATGAGTAAATGTGCTATGCTGTGTTTTGTCGAGGTTAGGTTCAGTGTCTGTCTTAAGAATGAGGTGCATGACAATGCATGTGTGAGTGCAAGCTGGAGTGAGTACAAATGCCTGTGGAAGCGAGTGAGTGAGTGTCACTGTGAGTGCAAGTGCTAGTATGAGTGCAAGTGCGAAAGCGGGTGAGTGTGTGAATGTCAGTGTGAATGCAAATGTGAGATTGAGTGCGAATGCGAATGTAAATGTGAATGTGAGTGAGTGTCAATGTGTATGCAAGTCTGAGTGCGAATGCGAGTGTGAATGTGAGGATGAAGGTGAGTGCTATGTAGAGGTGAGAGTGAGAGTGGCTGTCAGGCAAGGTCGGAGTCACCTGTCAGTCTGCTTTCTGACACGTTAACAGATCGAGTGTGGCACCAGCCAGACCTGCCAGTGGTGGGGAGGGGAATGATGATGTGTGAGGGTGAGGGGACAAATTGATTTGGAGAGATGGAACTAAAATTCAGGATGGAAATGGCTATTTTTCCCTTAGTGTATACCAGTATTAACAATGACGTTTTTGGTTTATTGTTACTACTAGCAGTGAAGGGGTTCATGAAGCCTGCATGTAACTCCGCCAGTTCGAAAAGTCTCTGGCTAAGGAAAATCCTTTGAAGGTAGCAATATGAAATAAAATCCGTCATGGTTATGAAATATTGAAAAAGGAAGGGGAGTTTGTGGTACATCAATGAAAAGAAGATTAAGCACCTTAAGCCGTCCACTTATTCGATGTAATGTTACCTACACGTAGCTCTTCACTGAGTGACAAGCCTTATGGCTTCCTTTAATCCAGGAAAATATTTACTATGTTGGATATTAGCCATACAACCAGATTATTCTCGGACGTCTAGAGTCTAGTGAATGAAGCTGCTTCAACCGCCTGATGTGCCTCGTTAAAGTTTACATCTGAGGGGTGACTGCCACTCAGGGACGAACGAAGCTGGTTACTCTCGCCTTAAATGTCGACACTGAGTAGCCTAGACATAGACTCCTGCGCTCCTGAGAAAGGATTAGATTATAGATAACCTGATGGGACTCTCTTAAGCTGAATATAATCACCTGAAGCTAATCAAGCAGAGGTGCTTGGGTGCTCCTGTTAGTTTTATTCAGTTTTGTCGTTAAATGTTCAAGAGGCAGAGTGGGAGCAGCGGGAGGAAGAGGCGAGAGGAAGGAGATGGGAGGACGCGAAAGGGGACAACGGAAGCAGGGAGGGAGAATGAACAGAGGTTTGGAGAGAAAAGAGGAGGCAGGAGAGAGGGGAGGAAAAGAGGGAAACAGAGGAAAAGGATGGATAAGAAAGAACGGAAAGGGGAAGGGAGGAAAAGGGAAAGAGACGGAGAAGGGAAGAGAGGGAGAAAGGAAAGGAAACGGAAAGGGGGAGAAGGGAAAGAGGGAGATGAGAAAGAGGGAGATGAGAAAGGGGGAAGGGAACACAGAGGAAAGAAGTGAGGAGAGGAGGGGAAAAAAAAGAGAGATGAGAAGGGAGGGAAACAGAAAAAAAGGAGAGAAAGAGAGAGAGAGAGACAGACAGACAGACAGACAGACAGAGAGCTCTTAACTATTCTTGTCACTCTTGTTGTCTCTGGGTTGACAAGTTTCGCTAATGTTAGAGTTGCAGAGTGTGTGTGTGTGTGTGTGTGTGTGTGTGTGTGTGTGTGTGTGTGTGTGTGTGTGTGTGTGTGTGTGTGTGTGTGTGTTTAATCATCAGTATCTTCGTCTACTTAATAAAACTACTTTTATGTGTATCTGACTATATGACCTCTCTCTCTCTCTCTCTCTCAGCCCCGTCCAGCTCTCCCCTCATGATGTACAGCCTCCTCTCACGACCTCTTCCTTCTTCCTTCACGACCTACATGTCCTCCTCCGGTTCATATATTTTCCTACCAAAAAATTTTCGTTTTCCTACCAAATCTCTCTCCCTTTCGTACCACAGTCTCACATCTACCACCAAAACTGTCTAACTAAATTCATGTCTTTCTCGTTATCTCTTCCAGTTTTTTTCTACTATTTTCCTACCAAATATTTTCCCTTTTTGCACCAGATCTTTCTCCTTTTTAGCACCAGATCTTTCTTCTTTTTCTTATGAATTTTTTTTTTTTCCTTCGTACATGGCCTTCCCATGACCATTAATATTTTGCAGTATTATCCCACCAATTTCCCCTTTCCTACCAAATATGTATCCATTTTCTATCAGATCTCCCTCTGTTTTCTATCAGACCACTTTTTTTCTCTCTCAAATCTCTCTCTCTCTCTCTCTCTCTCTCTGCTGCTTCCAACACCCATATTTTCTTATCAAATTACAGGTCTCTTCGTGTTTCGACCGAATCTGTTTCACTATCCTACCAGCCTGTTTCCACCGTAATCTCTTGCATTTCTTCCGATATCTTCCTAAAAATATTTCCCTTTTTCTACCAAATATTTTCCTTTTCCTACCAGATTTGTATCCATTTCCTACCAAATCTTGTTTCCATAGCAATCTTTCTTTCTCGTGACCTTAACTTCTTCCAGTATATTCTTACCTAATAGTTTCCTTTTCCTACCATATGTTTTTCTCTCTAATCAAATCTGTGTCGCATTCTCTCAAAATCTATGTCTCTCTCCTACCAACCACTCCTTCCTATAGCATGTTTTTCCAGTACTCTTTCCTTCCAGAATCGGCCTCCCTTTCCTTCCAGATCTGCTTCCCTTTCTTGCCAAATATTTCCCCTGTCCTACCTAAAGTGACTTTTTCCTACCTAATCTATCTCCTTTTCCCACCGATTTTTTCTTCTCATAACTTTCGTCAGTTCTTCCAGTATTCTTTCATGCCCAATATCTACTTTTTCCTACCAGCTCTGTTTCCCTTTCCTACCAAATCTGTCTCCCTTCCCACCAAAGCTCTCCTTTTTCCTACCAATCTGCTCCTTCCTACCATCCTTCATTCTTCACAACTCTGCGCACCGTCTTTCATAACCATTATCCATCATTAACCTTCAGCTATCCTCCTCCCCCTCCTCCTCTCTGCTGTACCTGAGCCAATCCTTCTCCTCCTCTTCCTATCTTTATCATATATTCTCATACCTCCTTCCCACACAGACATATTTGGTCTTTTCTATAGCAGCCTCCACCTCTTCACAACGTTCTGTTCATCGTCTTTCGTAACTACTAACCAGCATTTGACATCATCTTCAAATATACTCATCTTCTTCTTCTACGTCTCTTCCTATCTTTATCATCTCACAGATATAGAAACCTTCACTCCTTTGGACTCTGCATCTTCCTCCATAAGTACTAACCACCATGTTCATCACCATCCTTCAGTACTCGTATTCTTATTTCCGTCTACTTCTATCTACATCATACATTCTCCTATATCTTTTCCACAACCAGCCATCAGCCCCTCTTCTATTTATAACATTCTTTCCATCGCCTTTCATGACTATTAATTACGAGTCTCATCAATATCTACCAAAATCATCTCCATTTACTCATTTTCTGTCTATGATATAGTCTGTATCTGTATCATCTCCACATTCACCCAGCTTTGTGACCTTCTGATTATCATTCTTTATGACTTTTAACCACCAGATTAACTACGTCCTTCCAATATCTAACTTGTCTGAGCCGGCCACCCTTTATATCTCATCCTATCTTTATCACATATTCCCCACAGCACCATCCTCACAACTACTCGTCTTCCCCTTTTTATAGCAACCATTATCATTTACATCACTTTTTCCCTATATCGTCATCGTTTCGGTATAATCTAATCCCGTCTATTCTTCTTACCTACAGTACTTTATCTTACAATCTCCTTCATCATCTCTACAACCACCCGTTTTTACAACCTTCCGTCCATCGTCCTTCATGGCTACTAACCACCAAGTACTAGCACCTTCCAATGTCGTCATCAGTTAATCTCCACTAACCAGTCAGAACCAGTCTCACTTAACATGTCCTCCTAACTTAATCTCTTATGATCTTAAATACTTCCATAACCTTGTATCTACTCTCTGTATACCATCCCTTCTTTACGACTCAGATCTTAGTTAACCATCAACTTCATCACCATCTTCAGTATCGACATAGTTTATCTCCTGTACCCTATCTAAACTAACCTCCATTTACAAGACATATTTCCCATAATACTTTCCGTTAACAATCTCCCTAGCGACTTCCTCTCATTATAGCAGTCTTCTCCCACGATCATTAGCTTCGTTTCACTTCCATCTTGCTGTCACATTTCTTTCTCCCTGATTCCTTCCCAGTTTTCTTCAGTCTTTCCATTTTTCTTCAATAGCAGCTCCAGCCACCTAATAATTTTCTCCTCTTCCTTCCCAGCCCCTCTCCAAACCTCCCATACTCACCCACAATATCCCCCCTACCTTCGCTCTTCCCCAGCACTCCTCCCCATCTCTCCTGCATCCACCACCACTCTGTCCTTTCCCTCCCTCCATCCATACACCCCTCTTCATCCTCTCTCCCTTCCCAAGAACCCCTTCCTTCTCTCCTCTCTCCTTCCCCTACCTCTCACTTTTCCCCTCTACATAATTCCCTTCCCACCTCTGTCCCTTACTATGCCCTCTCATTTTCCCCTCTTCTCTCCATCTCTCACTTCCTTCCTCCCATCTCCTCCTCTCTCTCCCTTTCCACCTCTTCCCTACCCAATATTCCCTTCCCGCTTGAGTATGGAGGCTCCTGTATACATATGCATAAGGTATACAGAGGGAGGCAGGAGTAGGGCCGAAGATAACTACCGGCTGAAATATATGAGGGACAGAATGCTCCTCTATAGCACTTTTGTGCCGTATTCTAAGTTGCTTTAGAGATTTCGCATGGCAGTTTCCATAGCGAATTATTTTGCATAAACATATCGATATTCTCTTGTTTTATTAATACAAAGTATGCTGGTACTATAAAGATATTAAAAAATACAAACTAATATAATGGTACTGTTAATACTTAAAAACAAATCTTTAGTTCGGTTAGAAATTTCATGTGCTAGTTAGAAAAAGGGGATAGAGGGAGGAGGTGGGCTTAGTATATGAGCACTTACTGGCTTGGTGTGTGAGTGTTGGGATGTTTGTTGGTAGGACCAAGTGCTGTAGTCAAAATGACTTTCGAGATTTTGAACTCCGTTTCCTTGGCGATTTATTTTCCTCATTACACGTTAATATTATTCTTGTACAGTATAATATTAATTTCAAATTGTGACATTAATTAACTACTACTGTATATATAATTGCAGCCAAAGAGTTGCAAACAACAAACCCACCTGTAACTCTCATCTATCCATCTATCTGTCTGTCAGTCCACCCATCCCTCTATCTACGTATATAATAATAATTATACTCGTGTACATCTGCTAGTCTGTCTGTCCGTCTATCTGAAGACATATAAAGTGTAATTTATGTAGGTAGCTTTAATGTCGCATGCAGTCATCACCGATGGTTAGTTTCCCATTACTATCAGGAAAGAGGTGGACAGGATGCAGAAAAGGGGAAAAGCAAACTCATAAAAAACAGTGGAATGCCCAGTGAAATGAGATACACATCCTTTTACAGATCATTCACCTTAACTATATGCTGTCACCTTAAATAGGTTAGAACTTGTCATCTCTCCATCTTGAATGCTGACTTATATCAAGAGATTAGTTACAGAATATGGTGTTAGTCAGGCAGATGTGTCATGGAAAGGAAGCAGAGCCATAGCAAAGTCATTTTCTGCTATTGGGCTATGAACAGTAAGATGCAGTACAGTGAAAACAGCCAAAACTAGAAAGAACTGAGAGAGCGCATACCTCCGCCAATGCCATTAAAATGGATCCGAAACCGGATCCAGATACGCCCCCAAATTTAATCGATTCATTCTTGGTCCATGGCCCACTTTCCCGCAAAATTTCACTGAAATTTATGAAGAACATTTCGAGATATTGTGTAAGATACTCCGGATCCAGATCCGCATCAGCCCCCCAATTTTATCATTTCTTCCTTGGCCCGTGGCACACCCTTTCACAAAATTTCATCAAAATCCCTTCATAACATTTTGAGTGATCACGGATTCGGAACCGTGGATATAGGATCTGGATCTGGATCCATATCTGCCCCTAAATTTAATCATTTTTTCTTGGTTCATAGCCAACATTTCCACAAAATTTCATTGAAATTCATTGAGAACTTTCGGAGATATTGTGCTGGATACTCCAGATCGGGATCCTGATCCGCCCACAAATTTAATCATATCTTCTTTTGCCCATGGCCCACCCTTCCACGATATTTCGTCAAAATCCTTTCATAACTTTTTGACTAATTCTGCTAACAGACAGACAGACAACCCAACGCGGGGTAACACAAAACCTCCTTGGCGGAGGCAATAAAATTAACGAACAGGCAGAAATTTCCACCCATTTTCTGCTTATTTTTTGAAGTTCAGTGACAGAATAGGAAAAAACTACAGCTATGTATCCTCGAACACTTATTCCTGACTGCACTCATGCTCGTTTGTTAATCTTCCATACAACTAAAATGCGCTTGGAGGGCGCATACCTCCGCCAGTGCCATTGAAAAGGATGTGGATCCGGATCCGTGGATATAAGATCCAGATCCGGATCAGCCCCCAAATTTAATCAATTCTTTCTTTCCACAAAATTTCATAGGAATTCATTGAGAACTATTGGAGATATTGTGCGGGATTCTCTGGATCATTTAATCAATTCTTTCCACAAAATTTCATTGGAAGTCATTGAGAACTTTTAGAGGTATTGTGCGGGATACTCTGGATCCGGATCCGAAAAAATCTAATCATTACTTCCTTGGCCCATGGCTCACCCTTCCACAAAATTTCATCATAATCCGTTCATAACTTTTTGAGTTATCCCGGATCCGGATCCGTGGATATAGAATCCAGATCCGGATCCACCTCAAAATTTAATCAGTTCTTTCTTGGTCCATGGCCCATCATTCCACAAAATTTCATTGAAATTCATTTAGAACTTTTACAGATATTATGTTGCATACTCCGGATCGGAATCGACCCCCAAATTTAATATTTTCTTCATTGGCCTATGGCCCACCCTTCCACAAAATTTCATCAAGATCCGTTCATAACTTTCTGAGTAATCCTGCTAACAGACAGACAGACAAACAAACAAATCAACGCGGGGTAAAACCTTGGCGGAGGTAATAAAAATAGCTATCCCTCTTTACACGCGCGCGCCTGCGTGCGTGCGTGCGTGTATGTGAGTGTGTGTGTGTGTGTGTGTGTGCATGTGTGAAAAGATGCAAGTCATCTTGTGGTTGTCCATACTTGATGGCAAGGTGGACAGGTTGGTGGGCGGATGAGTGGGGTGGGTGGGTGTACAAGTAGGGTGGTTGGAGTGAATGGTAAGGGTGGATGAAGTGGGTGAGGTGGGTGTGTATGGTGGGTGAAGTGGGTGGCGTGGGCAAAATGGATAAGTGGGTGAGGTGAGCAGGCAGGATGTAGTGGGCTGGCGGGATGGGGTGGTCCAATGGGTTGGGCAAGTGAGTGAGTGTGAGGCTTTGAGGGTGGTTGGGTGCACTTAGTGGTTGGGAGAATGGGTGGACTTTTTGGTGCGTGGTGGATGTGTGTCTTCCCCGAAAACAGAATGGTAGATGGACTTTGTCTTACTGAGTGAGTGGGTAGGTATAGTGGTTGGTGGTTGGATTGGTGTATGGGGTACTCATGTCCACTGGGGAATAGACCTATGGGGTAATTAGGTCTGTGAATGGAATAGGTCCTTGGCGGAAATGTGCTCAAGTGGAAAGATACAGTAAGTTCAGTGGGTAAAGAAGGTCCATGGATGAAATAGCTCCATATGAAAAAGTAGGTCCATGTGGGGATTTGGTGTACCCCGTGGTGAGAAAATAGGTCCTTGGGGAACATGTCATGTAGAGGGAAACAGGTCCATAAATGAAAAATAAGTCCATGGTGAAAAATAGGTCCAGTAGGTAAAATAGGCCTATAGTGGAAAAATAAGTCTATGGAGCAAAAAAGATCCATTGATTGAAAGTAAGCTTATGGAAGAAAACTGGTATATGAAGAAAATAGATCCATGGAGGAAAATTTGTCCATGGGGAAATAAGTTCATGGGGAAATGGGTTCATGGAGGAAGTGGGTCCAAGGGTGAAAAGGGTCCAAAGGGGAAATAGGTCCAAGGCTAAAAATAGGTATGTGAAGGGAAATGTGTCAACGGGATGAAAACAGGTGGGTGTAGCCGAGACGGGCTTCTGTGCATGGAAGGACATCAGTTTCAGGCCTACTTAAAGTGAACAGAGTATACAGTATTTAAATCTTTGAAAATTTCGGCCTCACCTCACAGGCAATACACTGTTTTGAGTCAGTGCTTTCGTCTGAATTAGGGCTGTATTACAAGCTGGCTACGAAAATTTGTTGCCTCTTCCTCAAGGATTACTTTGCACATGACACCTTAATAGTTTTGTTGCAAGATACTGATGCCAATCGTGTCAGTATTAAACAGGTATACACAGCATGCAAGAAGAAGGTAGATTCAAGACAGAAAAATAAATCGTCAAGGAAAAGACATTACGAAGTTCTCTCTGTCAACGAGATATCGGAACCAAGTCCCCTTCAATAGTACGTGTGGGGTATAACTTATGCAGACATGCAGGTTAAGGAAGGGGTGCAGTCCTCGCCATAATCATCGTCACACACACAATTAATTCGTCTGTTTCACCTATGATTTATATTTTGTGAGACTAGTAGTAGACGAGAAATATAATTTACATCAAAATCACACAAAATTAAAAGACCGCACATGTAGGCAGACATACATTCATCTGCACATAGACACATAATTTAGAAGAATGACACCGGTAAGCTAGGTACACATAAAGACACTTACTTTAAACAGATCACATGCACAGGAAGATACAAATTCCTTTGCACAAAATGATATACATACAAAACAGCCAGCCACATATACGACACAAGCCGTAAGGTAAATCACGTATGAGGTTTATAGTTATCATGTCAGTGTGTTGATATCCTCATGGTCACGCTAACACGACATAATTTTATTCAGTTGACAGTAAGACACAGGACCTTGAGAGTGTTAACGATACAATATCTTGACTCAGGACAGACCCAGGTCACGAAACGAACGCATTCACATATGTAAACAAAATAAAGACCAGCCAGACATGGGCATCAAGCCGGAGGGTGAATATGTATGAAGCTTAAAATGTTTCATGTCATGATGTTAATGTTACTGTTGGGGTGTGCAGTCTGGGGGATCATGTCTGGTGGAGTGACATGGGTTTTTGTACTAAGTGAGGACAGGAGATCAACACGCAGGCTTACACACATGCATTCACAGTCACGTTCACATTCATTCATTTTTATCCTTTTATGCGTAAAGCGTCACGGTCATTCCCCACTCCACTTTCTCGCTCTTTCTCTTTTTTTGTTACACAGAATTCTCCTTCTCCCTCCCCCCCTCTCTCTCTCTCTCTCTCTCTCTCTCTCTCTCTCTCTCTCTCTCTCTCTCTCTCCATAAAAACAAGACTCTTGTCAAATGTAAGTCTGATTACAATTACTTACATACACAAACAGCAAAAAAGTCACACACACACACACACACACACACACACACACACACACACACACACACACACACACACACAACAGGAAATGGGTCAGTATTGCTGTATTCACGCCCAGTTCTCACATAAGGTGCCAGCTGTGTGTGTGTGTGTGTGTGTGTGTGTGTGTGTGTGTGTCAGATAAAAAAGGTAAAATAAGTTCATATTCACGTACACAGCTGCTCGCTAGAGAGAGAGAGAGAGAGAAGAGGGGAGAGAAATGTGTGTCATGTACGCACGCCTGTGTGCCTGAACCGTACGTTTTACATTAAATACTCACAGCCACGACCGAGTTTACGAGTCTTGTTATGTGTACCAACCTTCCTTAATTTTAAAATAATAAGAAACTGAACCCTAACTTTGAGAGGAATGGAAATGGGAGTACGCTGCAGTCCTTAGGTTACGTTAGGTTAGGTTAGAGGTTAGGATAGGTTAGATGAGTCTTGATTAGCTTGAGTTAGATTAGTTTTGTTTATATTAAAATAGGACAGGTTAAGCCAGGATAGGTCTGGTTAGGTTAGGTTATAGTGTATTTGGTTTATTAGGTTAGGTTATGGTATATTTGGTTTGGTTAGGATAGGAGAGGTTACGTTAGAGTAGATTTTCTTAGATTAGGTTAGGTTGAGTTAGGTTAGATTAGGTTTTACTAGATTCCTCACCCCCCCTCTCCCTCCCTCCCCCTCTCTCTCTCTCTCTCTCTCTCTCTCTCTCTCTCTCTCTCTCTCTCTCTCTCTCTCCATTGCTCCCTCTGTCCTGTCTCCTTCCTTCGCTTCCTTCTCTCATTTTTCATTTCCTCCTCTGCCTTCTCCCCCTCCCCGTCTCTCTCTCTCTCTCTCTCTCTCTCTCTCGACCCGTTTCTCCTCTTACCTCCGCCTCACTTCCTCTCGTTTTTTACCCCTTCCCTTTCCTGTCCTCTGGTTTTCCACGTACTTCCTGCCTTCACTTGGTACAGTACATTTACCCAACTGCTGGTATTGCTTTGTCTGCTTTCTGTTGTGTTTCATCTTTCCCACGTCATCGTCATGATCATCATCATCATCATCTATCCAATACGTTCATGTATTCATATACCCAGTAAACTGTCAAACTAACTTTCTTAAATGTCTGTGTTATACGGCACTACCTTTATACAGTGCTATCCACAATACTTAGTTCCACTAGTCTTTAGTGTTTATAGTGTACCCGTATACCCTTTCATCCACTTCATACCCCGTAATCCATGTCCTGAATTGTACCTGTTCCACGTCACACCGTGGATGTGATTGGTGTTGTAAAGAATGAAGTACAGTGGTTCCAGCCCAGTCCTTACACTTATAGGAATGCGTGAGTGCTGTCAAAGGACACAGAATCAGTATATTGTACATATGTGTGTGTGTGTATATATATATATATATATATATATATATATATATATATATATATATATATATATATATATATATATATATATATATATATACTATATACTATATCTCGGGTGTCTGCCCTTTCCTCTCCATCCTTCTTTCCTTCCATTATCTTCTGTTTTTCTTTCCTTCATTCTTTCCTTGTCCTTCTGCCTACGGGTGGCTTTACACTCCCGCTTCTGTCTTTCCTTCATTCTTTCCACTTCCTTCAGCCTGTGGGTGACGCTACACTGAGTGACAAGCCAAATGGTTTCCTGTGCACCAGGAAACCATTTACTACTCTGGGTGGTAACCATATAACCAAATTTTGGCGCCTGGTGGTTTAGTGCGTAATTATTGCGCTCCAATTGGATTGAGCCGGTGAAGGTTTATATCCAAGGGGTGGTTGAGGTTGATTGCTCACGTAATGCCACTCAGGGATGAGTGAGGCTGGTCACTCTCATCTTAAATGTCGGGAACAACTGCCTAGCCCCGGGCTCCTACGCTCCTCATGGGGCAATGTAGGATTGGATGATGGATATATATATATATATATATATATATATATATATATATATATACAGTATATATATATATATATATATATATATATATATATATACAGTATACATTCATCGAGAGCAAGAGGTTTCTCTAACATGATTACGCCATAACCGCCTAGCGGTAGCCAGAATAATATAATACTGGGTAGAATATTAGAGAGAGAGAGAGAGTAAACATTATCAAAACTACAGTATAAATGCGGCAGCAGCATAGTGCAAGACAACCCACCAGCCTAAGAACCTAAACCATCAGGCATGGAACTAGTCTTCCCTGTGATTGTTTTTAGATGTTGGTGATGGGTACTTTTTTGTGGTCATTAAAACCCCACCTCTTGCCTATCAGATGAACAGTTTTATGGCTCAGGTTTACCACACCTAGTGTCTGACTTGGCTTGTATCTCTGGCTGGGGTAAAAATAATCTTGTTTTTAATGCATCAAAGACTCAGTTCTTACACCTATCAACCCGACAAAATCTTCCACAGGTGTACCCACTAATGTTTAATGATAGTCAGATTAATCCTGCATCATCCTTGAACATGCTTGGGGTTTCATTCACTCGGGACTTATCTTGGAAAGATCATATTGGATCTCGTGTAAAATCTGCTTCCAAGAGATTAGGTGTGCTAAGCCGACTCCGTACCTTCCTTACCCCTGCATAGTTGTTGACTTTATACACGGGTTTTATTCGCCCCTGTTTAGATTACAACTCTTATGTGTGGGGAGGCTCCCCACATACAGCTCTTCTTAATAGGATGGAGTCAAAGGCTTTTCGTCTCATCAACTCTCCTCCTCTAACTGGCTCCGTTCAACCTCTGTCTCTTCGCCACACTGTTGCATTTTTCTCTCTTTCTTATCGTTACTTCAACTATCTGCTTGCATCCCTCCACCTCTACGACAGGTGCGTTGCTAGCAACAAACTCTCATCTCTTTTTTCTCCAGCTCTCTAATGCATGAGTTAAACGTTACTCCCAGTCCTTCATTTATGCAACGGGTCAGCTCTGGAACTGTCTCCCTCTGTCTGTATTTCCTACTAGTTATGATCTCCAGTCTTTCAAATGCAGTGTGTCCAGGCATCTCGAAATGAACGGATCTTGAATTTGGCTCTCTTTTGTATTGTTTTTGTTTTTCTTGGAAGGCATGGTTTGCGGGCTCTGGCCTTTGGTTCCTTCTTTCTTGCATAAAAAAATATTCAGTCATTACTTCCGCTAAGGAGGTGTTTGGCTCGATTTGTGTGTCTGTCGGTCTGTTTGTCTGTCTGTCTGTTTGTCAGTCTGTCTGTTTTTCTATCTGTCTGTCTGTCTGTGTCTCTCGTCACACATCACCTGTTCTCATAATATTACACGTAGATGCAATCCTCCGATTAATAAATATTAATACACCAAAGGCATTTCATTTGGAGTTTTCCATTAATATCTATTGGATGGAACTGGACCACATTTGGAATAATGACTGAAGACCATCAGAGTGATTATATTTTTGATGAAAACTATCAAAGGTCTAGAACAAAAAAGGGGAATGGTTCTGCCTTGGTGCAGGTATGCAGTAAGTGTTATTATTATTCATTTA
>NC_137011.1:15081392-15098892 GCF_032717465.1 Coenobita brevimanus
TAACTTACAGCACTTTTGTTTTGACACTGTACCGCAGTGCAAACGTTTGTGCTGCAGTAAAGGTTTACAATTAATATATTAAGGCCCCTGTGAGCACAGAGGTGGAAACGTTACACCTAAATTTATATTACTGCTCTCTCTCTCTCTCTCTCTCTCTGTACAGTATATAACTAATTAACTAAGTATATATATATATATATATATATATATATATATATATATATATATATATATATATATATATATATATATATATATATATAGTTATTCATCTAATTATCAGTATACACAAATGTTTTTATACATATGCATACAATACATACACACACAACTGTCTCTCTATCTGTCAGGCTATCTATCCATATACTGTATTAAAATAGGCCTTGCCAGAGAGAGAGAGAGAGAGAGAGAGAGAGAGAGAGAAGGGAGGAATAAGTGAACAGGAAAGCGTCAGGTAGGATTTATGTTTACTTCATGTGTTCCACCCCAATTGTGTGTGTGTGTGTGTGTGTGTGTGTGTGTGAGAGAGAGAGAGAGAGAGAGAGAGAGAGAGAGAGAGAGAGAGAGAGAGAGAGAGAATAGATGGAAAACAAGAGATCAAGGACACAAAGGCAAAAGAATAAATTGCCTCTCTCTCTCTCTCTCTCTCTGTCCAACTCTCTCTCTCTCTCTCTCTCTCTCTCTCTCTCACACACACACACACACACACACACACACACACACACACACACACACACACACACACACCACCGCCACTATCGAATTCACATAACCTCTACTGAATTTTACTGGCTCGATGGCAGTGTGTTCAGTTAGTTCAGAGTATAGGTGTCTTAGTGTCCAGCGGGTTAGTCTGTCAGTTAATGAGTTCTTTCGTTAGTCAGTTCGTTCATTCATTCAGTCAAGCAATTAATGGGCCAGTCAGCCAATGAGTGAATCAACTGCTCTATCCGTAGGTCAGTCAGACAGTTATTCAGAGAGTCAGTCAGTAGAATATTCCGTGGGTCGGTCAGTTTAGTCAACAGATCTGGGCCTGTCAATTCGTCAACGAGACACTCTGTCAGTCGGTGTGTCAAATATATTTTGATCTAACTTTTCCTACAATTGCCATCTTTCCAGCTTGACTGTTGAGTTATAACAATAAATTATCCCCACAATAGATTTTTCTTTATGAAAAAGTGTGTTGACAGGATGTAAAGCAGTAACATGGACTTTATTTGCCATTGATAGCAAAAGGACGAAAATCAGGGTCAAGATAAATTGAATTAACTATAGTCAGAAAACAGTCAGGAGTCAGCTAGTTAGTCTGTTTCATTCAGTTAATCATCTCGGCCAGACGGAGTCCGGCGAGGTATTGTTTTTGATTTAGTTTTTTTTTTTTTTTTTTTTTTTTTAGCAACATTTCGGAAAAACGGCTGAATGAAATTAAATGAAACTTTCAGGATATATGGGCACTGGTCCCAAAAGAAAGTGATTAAATTTTGGAGGTAATCGAGTGAGCTTGGAAGGTCAAAATCAAGGTGACGGAATTTCAGAGGGTTATAAATTGAAACCGGTTGAAGATAGACATATATACTATTATAAACATACAGGAAATCGTAATATGGGCTTTCATTTTGCACCAAGGCCTTTGACCTTGAATGACCTTGAAGGGTCAAACTCAAGGTTACCGATATTCAGGGGGCTATAACTCGAAACTGGTTGAATATAGATATTTACAGTTATCAAGATATAGGAAGTCTCACATGGGCGTTTATTTGGCACTATGACTTTTTACCTTCAGTGACCTTGAAAGGTCAAATACAGGATCACCGATTTCAGAGGGCATAACCTGAAAACATTTGCACCATTACCTTAGTCTTTAGTTGTGTACTGACACTAAATGGCAGTCCCATTTCAGTATTTAACAGCAATAAAACAACTGCTGTCGGGCGAGGTTTGTTGTGCCTGACACTACTTGTTGGTTTGAGACTTAGTCAATTGGTTAAGAATTACTTTATATTTGTTAGTCCTATTATAAGGCAAATAATCATCGAGTGTGGAAGACTAGACAAATGTAAAATGAGTAAGACAGCTTCAAGTGGTGCGAGGTAAAGTTAAATCCGGGTATGCTTCTTTCACCGTTTTTTGGCAGCCTATTTCACGTAGCTGAGGGGTAGGAAAGTAACTCAGTCAATCAAATGGTACGGCTCTACGTCCTCCTCACTGCATTGCATTCGTGGCTAGCATCATATTCTAGTGTTTATCTACCGGTACAGCTAAACATTCTAGATGGAGATATTGCAATTTGAGGCCAAGTTGGAGTAATAAGAGTATAATATGTAGCACTAAACACTGTTGGTAAACTTCCTAAACATCAAATAAACATCATAATACATTTGCAGACACCGCCAGAATACACAAACTTCAATAAACATCAACGCTCACGAAATCTCAGCAAACATCTGTAGGCATTAAGAAGCATCAGTAAACATCAACACGCAAGAACCCTCAGTAAACATCTGTATATATTAAGAAGCATCGGTAAACGTCAGCAAACATCGACAAGCATCAATAAACATCAACAGTAAAAAAAATAATCAAAGAATAATTCATTAGAGTCAGCAATCTTTACTATAAATTCCATATGCATAAACAAACTATATAAATATAATAAGCATCAGTAAACAACAGCAAACATCGGTAAATATCAGTAAACATCGGTAAATATCAACAAACATTATTAACATCAATAGTCAATAAAAATTAAAGTAGTAGGTAACAAACACCAATATAAATTTGACATGCATAAACTAACATATAAAGTCAGAAAACATCAACACACTTCATGCACCTCGATCAATTAACATCAACAGATTCCTGCAACACGATCAACAAAAGTAATCACCATGCAACACCATCCACAAATATAAACACATATACTGTATATAAACATCCAACAAACTCTGGCCTGACACTCACTTTGAATATTGCAACAACCAATAAGTCTAAATGGACAGAACTGGAATATGATATCTGCCCTCATCACCACCACCACCACCACCACCACCAACTCCACCACCACCATTTTCATTATTTTCAATATCTTCTCATTCATCATTATTCACACTGACACCACTATCAGTCATCACTTTCTCATTTTCGTCACTTTCATCATCTTCACTATCTTCTCTTTCATTATTACCCACAGCCACCACCATTTCATAATCATCATTACTTTCAACATCGTCACTAACATCTTACATCATTATTTCGACAACCACACTCACAACAACCATTTCTCATCACTTTCATCATCTTCACTATTTTCTTTCATTATTATTCACACTATCATCATCACCATCACTGTCGTCATTACTTTCATAATTTTCGTTATTTTCACTTACTTCCTTTGCATAATATATAGCACTGCTTTCATCATCATCACTTCCATCACCTTCACTCTCTTCTCTTTCATCGTCATTCACACTATCACCACAATCATTGTTATCTATCTGTCTATCTATTGCTAGACGCCTCAATCCCGTTTGGGGTGGCCACAAACAAATCGCCTCCAAGTCGCCCTGTCCCCCGCCATTTCACTGCCTTGCTCCCAACTCACACCCCCCTCTCTCATATACCTTTCCACCCCATCCCTCCATCTCATCCTCGGCCTCCCCCTCCCTCTTCCCCCATCCACCTCACTCACATACACTCTCTTCGTCAGTCTTTCACCCTCCATCCTCTCCACATGGCCAAACCACCTCAGTGTGTTCCTCATAACGCTTCCTATCACATCCACATCCACACCATAACTATCCTATATATCCTCATTCATCAGCCTGTCTCTCCATGTGACTCCACAGGCTCCTCTTAAATAACTCATTTCCACTGCTCTCACTCTTGACTTGTGTCCTTCCAACAACGTCCAAGCTTCACTTCCGTACGTTAGAGTTGGTATCACAATACTGTCATGTAGTAACTTTTTCACTTCCATGCTCACTTCCCTGTTTCTTATCACTGCTTTCAAAGAACCAGTAACCTTTCTTCCCTGCTGTACCCTTTCAAGCACTTCACCCTCCAAACCTCCATCCTTACTCGTCACACTACCCAAGTACTTAAATGTACTCACATTTTCCAATTCCTCACCATCCACCCTCGCTGTACATTCACTGACTTCACCTCTCTCAAAGACCATCACTTTACTCTTCCCTACATTCACCTTTAGATTCCGTTTCTTACACACTTTCCCAAACTCATCCACCAAGCCTTGCAGCTCCCCTTCGTCTTCGCTCAACAACACAGTATCATCTGCAAACAACAGTACAGGGAGTTTCCAAACACTATCTCACCAGGGCCACTCCAACATCCACTACCCAACCATGTACCTCTTTTATTACCCCATCCATGTACAGATTGAACAACCATGGAGACATGACACATCCCTGTTTCAACCCAACTTTCAAAGAGAAAAATTCACTTAGTTCACCATCCACACGCACTGCAGCCTTCGCACCATCGTACATACTCTTCACAGCATTCAAAAACTTCCCATCTACTCCATATATTCTTAACACTTTCCACAATCCTTGTCTATCCACCCTGTCATATGCTTTCTCCAAATCCATGAAAGCCGCATACAACTTCTTTCCTTTCTCTAGAACCTTTCCCACTAAAGATCTAAGAATGAATATCTGATCTACACAACCTCTTCCCTTCCTAAAGCCTCCCTGTTCTTCTCCAACTAATTTCTCTGTTCTTTCTCTAACTCTGTCAATAAGTATCCTACCATACACTTTTCCTATTATACTAAGAAGACAAATGCCCCTATGATTACCACATACTTCTTTTTCCCCTTTTCCTTTGTACAAGGGAATAATTATACCTGACTTCCAATCCTCCGGGACTCTACCTTCCTCCCAGCCCAATCTGCACATTTTCTACATCCATTCTACTACTATCTCTCCTCCATGCTTCAGCATTTCACCACACACTCCATCAATTCCTGGGGCTTTCCTCGATTTAACTTTCTTCATAGCTTCCACAACTTCTATGCTACTGATTTCTTCCTGTCTTCTCACCTCCCTCCTACTCCCAGCCATTCCCCAGCCACTTATACTCGCATTACTTCCATCCTGTATGTTCAACAATTCCTTAAAGTGTTCTCTCCATCTGCTCACTTTTTCTCCCTTCTCCACTAGTAATCTACCACTTTTATCTTTCACTCCCCTGCTAACTTCACTTCCACCATGTCTTACTCTTTTCACCTCTTTCCAGAACATTTTCTTACAGTCCCTCCACTTTACACTCAAATTCCTTCCAAATTCCTCATCCACTCTCTTCTTACTCTCTCTTACTAATCTTTTCACCTCTCTCTTTCTTTCTACATATAACTCTCTCTTCCGCTCTCAACTTCTTCCAGGCCCCTATTTCTCATCCATTCATTGTATGCTTTCTTCTTTTGTGCCAGAGCCTGTTTCACCTCTTCAGTCCACCACGCTGTTCCTTGCACCCCCCTCCGTCTTCTCTTCCTTCCACACACCACATCACATGCTGCACATATTTCTTCTGCAAATATCCTACACACACCTTCCACGTCTCCCATCTGCTCCAATTCATATTTGCCCAATCATTCCTCCACTTCTCTCTTATACTCTGCCTTTTTCTCATCCTCTTGTAACCTTTCCACTCTCCTTCCAACTACTCCTTCCTCTCGTCTTTCCCTTTCTCTATTCCTCCATCTTACTTGAATTCTAATTCTGGCCACCATCAAGTAGTGGTCAGAAAGTCCACTCCCCCAACCTCTATAAACTCTTGTATCCATTACACATCTTCGCATCCTTTCATCCAGACACACATAATCAATCATTGCCTTCCTTTCATTCAGTTCACCACCCACCCTTCTCATCACTCGCCATGTATACCTGTGGATCATTTTATGCCTGAAGAGGGTATTGGCTATCACCAACCTCCTCCCAGCACAAATGTCCACTAACGCACTCCCACTTATCACTTTCATTAATTTCAGCCTCCTCACCATCTTCTTCATCATTATTAACACCACTGCCACTATCATCTTCACCATCACTACCATCATCACTGCCACTATCATCTTCACCATCACTACCATCATCACTGCCACTATCATCTTCACTATCACTACCATCATCACTGTCACCATAATTAGTATTTTCATTATTATTAGTAATACCACTGCCACCATTATTTCATCATTATCGCCTTTACTTTCACTGTTACACATTTATTTGCATTTTTTCATCATTATTCATTACTGATTACCTCATATTATTATTATTATTATTATTATTATTATTATTATTATTGTTATTATTATTATTATCATTATTATTATTGTTGTTACTATTATTATTGCTGTTGTTGTTATCATTATTGTTGTTTTTGCTGTTGTTGTTGTGTGGTGATTACTTTTTTATCCGTTCATTCATTAATTCATTCAGTGTCACTAACATCCACAAACTCCATCACTCTCGCTTTGAGTATTGCGATGACCAATAAACCTAAATGGCCTCAGCTGTCCTGATCCGGAATATGATATCCGTTACCACCACCACCACCACCACTATCACCATTTTCATCACTCTATATCCCCTATTTACATTAATTAACACTTCACCACCGTTGCCATAATTTGTGACTCATTACTATCACTACCACCACCATCACTGTCAGAACTATCTAATTATTAGTAGTAGTATTAATCCTACGATGCCGGATGGTATAATTTTCGGCACTTGCTCCACACCGTTGCGCGAGATTTAGTGTGTGTGTGTGTGTGTGTGTGTGTGTGTGTGCTTTAACTCCTCCTACTGTAGGTTTTTTAATGGATTTGAATGGAACTTTCCAGGTGAATTCGTCTGGTTACTGGGAAGGTCTTCCATTATATACAAAATTCCAACAATATTTTTAGGGGGTCAGGCCCCCCTCACCAAATACAAAATTCTCAGAAGTCGTAAAAGGAGGGCCGATATAGCGATATCTAGTACAGGTTGCACGATTGATTATCATCCATAATGCGATATTTGGGGAGCGATACCTCTTCTTGGGGGGGAAAACCCTCTTCCCAAAATTTACGCGATCATAAATAGACAAAAGATTTCAATAAAACTTCCCAGCAAAGTTCTCTAGTTACTTCAAAAGTATTCCACTATGTACAGATTATCAGCCATGGTTTCTAGAGTGTAAGCTCCCTCCCCCCCCCCCTGCCAAATGCAAAGTTCTCAGAATTAGTGAAAGGATGGCAGATATCGCTTTGATATTTTCACACATGTTGTACACTGGATTCTTAGCTGTATTTTGCAATATTTCGTGAACGTGCCCCCCACCATGTTTCTTGGGGGGTCAGCCCCTTACCAAAAATAAAAACGTTCAGAAGCAGGGGAAAGATTAAAAGAATCTTTCCTCGCCAGTTCATGTTGTTACTCGGAGGTTTTCCCTAACAAAACCATTTTCGAACCATGATTTTAAGAGCGTCAGCCCTCCTCACCAAATTAAAATTTCTCAGAAGTCGTGGATGGAGGGCAGATATGGTTCTACTACCTTAGTATATGTTTTACAATGGACTCTCATCCGCAACGCGATATTTATAGAGTGTGACCCCCAGCGATATTATTTTTTTAATACAAGGAAGAAGGAACCAAAGGCCAGGAGCCCGCGAGATTGTTCCTTCAAAGAAAAAAAACAAGAAACAGAGTCAAGTTCCCTTCATTTCAAGCTGCTTTTGAAAGACTGGAGATCATAGGCAGTAGGAAATTCAGACAGAGGAAGACAGTTCAAGAGTTGATGTGCTGCATACATGGATGACTGAGACTAGCAGTTAACTCTTGGATTAGGGCGTTAGACAGAAAAGAGAGGAGAGTTTGTTGCTAGACGGGTGCTACGCACTCTTCGTAGTTGTGGAGGGATGCAAGCAGACAGTTCAGAAGAGCAGCAACTGCTATAGAAAAGAGCTAAAGATGAAACATTGCGGCGAAGAGACAGAGGTTGAAGGGTGCGAGTATAAAGAGGAGAGTTAATGAGACGAAAGCCTTTGACTCCACCTTGTTGAGAAGAGCTGTATGTGGGGAGCCTCCCCACACATGGGAGTTGTACTCTACACAGCGGCAAATAAAACCGGGGTATAAAGTCAACTGCTGTTCCGGTGTAAAAAAGCCATGGAGTCAGCTTAGCACACCGACTCTCTTGGAAGCAGATTTTACAAGAGAGGTAATATGATCTTTCCAAGATCAATCCCGAGATATACCCCAAGTATGTTTAAAGATGATGCAGGATTGACTTGGATATTGTTTAAAATTAGAGGATACTACTGTGGAAGATTTTGTCGGGTTGATTGAAGTAAGAACTGAGTTTCTGATGCATTAAAAACAAGATTACATTTACCCCAATCAGAGATATGAGCCAAGTCATACATTAGGTGTGCCATAGCCTCATCTCTTGTTTGCTGATGTAACTGCTGAGATGGACACTGCAGGAAACAAATGGAAGGGTGAAGGGTTGAGTCATCAGCCTGTGAGTGGATAGGGTTAGCTGTACAGCTTAGAAGGTCACTGGTTAATAAAAGAAGTTGGTGATAGGAGAGAGCCCTGAGGCACTCCATTATTGATGGCTCGAGAAGAATGACCAGAAAGGAAGCTAGAGATGAAGGCACAGATAGACGGATAGAAACTGTAAGAGAGCAGTTTAGAAATTGAAGATTTATGCCAGACTCGACCGAAAGCCTTTGATGTGTCAAGTGCAATGGCAAAGCTTTCGCCAAAGTCCCGAAAGGAGGGTGACCAGGAGACTGAAAGGTAGATGAAAAGATCGTCAGAGGAGCGTCCATGGCAGAACCATACTGACTATCAGAAAAAAGGTTGTGATAGGAAAGATGCTTTAAAATATTTTTGTTAAGAATAGACGCGAAAACTTTTGAAACACATGATGTTAAAGCAACTGAGCGATAGTTAGAAGGATTGGAATGGTCACCCTTCTTTGGGACAGGCTGAATGACAACATTCTTCCAGCAAGAAGGAAATGCGCAAGTTGACAGAGCAAACATATAGCAAGAAGGAAAGGTGCAAGTTGACAGAGCAAACATATAGCAAGAAGGAAAGGTGCAAATTGATGGACAAAAGTGAAAGAGTTAACCTAGGCAGGGAGTAAGCACAGAGGCACAGTTCTTGAAGACAACAGGAGAGACCCCATCATGCCTATATGCCTTGTTAGTATTGAGGCCAGTGATGGCAGAAATTACATCAGTTGAAGAAATTTTAATGTCAGCCATGAGGAAGTCAGAGGAGGGAAATGATGCAGGAACAGCAACAGAATCATCTAAGATGGAATTGGAGGAAAAAGTCCTTGCAAAGAGATCTGCTTTATCAATAGAAGAAATAGCTACAGAGCCATCAGAGTGGAAAAGAGGAGGGAAAGATGATGAAGTAAAGTTGTTATAAAGGTTTTTGGCAAGATGCCCCAAGGAGCGGGAAGAACTTGAGTTGGAGAGTTTAGAGGATTCAATACGAATGAAATACATTTTAGCAGAGCAAAGAACAGACTTATCACAGTTCCGGGTAGAAATATAAAAAAGATGAGATTCAGGGGTGGGTTGGCTCTGGTACCTTTTGTAGGCCTTCTTGTTGTGGATAGCAAGAGAACAAGCGTGATTGAACCTTTTTTTTTTTTTTTTGCATTAGTCATAGGATATGAGAAGGGAATGTATGCTTCCGTGGCCGAGAGAATAACTCTAATGCCCAAGGGACACTCAGATGGCTCTCAGCCATGGAATCAATAGTCATTCCAGGGAAAATCAAAGAAGTACTTCCTGAGGGGATCCCAATCAGCAGCTCCAAAGTGCCACAGCCACTGCTTCTTGGGAGGGTCCATAGGCTTTACTGGAGCGATAGGACAAGTTAAGCTGGTAAAGTAGTGATTGGAGGAGCCTAACAGAGAGGAAGGATTAACAGCATAAGCAGAAGGATTAGTTGTAAGGAAGAGGTCAAGTATGTTGGAACTCTCTCCAAGGTGGTCAGGGATATGGGTAGGATGCTGTACAAGCTGCTCTAGGTCATCAAGGATAGAAAATATGTAAGCTTGTTCATCAGGCGTATCAGTGAAAGGAGAGGAGAGCCAAAGGTGGTGGTGAATATTGAAATCTCCTAGAATGGACACATCAGAAAAAGGAGAAAATGACAGGATGTGTTCCATCATAGAAGTAAGATAGTAGAAAAATTTTTTATAGTAGATTAAGGGGATAAGTAAACAGCACATACATATATATATATATATATATATATATATATATATATATATATATATATATATATATATATATATACATATATTTAGTCAGAGAATGACAGGAAAGCTGAAGCCAGAGAGTACTAAATTCAGATGATTCAAATTAATGAACATGAGAGCAAGATATGTTGTTGTGTACAAAAACACTACAGGCACCTTTAGCTTTGAAATGAGTATAGAGAAAGTGAGAGGATACAGTTGCCTCAAACAACTGAGTCTCATCAAGGAAGAGAAGATGAGGTTTAGAGGAGGAGAGGTGGTGTTCAACAGAGAAAATTAGAGGAAAGTCCGCGAATTATGCAGAAATGAAGAACAAGCGAGCCAGACAGTGGTTTCAGGCATCTCGCTTGGTTGTCACCGGGAGAGTGGCGGATGGTGTGGGCTTTGATGGTCCTCCCTCTGGGGACTCCGAGGCCTGGTGATAGGACACCATTTTTGCTCAAGTTTGAATAGGAAGTGTAGTGTGCAATGAACATGTTGTTTGGTGCTGTGAGTTAGAGGAACTTGTTTTGGCGAGCATGCTGGCTTACTGTCTGTGTTACTGAAACACTGAAAAAGCAGCATAGTGGGATGGTCAGACGCTAGTCCCAAGGGCTGATGAAATGGGAGCTCCAGCTCTCCCTGTCTTTAGCTTTTCATCCACCTTGAGAGTACCATCCTGCTCGACTTGTGCTGCAGCCCTCTCCTAAAAATAAAAACAACCAGAAAGAGGGGGGAGTGAGCATATGGATTTTAACAAGCTTTGCATACATGTAGCAGGTTTGGGTATGCATTTTCGATGTTTTCTCTGAGTGCACAGGAAGAAACTGCCAATGTACATTATTATTATTATCATTATTAAAATGCAGTATAGTGCCCCCGAGAACACCCAGGCACCCCCACAAGGAGCCCACAGAGGGGCAGCGACAGCGCACCAGGACTCGGTGTGACAACGGCCTAAGTCAGCCCGAGCCGCGCGCCCCAATGACCCGGAGCTCACCTGCCGTCACCATAGCAGGAATACCACACTACCTTCCGGGTAAGCCTTCAGCAACCAGCTAAGGGGTGTAGTTGCCTATCCAGCTCCTGCCAGCACCCCAGAGACGGCCTGTAGCCACTCACCCCTCTTTACGGAGACGGCCTGTAGCCGCTCACCCCTCTTTACGGAGACGGCCTGTAGCCGCTCACCCCTCTTTATGGAGACGGCCTGTAGCCGCTCTGAGGGTTCTAAAGAGAAGGCCTGTAGCCGCTCCCGCCTTCATCAGGAGATGGCCTGTAGCCGCTCTGAAGGTGTTTTCCTTGAGAAAGCCTGTAGCCGCTCGCCCTTTGCTAAGAAGACAGCCTGTAGCCATTCTGAGGGTAACCAGGAAATGGTCTGTAGCCACTCCCACCTTTGTCAGACGGCCTGTAGCCGCTCCGAAGGTGTTCCCCCTGAGACGGCCTGTAGCCACTCCGAAGGTGTTCCCCCTGATATGGCCTGTAGCCGCTCAATACCCCTCCTGCAGGAGACAGCCTGTAGCCACTCCTGCTTTCGTCAGACGGCCTGTAGCCGCTCCGAAGGTGCCCCTGGGTTTGCTGGCAGCCATCCACTCTCTCAGGCCATGGCCAGTAGTTAGGCCTTGCCGCCAGCCTGTAGCCGCGCCCCTAGGCAGCCATGGCCAGTAGCCAGGTCCTATGGCAGGAGACGGCCTGTAGTTGCTCTGCTGCCAGTAGCTGACGCCTGTTCCCCGACCCCTGACACAGAGGGAGTCTCGGGTGTAGAGGAGTATTGAAGAGGCCCTGTAATCTCACCTGATGTCTGCTCCCTACAACTGGCTCTGGAGGAGACCCACCTGATGGATCCTGATGCAGACTGGTGCCGCAGCCCCTTCCTGTCGGTGCCGCCAAGCCCCGGGGACCACAGCCCTCAGGAATCCTAGACCTAGACCGCCCCCAGAACCCCTGGGCGGGAACTCCCCACACTTCGACGGCAGAGGTCCACATCCTCTGCCAGGAGCCTGAACGACCGTTTCAGGTAATTGTTCGGCCCCAGTCCTGAGGGCCACTCTCCTTACCCCAGCCCTGACAGCGCTGGACCTTTCGCCACCCACAGCCCTGGATGAGAACGAACGCGCCTGCATGTGGTACCGTGCCCTCTGAGTATGGAGGACCATGGTGGTGCCCAGATCCATCAGTAGCGGAGCTGTGCCGCCCCTCCAGCCGTGCCCCTGGTGCCAGACGCAGACCGGAGCAACCCTAACTGTGAAATATCAATGATCAAACAGTGCCTAGGCAGAGCAGTGAATTGACCTTGTTGCAGGAATCAGCAACAATATCCAGTGTTGGAGAGAATAATAGATACAGAGAACAGTGTACAGAATAATACAGTGACAAGATCAAAATGGTAGAGGAAGTGATAATAATTAGTCAAAAGCAGAATACGAGTGGAGGGTAATAAAGTAAACACGCTGCCATCAGAAATTATCTCGTACTACCATAATCAAAATCAGACCTCAGTGCCTTACACCACCCTCCCCAGTGTGAATTAACCCTAGCAACTCCACATGTATAGAAATCCTGGACTTCCCTAATTGAGAACGCTCTGTCTTAAGCGCTATTCACAGTGACTCAAAACATTATCCTGCAAGATACTACTAACCATATCTAGAATGAGAGTTTATAATCACCCAGTACTGTATACCTGTGTCTGTAACATCTACTTATTCCCCTGTCTAACTAAGGAATACACGTGAAAGGTTGTTGCCTGGAGTTTTTGTGTCCTGCCTCTCTCTTATTTGTCTAAGCCCCGGTCTCAAAAGAGAGCCCCGCTCTACACTAGGCATTTACGGAACGGGAAGCCGAGCCAAAAACACCTAGCATTACACTGGCAGACAGTAGTGGTTCTTGACCCGGGCATACGAGAGAGATAATCAGGAAATACCGGAAAAATTGCAACCAAACAGCACGTGCAATTGCCTAAGTTCAACCCCAAATAGTACGATGTTCACTCGTATCTGGCGATCATCAAACCTTTGTTAGATATCGGTTTTGAAAATGACCAACAAAAAATTGCAGTTACACTCCCACTATTGGGCAAAGCGGCGGCTATAATAGCACCCAAAATCCTTTTGGAGCTCACCTGGCAGAATTTCACGAGACTCGTGATTCAAGCCATCACCCCATCACTAGGGAAAGTGGTGGCACTATCCCACCTGGATAGTCTAATTTTCGGTGGAAACTTAGATGATACTATAATCCAGGCGAGAAGCCTGGTCACTGCTGCCTACCTGGAGGCAGATGATGAAACCCTGGAACAACTGATGTTTCGCACAATTATCGGGATCCTCCCTAGTTTCATCAAAGAACATTTTATCATACATGACCCTACGGGAGACCTGGAGAAAGATATCCAAGCAATGAGGTGCCTTCTAGCCATCCACTCCACCCCTCAACACATCGGCGCAATCAATCAGTTTCCCACAAGGATCATCGCGATTGACCCGTGGGAATTTTCTGCTTGCAGCCACAGATGCCCCATTCACGACATCCGCAAGCAGCTCAAAGCTGCCTGGTGCAGCAGAACCACCAGAGGGTGCCTACAATCGCCCCACCACACGCCGATTGCTCCGAGCTTAGGGGAAACGGGAAAAATATGAACTAAAAAGCACAGAAGGCTCCCACCACTGTCCCTGCACCCTCCTATCCTAGCAGGGGCCACCTCACATCCCCCCCTAGTCTACAACAGGGGGAAACGGCACGTTTCCTTTTAGTCTCCTCCCTCTATCTCTTCTCTTTTATCCTCCTCTTCCTCTGATCCACCCCCACCCACCTCATCTTTTTCGTTCACCCCCCCTACCCCACCCCCAGCCTCATCATCCCCACGGACCCCCAGCTCATCCCCAATAACCTCACCAGATGCCTTGCTGCTGACCACACCCCTCACATCACCACCCACCACTCCATCTACCACCTACACCGCCTTATCACCATACACCCAGACAACACCACGAGGCCACACCTCCCCACCACCACCGGCTCCTTCACCGCCCACACCTCACCCACCTATCCTCGCCTCCGACAACAAACACCACCCGCCACACCCCACTCCTCAGCCCCTGCCACCCCACCACCGCCGCCAGTACAACCAACTCCAAACGACCCACCACGGTTCCAGCACTGCACACTGCCCGCCACTGCCCCCACACCCACACCATCCCCTGGCTTCGCACCCACTGCCCACCCCACACTGCGAGCACACAACCCTGCTATTGCCCACACTCCCTCCTCACCAACCACACCTCAAGCCACCTCACCTGCCACCTCACCACTGCTACCAACCTCCAATGCCAGAGCACCCTCACACCCGCACACACCACCCACCTCAAGCCCCACTGCCTTGCCCATGCCCACCATTGGAGCATGGCCCGAAACTACCCCACCCTGGCGCACTACTTCCACTGCCACGCCACACGCAGCCACAGCACCAAAAAACCGCGCACTCACCTCACTACTCACTCCCACCCTAAAACCTGCCCTCACCCACTCTGGCCCCCTTCCACCCCTGCCCGCAAGATACACCACCACCTCCTCAATTCCAACTCCGCCTTCCACACTGCCAACCACGGCTGCCAACCCCCACCCTGACTCCTATGATTGCTACATCTCCCCCCCACCACCTCTCTGTCCCTCCCTCTTCCCCGCCGCCTCCATGTCGCCTCCCATCACGCTGCCTCACACCTCACCCGACAACTTACCAACGCCACCAGCTCCGCACTGCTCCCCCACTTCCTCACCACCCACCACCTCCTCTCCCACGCCCAGCGCCGCATGTCCCGCCCACACCCCTGCCACCCCACGGCTGCCCTTGCGTGCCCCACACACCTCACACACATGCCAACCCCGCACATCCATATCACCACCCACACCCACCCTCAAAACAACCATCACATGCTCTGGGCACCTCTCCCGCCCAGCCACCCGATACACCCACTGTCCCACCCCACTGGCCCCGCAGCAAATTCACACCCCTACCCCTGCCCTAAAGCATCTCACACTCACAATACACCAAGCACAAATCCCCTCCACCTACACTCCCCCGAGATGCTACGCCGCATTACCCTGGCATGAAACACGACACTCACCCTCTATCTCAAGCATTCAACACCACATCACACCACGGGAAACAGCTACCACCATGAAAATACGGCGAGGGTATGGGCACCGTCACTCGCACGTAACCAGCGAGTCTGAGGACCACACCACCTCCTCCAACTCCTCCGCTCCTCCACCACCACATCCACCCTCTTCCTCACCTGCGATGAGGAACAAGACGAGAACACTGCCACCACAGCCTGGCACGCCTTCCTCTGACACCTGCAGCCAGTCTACGTCACCTATGATACACAAGTCGACCACCTCCAGTCATGGGGACGTGACTTTTTCCCAGTAGATGTGGTAAAATGCAGTATAGTGCCCCCGAGAACACCCAGACACCCCCACAAGGAGCCCCCAGAAGAGCAGCAACAGCGCGCCGGGACTCGGTGAGACAACGGCCTAAGTCAGCCCAGGCCGAATGCCCCTATGACCCGGAGCTGGCTCAACGTCACCATAGCAGGAATACCACATTACCTTCTGGGCGAGCCTTCACCAACCAGCTAAGGGGTGTAGCTGCCTATCCAGCTCCTGCCAGCACCCCAGAGACGGCCTGTAGCTGCTCACCCCTCTTTATGGAGACGGCCTGTAGCCGCTCTGAGGGTTCTAAGGAGAAGGCCCGTAGCCACTCCCGCCTTCGTCAGGAGATGGCCTGTAGCCGCTCTGAAGGTGTCTTCCTTGAGACGGCCTGTAGCCGCTCACCCCTTGCTAAGGAGACGGCCTGTAGCCACTCTGAGGGTAACCAGGAGATGGCCTGTAACCGCTCCGAAGGTGTTCTTCCTGAGACAGCCTGTAGCCGCTCAAACCCCCTCCTGCAGGAGATGGCCTGTAGCCACTCCCGCCTTCGTCAGACAGCCTGTAGCTGCTCCAAAGGTGTTCCCCCAGAGACAGCCTGTAGCAGCTCAACACACCTCCTGAAGGAGATGGCCTGTAGCCACTCCTGCCTTCGTCAGATGGCCTGTAGCCGCTCCGAAGGTGTTTCCCCTGAGACGGCCTGTAGCCGCTCTGAGGGTAATGACGAGATGGCCTGTAGCCGCTCCCGCCTTTGTCAGACGGCCTGTAGCCACTCCGAAGGTGCCCCTGTGTTTTCTGGCAGCCACCCGCTCTCTCAGGCCACAGCCAGTAGCCTGGCCTTGGTGCCGGCCTGTAGCTGTGCCCCTAGGAAGCCATGGCCAGTAGCCAGGCCCTACAGCTGGAGACGGCCTGTAGCTGCTCTGCCGCCTGTAGCTGATGCCTGTTCTCCGACCCCTGACACAGAAGGAGTCTTGGGCGTAGAGGAGTATTGGAGAGGCCCTGTAATCTCACCTGGCTTCTGCTCCCTACAACTGGCTCTGGAGGAGACCCACCTGATGGACCCTGACACAGACCGGTGCCGCAGCTCCTCCCTGTCGGCGCCGCCAAGCCCCGGGGACCGCAGCCCTCAGGAACCCCAGACCGCTCTCAGAACTCCCGGGTGGGAACTCCCCACACTTCGACGGCAAAGGTCCTCATCCTCCACTAGGAGCCTGAACGACCGTTTCAGGCAATTGTTCGGCCCCAGTCCTGAGGGCCACACTCCTGTCCCCAGCCCTGAGAGCGCTGGACCTTTCGCCACCCACAGCCCTGGACGAGAACGGATGCCCGTGTGTGTGGTCCCGTGCCCTCAGAATACTGAAGCCCCTGGTGGTGCCCAGCCCCATCAGTAGCGGAGCTGTGCCGCCCCTCCACCCGTGCCCCTGGCACCAGATGCAGACCAGAGCAACCCTAACTGTGAAATATCAGTGATCAAACAGTGCCTAGGCAGAACAGTGAATTGACCTTGTCGCAGGAATCAGCGACAATACCCAGTGTTGGAGAGAATAATAGATACAGTGAACAGTGTACAGAATAATACAGTGACAAGATCAGAGTGGCAGAGGAAGTGATAATAATTAGTCAAAAGCAGAATACGAGTGGAGGGTAATAAATTAAACACGTTGCCATCAGAAATTATCTCGTACTACCATAATCAAAATCAGACCCCAGTGCCTTACACCACCCTCCCCAGTGTGAATTAACCTTAGCAACTAAACATGTATAGAAACCCTGGACTTCCCTAATTGAGAACGCTCTGCCTTAA